>NW_017729018.1:4698786-4707556 GCF_001723915.1 Gavialis gangeticus | reverse complement strand
ATGAACTTTTAAAGTGTACTAAACTGCATTAAGCCCTTGTGTGGATGCTCTTATTCAGAAACATATTACTTTGGAAGTGAACTAAACTAAATCAAGTGAAGGGCACTTTCATTCTGAATAAAAATGTTTACAAGGATTAAATGCAGGAACAGAGCTTCCTAATCAAGTTTATGGATGACATAACACTGAGAGGGCTTGCAGGCATTTTGGTGGGTAGGATTAGAATTGAAAAGGATCTTGATAAATTAGAGAACAACAAAACAAATTCAACAAAGACAAATGTAAGTTGTTGCCCCTAGACAGGAAAAGTCAAATGCACAAGTACAGAGAGGGGGATAGCTGGCCTGGCAGCAGCACAACAGAAAAGGATCCAGGGGTTATGCCTGATCACAAGCTGGACCTGTCAGCAGTATGATGCTATTGCAAAAAAAAATGTAATGGGGTGGCTGCATTAACAGAAGTATTTTATGCAAGATGCGGCAGGTGATGGCAACATGTTACTCAGAGCTGGCTAGGCCTCCACTGGAGTACTGGGTGCAGTAATGAGCTCTGTCTTAAGAAGGATGCAGAGAAAGTGGAGATGAATCAGGGAGAATGACAACGACAGTAAAGGGGTTAAAATGCAGGCTGAAGAAGGAAAGGCAGGGAGAGCTTCTATGCTTATTTGAAGAAAAGTAGATTTGGGGTGGAGGCATGACCGTTCTCCCTTTTCCTCATGGCAGTTTTCAGGTATTTGAAAGGCTGCCACAAGGAAAAGGGAGAACGGTTCTTCCTGCCACAGCAGCCAGGACAGGAAACAGTGCGCTTGCACTGCAGCAGAGCAGATTCAGATGAAAGCTCAGAAATAACCTTCCCAACTTGAAGAGCATCAAGACAGTGGAACCGGTGGCCACCAGGGGAAGTTGTGGGACCTCCTCCACTGGGGTTTTCAAGAAGAGGTTGGAAGGGCATTTGCCTGGGGTGGTTTAGGAGCAGCAGACTCTGCACCTTTGCAGAGGACTGGACTAAATGACCCTGGATGGCCCTTGCAACCCAGGACTCTGTTCTGCTTTTGCTTTGAAATTCCCCTTTTCCCTAATTCCAATTAATTTGCTTCACCATCCTTATGTAGACAAAGCCCTGGGTCATTCATCTAGTCTCCATTGTGTTAGCGCAAAGATTTCATAGACGTTAGGGCTGGAAGGGACTTCGGAAGATCATCGAGTCCAGCTCCCTACCCCAGGGGCAGGAAGTTAACTGGGGTCAAAGGATCCCAGCAAGATAAGCGTCCAAACGTTTCTTGCAAGAGTCCAGAGTAGGTGCTTGCACCACCTCTGGCGGCAGTCTATTCCAGGCCTTGGGGGCTCAGATCATAAAGAAGTTTTTCCTTATGTCCAGCCTAAAACAGTCTTGCAGGAGTTTGTGACCGTTAGACCTTGTCATCCCTTGGGGCGCTCTGGTGAACAGGCGTTCCCCCAGATCTTGATGCACACCCCTTATATACTTATAGGCTGCCACCATGTCACCCCTGAGCCTGCACTTCTCCAGGCTGAAGAGTCCCATGGCTCCTACTTGTCCATAAAGCCCATTCTCCTGCTCTCTGATCATGCGCGTGGCTCTCCTCTGGACTCTCTCAAGCTTCTCCACGTCCTTCTTGAATTGTGGAGCCCAGAATTGGACACAGTACTCCAGCTGCAGCCTCACCAAGGCCGAGTCCAGTGGGAGGACGACATCCTGAGATTTGCTTGAGAAGCATGCCCCTTGCCAAAGGGCGTGCAGAAAAATCCCATAGCTTCCAGGCTTTGCCAACCCAGCCTGGGGTAGAAACCCCTTCGGGAGCCCAAGTGACCATGAGCAGAAGAGCAAGATCCTCCTACAAGGAACCTCTTGGCTCCTAACTACAGGCAGGAGCCTTTGGACCCATAGGCCTTAGCTGTGGCCCAGGTCCCAAGCCTTGGACCATGCTGGGGAACTCCTAGGGTGTTAAAAGGTGGTGCAGGCTCCCACCCTGGGGGTTTTTAAGAGGAGGTTGGATGACCACCTTACTGGGGTCATTTGACCCCAGTGCTCTTCCTGCCATGGCAGGGGGTCGGACTAGATGATCTGCTCAGGTCCCTTCCGACCCTAGAAACTATGAAACTATGAAAAGCAGTAAAGTGAGGGGACCCATGACACAGCAGTGATCATCCTGGCTGTGTGGGCATGTACTCTGCAATCCCACTGCACCCTGGACCAACAGAGGGAACTAATCTGAGTCCCATGTAGTCTGCAATCACACTCCTGCTGGCAGCCCTAGGGAACCCCAGGGAAGGCAGGGCTGAGCAGGGGTAATGGCTACAGCAACCTGAGGGAGGCAGGAATTACACACTCAGGTCCTGAGCCTGCCAACGAGACCCCCTGTGACCCAGAGCAGGCACTGCCTCTTTCGGTGCCCTTCCTTTTCCATAAAACAAGATGCCACTTGTTAAAGCTCTCAAGGGCCAGGCATTGCTAATAAAGCCCTGGCTACCACTGGCAACAGGAGCAGTCTTGCCCCCGGAGTGCAAGACCGACTGTTCTGCAAACACGGGGCCCAGGCACCAAGCGTAGGTTTGCAAACAGCAGGTTCTGCTAGGAGGAGTGAGCGGGGCTGAGTACGAAGCCAGGTTTCAGCCGCCCAAGCGCTTTCCAAATCCGGGGTATTCTGACCCTGGATTTGGCCTGCAGCTATGAGGGGCTGAGGCAGGAGGGCTGGCTGCGAGCGAGCTCCCATCCCGGTTTCTCGCAGCAGGAAGCACTGTGGGGGGGAACAGGACTCCTGGATGGGGGAGTTCCCAGGTACTCCAGTCCATCCCCCCAGGCCAGATGTCTGCGGGGGAGGATTTCACGGTCTGTCCTTTCCTTCCCCTGCAGGAGCCGTGGTGGGGAGCAGCGTAGGAGGCCTTTGCAGAGGTTCGCAGAGCCCTTCTACTCCTGTGCACAAAGCTGCTCGGAAGAAGCAGCTGCGCTCGTACAGGCTCCTTGGACCTTCTGGATCCCGTTTAGCCACAAGGGGCTGGGGCTGGGGCCAGGCTTTTGTGCAGCAGAGTGGAAGGAAGAAAGCTCTTCCCTTTGGCAGCTGCTTGGGCTCTGACAGCTTGGCCTCCTGTTTGTGGGTCCAGTAAAGCCAAGAGTGGCGGATTGGGCTGGAGAAGGAACAGAGAAGTCCCTCCACGCTGCAGGGCCTCTGTGGTTGGGTAGGCAGTGCTGGGCGGATGCAATGGCCGAGGTTTCTTTAGAAGAAAAACCAGCAAGGAGTTAGCGTGAACATGGGCAGCCCAGGCCCAGCGTTAATTTGTGTTTCATTTCCTTGTCTGGCTTTCTGTGTGTGGCAGGAATAAACAATATAAGTCACCCCGCTCAGCTCCTCCAAAGACTCCAGTTGTTGCAATAACAGTGTTTAGCTGAGAATGGCAACCAGCAACCCTGCATTTGCGCAGCTCAGGGCTTCTTTCTTGTTTTTGTGTCTTGTGAGCTCGTGGCCAGAGCCGGTGTGAGTGCCTTTGTGCCTGCTTTGTGTTTCGCCTGGCTCCTGCGTTTCTGCGCAAAATGGCGCATTGGCAGGTTTGTGCTGAGCTGTGTGCCTCTGCCTTGCCGAGCACCTGGGATGTGCGCATCCCGAGTTTTTATTTGTGTGCATTTTGTGTATGCTTGTACACCCGCTTGCAGTTTGAGCATGGGTGTTTGTATGTTAGCGTTGATTGGGATATATTTCTGTAGAGAGAGGAGGCTATTCCATATGCGAGTGCTGTTTCTCTGGTTTTGCATGCATATTTTATGCATGTGTGTGCATGTACGCGCGTGCAGCATATGTCTAACTATGCTTAAGCTGTTTGCATGCACACGGGTATTTTGTGCATTTTTGTGTGCATATACATCTGCACGTTTCACACATGCCTTTATGTGTGTGTGTACATGCACACTTGTGTGTTCCAAACGGACGTGACACCCACAGCACGGAAGGGTGAAAAAAAGAGTTTTAAAAAAAAAACAATAAATAGAAAAGAAGCCACAAACCCTTGAAACCACAAACCACTACAACGGAGCCCATGCATCCTTCCATGGACCCATTCATATCTTCCCTCGGTCCTTCATAAATCGGCTTCTATTCCTTGTTCATTCAGAAATGAGGGAGGCGGGGGGCGTGAACCGCAGTGAAGCAAACCCAGTCATGGAGAGCCCGTTGCAGTGGATTCCACCCCCCCGCCCCGCACACCCCCTCAGACACACAAACACCGTACCATAATGTTAGGACAGCCTCTTCGGATGAAGTGACCACCCACAAACCCAGACCGGACTAGAGTGAACTGGAGTAGCACAACCAGCCAATCTGCCTGCACTTCTTTCCTTTTGACTTTTTGGGGGAGATGGGGCTGGCACTGGGGGGAGGCCGAGATCCAGTGCAGTCCTAGGATTATTTCAGCGCCATGGTGCATTAGTTTATACTGCTTAAGGCCCCCGTCCCCTCCCCGCTGTGTTGCTATTTCAACACTTCCGCTCTGTTTTGGGGCTTTTTTCCTCCATTTCTGTTGGGGGGGGGGTGCATTTTTTGTGCTCCAGGATGCTGACTGAAGCCGGCCGATCTATGGTGGCTGCGAGGCGCTGGAGTGCTGGGTGCCCTTCGGAGTAGCCTGTGTCTGGTCCTGTCTCCAGCGAAGCAGCATGGAGGTCACTGGCACACCCATGGCTGGAAAAGCTGCAGAGAGCTCCGTGAAATGGCAACTGTGCTACGACATGACAGCCAAGACCTGGTGGATGGTGAGTTGGACCTAAGAGTCTCTGGGGTTGAGTTCTTTGGGAAGGAAAGGGCTTCTGGTAACTGGGGTGTACATTTCCAATGGTGTGTACATCAATGGAGAACTGCTCCGTCTCAGAGCAAGGAGGCCAGCCAGGGTCTCATCCAAAAGTCCCCTGGTATATCTTTAGGTCTATACCCATCACTGGAGCAAGATGGGCTTGTTCAGGACCTAGCCAGCTTGCCAGTGTCTCCGCCTTGTGATTGTGTGTCCCCTGAATCCATCATCGTTTAATGAGCTTTTGCCTGTGAGTTTGTATATTCACTTTCTGTGTGAGCATGTGTTCAAATCCAGCCGGGATTCAGAGGATCCTAAGGCTGTTGGGTGCCCCAATTCTGTTGCATCGAAATGGAAGTTTGATGTCTAACTTCTGTAGCCTTACGTGCATCTGGGTGCCTGTAAAAGGAGTCTGTGCAGGGAGGGACTCTGTGCGTGTATGTGTTGGGATTTTGTGATGGTGTTTGCAATGCTGGTGCAGCTGACAAATAAGAGATAAGACATTATCCATTCCTGGAATAACCTCTGGGCTCCTTCCTGGCACAGTGTTGACCACCCTGAATCCTTGACCACATGGGCAGGTGTGGTTAGTTCCTCAAAAGGACCAGGCATTGGTGAATGGAAATCTGCAGTTTTCTATCGTTCTGATCAAACAGGGAAAAACCTTCCCTCCCCCAAAAAAGAAATCTTCGGCTGTTTCTGTACTAGCTGGGCCCTGCTAAGAACATTCAACTTTCTTTGGGCTTTGGATCAGGTCCTATATTTCCCCAAATCCTCCCTTTCTTTTCACCATCCCTTCTTTTTTCTCTTTTTTTCTTCCTTCCTTCTTTCAGTCTTATTCTCTCCCGTTCAGTTTGGTGGCTGGTTGGTGGATTGATTTATTGTCATTGCGTTGGATTTTTTTAAAATCTAAGTATTTTACACAATTGCTCTGTTTGGCTGAACATTTCTTTTTGCCTTCCCAGGCATCAAAATCCTTTGCCGTTTGGCAACAAGCAATAATCCCCAATTTATACACGAGAGTTTCTTGGTTTTAATAGCTGTGTTTTATTCCAGTTAAGCTGTCGTGTTTGTCTCTCTGTGATTTCATGTAGAAGAGAATTCATGTTTTCTAACTTGCATAGGGAGCTGATTCCCCAAGCCTCTCCGCTGTTGTGCAGTTTTTTGAACCAGGATACACACGCCAAGTTATTATGGAAAGTCCTTGCTTAGACCGGCTATCAAGAACAAAGGCCTCATCTACACAGTTTTTTGTTATCAGTATAATTATTACAGTTGGGGGCATGATTTTTGACTGCAATCAGTACAACCCGGAGGGTGGTCGAGTATACTTGCCTCCAGGTGCCATACTCTGGTTAAGTTTATTACTTTTCTCCTAGAGGAATAGCTATACCAGTCTAATACCTTTTAGATAGATGTAACTGCAGTCACACTAGTGGGGGATTATATCACGGAAACTGTATTGTAAAAAAAAAGAAATCCTGAGCCAATTATACTTCTAAAAAGTTAGGTGTCCTTAGTAAAAACCAACACTAACACTCTTATTCTGGTTAACAACTGGTTATCTCTGTTTGACTGATGCCTATACATTTATCCATACAAGTAACACAAGCTTGTAACTGATGTCAGTCTGAAACTCTAGTGATTTAATGAAATCAGTATAAAAATCACGTGGAAAGGGCTTGCCTGTATAGCAAATGGGACAGAACTTGGTCAATATGTGGTAGTTTTCCTTTTGGTCATTTCAATTTGGGTATGTGCAGGTATCTTTTTGGCATAAAAGATTCCTATTTCAGTATAATTGAGGTGGATTCATTTCCAGGGTAACTACACTGATATAAAGTCAGCTGTGTTGCCAAAACATTAGTGTCCACCCAGAGACTTTAAGCAGAAATAACATGGGTGTGAATGTAACCAGTTCTATTCCATCCCCATATGGACAAGCTCTTAGTTAAGCTGCTGCAGCTTTGGCTTTGACATCACTTTTTTTTACAAGAAGATAGTTATCTAGATTGAAAATGCTAGTGGAGACCAAGTACAGGTTACTTTGATCTTAATGCAGCTAGTCAAGGTCAACGCTAGACCCTCCACCACTAGGGACTGACTGTTAACAACTGGAGAGCTCTGTAATCTCACATGTAGAGAGCTGCCTCCACATAAAAATTGTGCCTTATTTTACAGGGAAGACAAAATCCAAATCATACCAGTTTAACCAGGAGTTCATCCATGTGAATGAATGAACTGTGTGCAAACTCTTTGCCTTTTCATTGCACATCTGTGTGGATGCTGGATGGGAGAGATGCCCCTTTTTGCAGTGGAGACACAGCTAGATCTAGATTTAGGAAGAGACTCCCCTGGGAGAGTCTGTCTTTATCAGTTCTGTCCTTATCAAAGACAGGCAATGGGGCTACGGGGCCCTTGGGTCAGATGCAAGCTGGTAAGGCCCATGCATACTTGGCACTCATTTTGGCTGAGTGTAAAAGTGACACAAGGTGTAGACACCTGGTGGGGGGGTCTCTGATCTCACTGGATTTAGTAAGAAACTATAACACTTTGAAACACAACAGTAAAAACTTTGTAAAGGGCCTGCACTTGGTGCAGTTAATGCTGTCCTAGGAGCATGCACTGAAAATTGCTAGGAGTTTAACTAGGTGCCTGCTTTTTTTTTAAAAAGTCTTTATTAAGCCATGAGAGCACAACTCTCCTTGGATGTAAATCAGTTAAATATCTGCTTTCATAGGAAAAAGGGAACAGCTGATTAATGCCTGGTCTGGAGGGGTCAAGCTATTTACCGTATTATCTGAACAGATCACACTGTAATGGATTGTACCCTCGCAACTCCCTCTTTGCATGAGGCATGGGGGCATTATCTCCCTGGGGAACTGAAGCAAAGAGAAATGAAGTGATTCATCCATGGACTGATAAGAAGCTTGTGATTAAGTTGGGAGTTAAACCCAGGTCTTCATACACACGTCCATAGTCAAAAAGCCAGCCTTGGCTTTCAGCCCTTCTCAGGACGCCAGCCGCTCTAGACCATTGAATCTCCCTTGGCATTTTTGCCCTCTGGAGTAGAAGTGGGTTGCAGTACAATCCAGGTTAACACTTCAGGGAACTTGAATCCAGGCTTCCAACCTGGAAACATCAGTGGTTTAAGATCCTCTCCCCAGAGTGGGGTGGAGGTAGGTAGGGCTGTGATTTATGCCAAGCTCTCAGAGTAGGTTGCTGCAAGGCACCTTAGGGTGGCAAAGCTTGTGAAGTCCCATATAAGTACCAGCTGTCAAACCTTGCAGGGACATTGTAGTTCATGTGACATTTCACCAGAGCTAGGAAGTTGGTCTCTGGGCGCCGTGGAATATAGCTGATCTGAGACTATTCCCACCTAAGCAGAGCTCCAAGGAGTGTCGGAAATGGACTGCACACATCAGCAATCAAATATAAGTGTACATGTTACAGAGCTTGGTTTGTTTGTTCTCCAAGTAAAGACAGCAGCTCAGTTTTACATGGAAGAAAGGCAGGACTTCCTAACTGTGCTGGTGATCAACCCTTAGAGCAAGCTATCAAGGAATGCAATGGAGTCCCTATTTCTGCATGTGCTCAGACCAAAACACAAGAGCTACTTTAGCCAAACGCAAGTTCGTGGTCTCGTAACAGGAGTGACTGGAAGAAAGGCTCTGGCCTGTGTTTTCCAGAAGGTCAGACAAGGTGTTCGAATGGCCCTTCTGATCCTAAACCCTATGAATGAAGCATGTCAGGTTCCTAGGCTAAGCAAAATGACAGAGCCTGTGGTTGGCAATGGGTGAGGAGCCCCTATCTATGCACCTGGACACGCAGGCACACTTTACACTCAGACATTTGGTGGTGAGGCTGCTCAGGGTACAGCTCTGAGGCTGGTCTCAGGCACTTGGTCCAGTGTGTTTTAACATGGGGATGAGCCTGCAGTGGCCTCAGCAGCAGTGCATCGCTAGGTTTGCCAGGTCATG
>NW_017729018.1:4674826-4698621 GCF_001723915.1 Gavialis gangeticus | reverse complement strand
TGGCAAAAACTGCGATCCTGAGGGGCGGGGGGTAGGGGCAGGACAGGGGCAGGGAGCACCTGGGCCCTTCCTGGCCAGGACATGCTGCCACTGTGGTGTAGACAAGCCTCTGGTATCTCAGGACCAGATCCTCACTGGAGTTCTTGAAGCAGTGCTGACTGACTTAATCCCATTAAGAGCCTTAGCCCACAGCTATGAGTCCAGCTCCGACCTGAGCTGCTACTGGCCAAACACTGTTGCCACATGGTGTTCAGTCATGGCCCCCTATGCAACTGGGATGCAGGTCTAAAACAGGTGGCAAATGCTCATGGTGTACACACCACCATTGCCACCATCTGGGACAGGTGCTATAGGAAGCCCCTGAGTTACTGGTCTTCTCCATGCTTGCTCCACAGAGGCTGTGACATAGGCAAGACCCCGGTGCACAGCTTCCTCTGACTGTCTCAGAGTGCATGTCCCGAGCTCGGGAGGATCCATGGCGCATTGGCGGACAGGGCAGGTATTGCTGTCTTGCATGAATGCTGGGACACTGAGGAACAAGGCTGACCCATAGTGACCAAATGCAGCAGTAAGGGAGGTGCTGCGTGCGAGGTGTGGAGCAGAGTGTGTCTGCTGGTGGCCAACCTGTGCGTAGGCTGCAGAGACAAGGATATGATGAGCTGTGTGGTGCAAGGGGCTGTATTTGGACCATACCCAGTGCTGTCAGGATCTGGTTCAGGACCTTGGCTCCCTGGCCCTGCCACACTAATAATAATAATAATAATAATCCAGGCTGCATGGTATTGCCTGCACAGAGGACACCGATCCCCTAGATCGTCTGCAGCTGGCCTCCTCCCACAGCTCTCCTGTGTTTTGCATTGCAGCTGTGAGCGTCTACTGAGATTTGCAGGGACTTTAGACCCGTCAGGATGAGGCTTGTTTTGCCCTCACTCGGTTTCCTTGGAACAATGGGTGCCCATTAGCTAATCCTCAATGCATGCCAACTCCCCAGGCAA
The DNA here is from genome assembly GCF_001723915.1 of Gavialis gangeticus. Classification (NCBI taxonomy): domain Eukaryota; kingdom Metazoa; phylum Chordata; order Crocodylia; family Gavialidae; genus Gavialis; species Gavialis gangeticus. Next base: position 4,697,626 of record NW_017729018.1, on the reverse strand, counting down.
CACCCACGCCCACCACGTCCATCCCGAAGGGGTCTGTGCTGCCTGCCGGGAACACTGCAGGGACTTCACAGAGAGAAAACTGGGCCCTTTCAATAGCCCCCGCAAACTCTTGCTGCAGGACTTCCTCTTGCTGTGGCCTCTGCTGGAGAGAATTCATTCATCAGCCAGAGTTAGAGGGCGGTGGGGCAGGGGGTGGCTGTGACCTCCAGGACACAGTGGGGCACAGGCAGAGGAAAAGGATGGTTCACTCCAGGACAGGAGCAGATCCCATAATGATTTGCAAGTTATTAGGAAGCTGGAAAATGTAGCAAGGCACGAGGTGCCCAAGACCTGGGCTTGTCGGTAGGGCCACATTCCACTGAAGTGTGATGATGAGTCAGTGTAAACCTGGAGCAGCAGGAAGAAGCCCCAGGTCTCAGCCCCAAGACCTATTTAACCACCTCACTGGAGAGTCTCTGAGCTCACAGATAGGCACTTTTCTCGGCCTCCTGAAGGCTCAGGTCAAGCATAGTGGCTTCTTAACCTGGCAGGGGAAATACCATGTATCTGTGTCCAAGAAGGCAGTTTTCCTGAACTGCACCGCAGGAGAACTGCTCTTCTGGCGTGGGTCGGTACCTGCCGAGGTGCAGCAGCTTTAAGCCTAGTTCATGGACATTGGAGTCTCCTGCCTTGCTTTCCCTGAGGGCTAAGGGCAAGCAAAACTTGGGGGCATCCGAACCCCAAGCCTCCGGGCTGCAAGTAGGATGCCCACCAAAGGGTTTGGAAACACCTGAAGCCCCGAATGTGGGTGGAGGATGTTTGCCGGTAGTAGGGCCACTTATGGTTCTGGACTCTTGGATTTGGAAGTAGTTTGGGCTAATTTGGCCTCAGATACAAATTTATAAAAAAAACAACAAAAAAAACTTTTTTAAACCTACCCACTTGGGGATCCCTGTTCCAAAAGGGACATTCGCTCCTCTCATTTCATGATCTACATGCCCTTGGAGCCTTTTCTTTATTATTCGAATTACAGCAGTTCCTGCAGACCCCTACTGAGACCAGGGGCTGACGGTATTAGGAACTGCAGAGGCACAGAGCAAGACACAGCCCCTGGCCCAAAGAGTCAACTCATTAAAGCTGCCTGTTTTAGATGCTTTTGGTATTGGGTTAACTCGGATCTCATCAACAGTAATGCAAATTTCAGCCAGGGCTGAGCCAGACCATTGCTGAGAGGAAGGGGCTAATGGTCCTACCCATTGGGAATGAGGCACGGGAAGAATGAGCACATGTCCAATGACCCTAGTAGAGATTAACAAAGTGTGTCAGCTCCCGCTGGCTGGCAGCATTGCAGCCTTGGTCTTGTGTATACTAATTTTAGAACATATTAATTAAAACTTGCTTGTTACCCTCTTTAACCCCCTCCCTTTTAACCTAGTGACGGCACAGACTCTTTAAAAAAACCTCTCTCTAGGGGACTTGCTGAAAATCACACCACAGCGCTGCCCCAGGTTGGGATGTGCACCTCAGTCCCTGGGGCCTGATGGTCAGCTCAGTTCTTCCAGTATAACCTGTAGATCTGGGCTAACGATATTCATTGCAATGGTGTTTTTCCAAATTAAGATGGCAGCAAGTGACTTTAGAATTGCCTTCACTGATAGACCAACCCTTCATTGCCACATACAGAGAAAATGTCAAAAAAGGAGGAGGGGAAGAAAAAAAACAAACAAATTTTTCTGAAAAAAAGTCCTCCTGTGGGTTGGGGTCGAAATTTAAAATTTCCACAAAAAGGCTGGTAGAAATGTCCAGTTTTAAGAAGACATTAAGCATGCAATCAAGTGCTTTACTGAAACAGGGCCCAAATCATAGAATAACCCCACTGCGAGCTCTTATAGAGAGAGGAGACAGCGCATCTGGGAGTCTCCTGCCGTGTTGCATGGGAAAGATGAGAACAGGGAGAGGAGGCATCCAGACCACAGCTCCCAGGGACTGCTGCAGTGGCATGATCAGATACAAAGGTCTCCGTGGGGTGGTCATTTGGGGGAAGACTTTGACCAAAAAAAAAAAGATATTTTCTTTAGAAAGCAGTTCCTTTTAAAAAAAAGTTTTATTCTCTCAGAAACCCAGTTTTTTGTCAAAAGCAGCTATCAATCAGCTCTTGACTTAGGTTTCCCACAGCTGCTAGCAGGGGGTGCTGTCATCCTCCAGCAGGGCTCTGGAGACGATGTGCTAACTCTGGGGCTGCTGGGTTTGGACCTTAGTGTTGATACTGGCTCAGCGCGAGCATGTGATCATCAGGACTAGGATACAGAATCCAGATCCACATCTGTCCCAGACCTTATTGAGTTACGTGTTGAGGAGCATACATCATTCAGGCTGGAGGGGATGATTTGTAAACCATCACTGTTTGCTTGTCTGTTCAGTCATAAGCCCCTTGGGGCAGAGGTTGTTCTTACTCTGCCCAGCACCATGGGATCCTGATATCATCTCGCCCAGAGGTGAAACCACAGTATAAATCCAGGCTGTCCAAAAGTGGCCGGTGAGCCACTGCAGCCATCTCTCCCACTGGTGTGCAGTGGAAGGGGACCCAGGGATCACATGCAGTGGGGGCTGCATACTGTTAGTGCTGCCATCACAGCCCGTGCAGCAGGGAGAGATCCTGGGGGGCCACCCCCACAGCAAATGGCATGCACGGTATACGGCCTCCCTGTTGGAGTTGGACTGTCCTGATATAAATGCTACGCAACTGCTCGACATGAATCTGAAGCTAGGTCTGGAATCAAAATCTTCAATTCTGGAATGCTTTGCTTTAGGGTTTTGGATCTGGCACCCCTACTATGACCTGCTTCTAAAGCAGAGATAGATAGAGTGATGGATTGACTGATAGAGAAAAGAATTAATCGGGCTGCAGGCAGCTATGAATTACAAAGCTAAAAATACATCTGAGTTGTCTCAGGACAAGATGTCCCCAGAGCAAAACTCCAGTAGTTCTGCAGAGAGCTGGAGCCCAAATCCCATTGATGCCTCATCGATCATTTATTTCCCTTTCTTCAAGGCCCTACGAGGGATCCAAGTACAAATATTTAATTGGCTCTTCCAACTAGAGTGCTGGGGGATGTTGATTTGCTGCTGAGAGACAGGCAGAGATCCTAGAGAAGACCGATCAATCAATATTAGTCTACAAATGACTGAGTCAGCACTTACTGGCGGCTTAGAGTAGTTGTCAATCTTGAAGTAATTCAGAATCCCAGAGATGATAAAGAGGAAAGCTTTTGCCAACCACACATGTAAACAGCAGCTCCATTAGCTATGGCAGAGTGGTGCCTTGCTAAAGTCTCTGGCCTAAAGGAGACTAGACAGTTTACTCTGCTGTGAATCCAGAGTAGCTGTGCAGGGTCAGTGGAATTCCTCAGAAATGGCTGCAGTGTGAATGAGATCAGGAATCGGCCATCTGAGTCGTCTTACACCTCCTCCTGCTAGCTACATTATAGTCGGTATGTCTACACAAGACGCCTTAAGCACAGTAGACTAATTCTACTGCATGCAAGCATGGCAGGCAAAACCCATGCACAGAATTAGAATTAGAATTAGTCTACAGTGCATTAGTGTCACAAAAAAGTGTGCCCTGGCACTGATGCGCAGTAGCTCCAATTATGGCGTATTTAGTACCTGTAATTACAGGTATTAAACTTAATGCACTGTAATTACAGCACAGTAATGAACTGGTAGACATGCCCAGTAGGTCCTAAAGACTCCCCCTAAGGCAGGGGTGGGCAAAATGCGGCCTGTGGGCTGAATGTGGCTTGCCAGGCTACTCTATCTGGCCTGCAGGGCCCCTAAAAATCTAGAAAATTAACATTTATCTGCCCTTGGCTGCCTGTCATGCGGCCCTCGATGGCTTGCCAAAACTCAGTAAGTGGCCCTCTGCCTGAAATAATTGCCCACTCCTGTCCTAAGGCCTTGTGTACTGGAGAAAGGGTGAACATGAAGGATTTAACTAGATCTGTGCAGAAGTCAGGTAAATCAGTTCCCCTGCTAATGTGAATCCCTGGTAACAGTTTGCCTGGGGACATAACTTACATATAAACCAGTATAAGTGATTGGAAACTTGTTCAAATCTGGAACACGACAGAAGTTCTGTACATATTAACTGCTTTAAAAATGGCTGAAACCAGTTTAAGATAAACCTGCATGGATGTAGTAACAGATTTAACTGATTGAGATTAAATCAGTTTACTGAACTCCTGTCCCAGATCCCCTCTCAATTCAAGTTAACTCACAGTCCCCCAGCATCCCAGGATGCTTTGCACTTCCCCTGCAAACCCCTCCTCACAGGGTGGGTGGGCTAGCAGGGAGCTGCACCGAGCTAGTAAGTAGCAGGGGCAGGGGAGGGGAGGTTGGGGGATGGGGAGCATGGGGGGACCCCTGCCAGCCCTCCTGACCCCCCCCCCACTAGTGCTGTGCAGAAATGATTCATTTCACAGCCAGAAAAAATACAACAGGGGAAAGGTCATTTGAGGTCAACCTGAAACAATGCTTTTGTTTTTTTACTTTCCAATGAAATGCATAAAAATAGTAATAGTAATAGTAGTAGTAATAGTAATAGTAATAATAATATGCTTTGAGTTGGACAAAACCTTTTCTTTGGGGAAGGGGGCTATATATTTTTTTTACCTAAAATGATCCAAAGGTACATCTGAAATGCTGTTGTGAAACAAACAAATCAAACCCTTTCATTAAGAAACCAGGATTTACATTTTTCTACGTGTTTCTTATTTTTTCCTCCTGCACGATTTTGCCATGGACTCCTGAACTGCATGGGTCGACTCAGTGCATTTCTTGGCAAACAATGCATTCACATCAGAAATGCTCTCTGGCTCTAAACCCAGTGACACTGAGGTTTTAAGGACCTCCTGAGGGAGCTTTGGGTCCCGGGGCTATGTTTTCCCCCTTCTTGTCCGGCCGTTTGGGGGTGTGGGTATTCTCCAGCACCATAGATCCGCTGTGTCTATTTGGAGAGATGCCCTCCTGGGTGCAGAAGCTGATACCTAGGCAAGGCTGGTGGCATCACTTACTGTCACAAGATCCAGCAGCGCTCACTTAACACCCTGCTGGTAACTCATGAGCTTGCCAACACACCCATGCAGAGGAGAGCCAGGAGGCACGAGTCCCCTGTGCAGCCAACATGTATGACTAGAGGTAGAGCAGGAGTGGCAGAGGAGGCTCTGTAGGTGCGCAGGGCAGGGACAGAGCCTGAGCCTTGGCCCCAGCATGGCAGCCAGTGCCAGTGCATGCTGGCAGTGAGGAGCAGGAACCAGACTGAGACTCCTGGAGCCCCTCTCCCTCATGCTGCCCCTTCTTCAAGCCCGGTGGGTGCTGGCATGTGCTGTGACAGAGAACCCTGCCGTGACTGAGGAAGACGGTGGCACTAGAAGAGCAGGATGCTTAGTCACGCAGAGACAGTGGAGGGGACCAGCTAGGTCAGCCGCCATAAACTTCCTGAGCTTTACAGGAGAATCCCAGGCTGTGCCAGGCCTGCCCAACAGCTGGGCAATGCCCCGAAGTGTACACTTGGCACATCCATCAGTGCTCCCCCAGCATCCCTCACCCCACGTCCCGGGGACACTACTCTCCAGTTCCTGCTGCTAACACTTGTACCTGACACTGGGAAGATAGCGAGCCTGGGACCCTGAATCAACCTTTTCTCCATCACTCACTCTAGCTTTAAGTCATTGCCTCCAGGAGGGTGGTGAATGCCTATCCTTCTGTCCCTCCCATGTGGCTAAAAGGAAAGGGATCCTGAGTAGACATCTGGGGCTTTTCAGAGGAGCTGGGAACAGGGCAACGAAGGCCTGTTGTGTTAATACAAAAGGTCGAAATTGGCCCAGAGAAACAGGCATTAACACGGGGCCGTCACTGCTCTGCACGAACTCCAGGTTTGGGTGACAGACAGCAGCTGCCACACGCACTCCCCACCCCACCACCATGCTTTCGCCAGCTCCCTGTAGCTCCACTCAGATGCCCAAAGGGTACCATGGGAAGGTGCCAGGGGCTGAAAGGATGCTCCCTCTGGCAGCAGGCTCAGAAATATCTACATCCATCCCTCTCCAGTTGCTCAACGGTGGCAGAAGCCTTATGCCACTCAGCAGAGGAGTGTAGGCCTGGCTTCGATGGTCAAACAAGTCTCAGGGTTTGGAATACAGGGACCTTGGCTTGCCCAATCCCATGGCAACGGCCACCCTTAGAAAACTTTACAACCATTTATTAAGAAGACAGAAAAAGAAAAACGGGGTAGGAGAGGAGGGGGACGGGGACAGGGATGACTGCAGCAGCTGAGATGTAAAGTAGGGAGTGAGGCTTTCATTGTAACAATACCCCTTGCTCCTTGTCCTGTTCACTGCAGAGAGCTCTCGGGAGGAAAACAAAATAACCCAGTGGCCGGTTTCTCGGTGGTGATAACCGCCCTTTCTGGGGAAAAGAGAAAAAGGGAATTGGGCTGGGCTGGAGCTGCTGCTCTGGCTGCTGGACTCTGATCCGAGACAAAACAGGCGCACACAGAAGCGGAGAGAAAAGAGCAGCAAAGATACAAACTGCAACTTCTGGCTCTGACTTGCAGCCTCTCTGCTGGCGAAATACAGGCCCCGCACACAGCTTTATCAGCCCCTCGGAGAGCCGGCATTGGTTTGCTTATACACCTGGCTTTTAGCTGCAGTGCTTAGCTGCTTTTCTGGTCATAGGCTCGCAGCACAGTTGGGAAAACAAAGAGTCTGGCTTATCTGGCCAAGCCAGGTTTGGTGGACTACGCTGGACTGGTTTTTCTTATAGACAACAAATGGCGAGATGTGTGAAAGAGAAGAAATGCAGTGAGGAAGGGAGAAGGAGCACAAGGGAGCGGGTGGCTGCTCCAACTTTGTCTTGTGTTGTTCAGGATTTAGCCAAAGCCAGTGGAGCTGCCACCAGTGTCACTGGATCTATCTGCCTGGTCTGGTCAGGGCATGACAATGCCCAGTGGTATTATGGTGGGCCCAAGGGCCCAGGAGACAGCGATGGTGGTGGCCAGGCTGGTGAAACTCCCTTCCTTCTATCTACCCTTTGCCCTGACATGACTACCAAGTTATGTTCGCTCCTGGCTGCCTCATCACATTAAGGATTCCCCCAACAGGGATGATGGACAGAACATCCTCCCATTATTTTGTTCGCCAGTCAGGCCTCATTTCCAATCCAGCCTGTTGGTTTCTAGTTCACACTCCCGTCATTTAGTGCACATGGTCTTAACAGGCTTGGTGAGCATTCATAAGCTTTTCTGTTTGAACTAATTCAAGTTGCAAATTGTTCTAAGCAGTCGTGTGTAACCAGCTGAACTGGACTTCTGTTACCTTGCTAAACTACAGTCTCAACTTCGACAGCTCAACCCTGCTTTAGAAAGGTTGGGAAATCTTGATTTAAGTGAGATGACAAAAATCTGCCTCCACGATAGTTAGTAGAGATGCAGTTTGCAATGTAGGCGCCTGGCTCTCCTTTTTCTTACGCTGGTGGAAATCAGGAGCTGCTTTAGTGTGTCACCTCAATGCAAGAGCTGCCAAAGGACCCGGCTGTAGAGGTGGGCATCACATCAAGAGGTGAGCCTCACATCTTTGCCTTTGTCTCATCTGAGAGCCAGCCCAGCCCTCAAAGGGGCAATCTCCCCTTCAGCCAGGGGTCTCAGAGCCTGCTATAGCCCCTGAGATGCACAGTGCTTCTGTGGGGTTGGCAGGGCCGAGTGATTATCCCTTCTCTACAGAAGGGGAGCTGGGGTTAGAGACTCCCCAAGGGGCATACAGCAAATAGGAGCAGTGATGGAAACAGAATACAGGGGGCCTGACTCCAGGCTCCAGCTCTCATGCCTGGACCATCCTTCTTACACAGCTCTGAATCTTAAAGGAGGTTTGAGTTCACTTTTAAGCACAGGTCCACTCCTGTTCTCATTTTTATCCCAAGGGCTGCCCCCCTCTCGCATGCCAAGCCCATTGTGCCACTGCCCTTGAGACGTCAATTTATAAGCAACTTGACTAACAGAGAGATGAATCCTTTCTCTGCCTGGCCTGAACGGAGCAGCTGGGATATCTTCCTGACCCCCAAGGGATCAGCTGGTGCCCTGAGGCATGAGATCTGATTGCCTTTGTCATAATTCTTGCCCTGGCCTGGCACCTCCGGTCCTGCAGGCAGGGAAGCAGCCGCCTGCCCTAGTACCTATTAAGCACAAGATCACACAGCAAACCCTGAGCTCCTTTCCAACTTTGCTTGCTCATGCAGTTCTTCTCAGATCCACTATTTCCCTTTGGTCTTTTTTTTCCTTGCTCATGCAATGTAGTGCAATGGCAACCCAAATCTCAAGCAGCAACCGGCCTACAGCTGGAACACCGTGACGTGCCCTGGCAGGAGAGGCAGAGCCAACGTGCTGCAGAAATTTTGCAGAGATGAGCAGATGCTTTCACTGGAGCACAGAGGAGAGGGTCGTGAGAGAGAAGCCAGTGACAAAGGAGGGCATGGACATGGTGGTGGTGTGAGAGCTCTTGGTGTTTTGCTGGAAGGAATGAGGGCTTGTTCGAACGGGGGCAACCAGGCTTGCTTACTGCAAGGGGTTTTGAAGGCTCCTGTAGTCCTGGTTAGATAGGTGGGTGAGAGTGGGGGCAGAGGTGTCTCTGTATAGAGCTGGCTGATAGGCTCGGCATCATTGTAACACCCCTGATGTGCCCTGCTAGGAACAGCGAGCAGCACTTGGTCTGCCTGCCTGGGTTGGTTGCTGATCTCACTACATCGGCGTTATGCTGGACTCTCTCCACCCCTGTCAACAGAGAGACTCCCACCGTAACAACCAGCCAACCACCCTTCTTGTGCCAAGGTGGGCCTGGAACAAGATGTCCAGCCCCTGCCATTGCTGCATGAGCAAATGCCCATTCCTACACCCTCAGGGGTTGACTTCAGCCTCCAGATGTGGACTATGAATGTCTTTATTTAGGCACCCACATTTGCAAATCAGACCCACAGAGAGTGATAATTAGAGGATGCTAAACACATGAGCAGTCAGACATCACATCAGCTTCTCTTCAGCCTTGTCTATGTACAAACTGGCATTGGTTTAGTTAAAGAGTGCCTTATTGCAGCTTATCTTAAACCTCTTCCTAATCAACTTAAACTGAATTGAACCTTTTGCACCAACTCAATTAGATCAGTTTAAGATCACACCATAAGTTAGAGCAGCTCCAGCTGACTATGAGACAGGCCCCAGAGACATTTTTAAAGGCCCTTGAGTTCAGTGGGGGTTAGTTCCTTAGTAGCTTTACAATCTGGTCCCTGGAGTTACATAGCTACTCCAGATAAAGTCTGTATGTGCCACAATTTGATCCCTGGATTCACTGTGGAACTGGTCAACATCTTTCAAGCTAAAGAGGGTGTTTTAACTGAAAATGGCCTGTTTGAAACCTGTTCTTCTTTTGCAAAACATTGCTCGCAGTGAAGATTTAATTTGTTTTTCACAAAAAATGCATCCTTTGTTGGACGTATAGCAAATATTGGAAAAGTTTTTGAAACAATATACAAGCATATTACTTACCAACAATATTGATGATTATTTCTGTAGCATTTTCAAAATAAATAGAAAAGAAAAGAAAAAAAAAAAGAATTATTTTGATAAAGAGAAATGGGTCTCTAGTTAGGAAATAAACCATATTGGAAAGAAGCCTTTCATTTCCTAAAACAAGTACTTAGGAAATAAATACAACGTTGAAATTTTGAAACTTTTCATATAATGGGTTTTTATGACATATGCTCTGCTCTCCATCTAAGTAATAGCTACCCTTTACAGTGGTCAGGCTAAAATGAAATGACAAGGATTCATGCAGATGAATAGAATCAATACATTCACTTCTCCAGTGGAGCCAGAGGTGGGGAAGAAATGGAAAAGGTCCTCGTGAACATTAGTCTGTGGTAACACTGCCAAAATTCGCAATGAATGTGTTTTCCAATTCACTCTTCAGCCTGTCTTATATGCTCATAAAATCATAGAGTTTAAAGACCGAAACGAGTGTTATGATCATCTAGTTTGACGCAAAGCCACCAAGAAAATCCTAAAGAAAACTACCAAGTAAAGCTACCATACCTCCTGCTTGAGCTATAGCATAATTATTAGTAATAAATGTCCAATTTTGACTTAAAGATGTTAAAAAATGCAGAATGTACTACATCCCCAGGGAGGTTGCTCCAACGGTTAATTCCTCTCACTCTAAAATTGAGCACCTTATCTCCAGCCTGAACTGGTCTTGCTGCCGCTTTCAGATATTGGATCCTGTACTGCGTCTGTCTGCTAGACTGAAGAGCCTTTTGCTATCAGAAATCTCTCCACGTAGGTACAACAGACCGAGATCAAGTCACCTCTAATCTTCTCTTTGATAAGTGAAACAAATTGCGCTTCTTCAGTCTCTTGCTTCCAGGCAGGTTTTCCAGACCTCACATCAGTCCTCCAGTTCCATTCTGAATCCTTTCCAAATTTTCAGCGGCCTTTTTAATATGTGAACAACAGAACTGGACACAGTATCCACTCTGGCTCCAGCCCTTAGTTTCCACCGTGACCCTTAAGTCCTACTCAGCTATTGCTTTCCATGATGCATTTGCACAGCTCCTGTGAGATCCATATCCTTTTACCCTAAAATTGTGCTGGGTACCCCTGATTGTTGGGGAAGGAATTGGAATGGATACACCTGGTGTAAATGTGGATGTATAGGATGGCGGCACTGGACACAACTCTTACAGCTAAGGTCATATTCTGAAAGAAGCCCCGTAGTAAAGCATAAATTCCTGCTTTTCACTGCATATAGTTATTCCCGTGTTCTACCCTTTGAATTTTCTCTTTAGCTTTTGTTTGATTGCTTGCCATGAATTGTTAAAGAAGGAGCATTTGAAATTGGCCTATTGGTGGCAATCTGACTTTTGCAGCGTGGAGGGTGGAAACAGGGAGGTCAGCTGAAATCTTCTAAAAAGCATCGTCTATCACAGCAATGTGGTGGGACAGAGTTAAGGTTACATTGCCTGGGCTCTGGTGGGGGACAATTATAAAGATGCAGAGGAGATGTACTTTATGAGCTTTCATTTTATGTTGCTGCTGTGCTTTCAGGCCAGGTAGCTTGTGTCTGTGACAACCTTAACTGTAAGTCTGGTTACAATGAACTTGCAATTATTGACATGTTAAGGTTCAGAAGAACTACTTCAAGTCATTTGTAGTGGTTTTCAAGGTCTCTGCTGAGCCCTGGATATTTAGACTGATGGAAACTAAGCCACCAGGTTTTACAGGAGGGGACATAATATACTTAGTTTCCCAATAACCGCATAGTAAAATCCTGTTATGTGCCTACATTAGATTTTTCCTTCCTTGTGCCACATATGATGCACACAGACCAAGCAAGAAATCCCGAGGGACAGCTGAGCGATGTGTGTAAGCCCTATCATAAAGTGTCTTTCACTTCCAGGCCCAGCATCTCTCAGGTATGACCTTAAGTCCCATCTGATGGCTATTTGGGGCTGGTGAATCCCAGCCTAACACCTCACATTTGTGTTACAAAACCACTAGCACAGCTGGCACTAATGGAAGCCTTTGCCAGCTGTGTCGGGAAAGGCTGAGAAGCTCCCCCTCGCTCCCAGGGATGACCCGGACTTGTGTACACAGGGCATGGAAGTTTGCCCGGCTGCAGTCTGTGTCCTCCCTGTTCTACAGATACGTGGAGTGGCTCAGATCCTACCGCCACCAGCCTGAGTCTTCTGCGCTCTGCTCAGTCCTCCCAGACGTCACCGTTGCTATCTATGGGGGATCCTGGGGATATCTATGCATATCTGGGGAATCCTGGAAGCCTGGGGAAGGACAAGGGCTTCAGACCAGAAAGCCAATTCCCCATTGCTTCCATGCAGCATGCAACCGCAGTGCTACTGCGTGCTGTTGTGAACTGCAGAGAGGCCCAAAAAGCCACTGCACCCAAGGCTGCGCTGCCATTCATGCGTGCTCACTGGGGCTGTTGGTACAAAGGAAAGGTTCAGAGGTGGAACATATACAGGGACCAAAGCGAAGACCATAAATGAGAGATGACTGCATGAGACAGCAGAAGCCGCAGCTTCTGTTGCCCATGGTACATCTACTCTTTGATGTCCTCCTAGTGCTTTTCCTACACCCGAATCCCCTAACAATTGTTGTTATTTGTGTTGCAGTAAGTCAGGAGCACCAGTCGGACATCAGGACCACATGGGTCTCATGTATGACCAGGATGTGGGTGGCAAGGCCTTGAACATAGACAGGATTAGGAGCAGACAAGCCCCAGAGTAGAGTCAAGCCAGGTATCAGGAGGAGGCAGGTCAGGAGGCTGAAGGGCAGGGGAGGGGGGGCATGTGCACCCCCTGTCAGTCACCTATGGGTTCAGGAACAGAAGGAACCAGGGATCCAGACCAGAGTCGCTGGCCAGGAGGTCCAGAGCAGGCAGAAGTCCCTGTAAGGGGGTCACAAGCCAGCAAGTTGTTCTGGAGCAAAAGGGTCACAGAATCACAAAACACGAGGGTTGGAAAGGACCTCAGGAGGTCACCTAGTCCAACCCCTGCTCAAAGCAGGACTGCACCCAACTATCTCATCCCACCATGGACTCTGGAACAAGGGGTCAGCAGGCAGGATCTAGGAGGAAGCCAGGAAGCCGGACCCAGGAAACAAGGAACTAGGAACTAAGAAGTAGGAGCTAAGCTAGAAACAAATAGGCAGGAAGCCCAGAGCTAGACAAAAAGCCCCTGCCCTGCTGAGTAGCCGCCTAGGCATGGAAACAGCTGCTGCTCGTATGCAGGCAGCAAATGCACCCATGCAGGCCACTGGGCCCAGCTGGGAGTAGTTACAGCCACTAGACCCGGCTCAGGGAACCAGGGCCAGCTGCGGGCATTTAGCCTGCCTTGACTCCTGACACCCAGAGCTTCAGCCTAGACCCGGGAAGGTGACGTAGGTGCCTCCTAGCTCCTTCTGGAATCAATAGGCCATAGGTGCCTAAACACTTGTGAGGATCTGGGCACTCATAGCCCAGGATGACCCAAGAGATGGGTGTGCCAAGCAGACAAGAGCACAAGAAGGCAATGCCACTCTCTGTTGGCAGCAACAGCATCCTAATGTAACAGAGGGCATCTCCACCCCCGAGCAGTCGCTGCATTCGATGTATTCGATTCTTTGGCCATGAATACATGGGTTCATTAGGCATCTGGGGGAGACCCATAGGTGAGGAGCCCCGGGCATTTAGGATGCCTTCAGTCCCCAGAGCTGGACAGTTGGTCAGTGCTAAAAATACAGCCCCATCCTCCCCCCCACCCCGTCACAGAGTCTGTCGCCAGCAGCCACGGCATGGGAGGGTGGTGATTATTGCTGAGGAAATGAGAGGCTGCCCGGCTGCTGGGACTTCTAACCTTCTAGCTTTGTTTTTGAGGAATTTTGCATAAAGGAAGTCGGTTTGCTGGGCATCTAATTAAACATCTCTATCGAAAGGCATTATAAGCAAACAATAGGACAAGGAAAAAGCCCCTGGGCCTGGGAGTTTGTTCACACATAGCTTCCCCTCCCACATAGCCAGTCAGCTGGCCTTCTCAAGGTACTTGTGAGGAAGTTTTCAACAAAACACTTTTCCATCAAAAAGGCAAATTGATCGGTGCTGAAACTTTTAGAGGGAAGGCTCCGTCTTGACAAGTTCCCCACATGGAAAAGATCAAAGTCCCCAAATGGTCAAAATATCCCACTTTGGATACTGTTGAAACAAAAAGCTCCGTGTTTCAGATCCAAACGAATGTTTCCTTTGAGACGGAAGTGAACGTTAAAAAGGAAAAGGGTCAAAGTTGACACGAAATATTTCAAATTACGCTTTGCAAAATTATCCAAAGGAAACCTTTTGATTGACCTGAAATTATTTTTTTTCCCTTCACATTTTCAGCTCAGGAACATTTGGCGAGTTCAAACTTTCATTCCAAGTCAGGGTGGGAAGAATTTTTCAAACTCTTTGCTGAGCTAGAAAACCACTTTACCCAACTCAACAGTGTATCCCCTAGGATCAAGGAGAACCATATGATTTTCCCTGTGCGCAGGGAATGTACTTGGGAAAACCCAAGTATTTAATTCGCGATGTCAGGGGAAGTGACCTTCAAGGTTTTGCCCTGGGCATCTGGCTGCTGAAGCTCACAACTGGGAGCTCACAACTCTTAGTCACACATTAGACAGACAGGTCTCTGGGCTCCGCTTCCCTATGGAGCTTGGCTGTGTTGCACCTGGGGATGGGGAAGGCGTCTCTCAAGCCTGTGGACTCAAGGAGGCAAAATGATTCATCTCTCTCAGCTGACAGAGCAGATCTTCATATCAGGCTCTTTGTCGCCTTGGTGCCATGCACTTGAGAAGTGCATTAGCTCGGTGCCAGTTTTGGCATCATTGGCACGTGAGACGAGTGTGGCAGGACCCGCTGTTCCAGATTTTCCTAATGCAGGTGGAGGACACCGCTGGATCTGTTCTATATTTGTGTGCTCAGGCAAGGCTATTGCAGCAACTGGAGCAGCTACAGCCTGAGTTTTTCTTCCAAAGGAAAGCTTAGATTCTGGAGCTACAATGGTGGCATGGAAGAGGTGCTTGCATGCCATCCTGGAGCTACCACCCAGCCCTGAGCTGGAGAGGAGAGGGAGTGGTGGCCGGGATGGACCGTTGGTCTATGCCAGTATGAGAAGTGGCGCGGTACTGAAGTAGCCGAATCATCGATCGGGACCAGTACGATGGGGCAGGACACGACATGGGACTGAGCACCTGTCTGTTCTCACACCTGGCGTGGGACTGCTGAGAGCAGAAGAAGGGTGTGCAGCCATGCAAGCGCAGTCAGGCTGGAAAGGGCGGCAGTGTCAGAGTCAGGGCCCGTGCCATGGCCACTAGGCTTTCTGTAAATCACTTTGCAATCTAAGGAGGGAAGCTGCTCTAGAGTGGCTGAGAGTCACTGGCGGCTTTATCCACAGCATGTTTATTAGCTCGCGCTGTTATGGGCTAGCCCTGACCCAACACAGCCCTATGCTGGCCTGACTCCAGTCTAGGCCCGGTGTTCTTGCCCCGTGCCCAGCATGCCCTCCGTGCCTGCTGGCTCTGCATTCCCACATCCAGGTGGGAGGGATGCTGGTGGCTGAATGCCTCCCCTGAGCAAACTCTGCTCCTTTACTAGGGAATAACGATTGCATTTTCAGGTCACACCCAAGTGCAGACAAGATCCTCTCTTCTTCCTCCTCTAGAAAGACAGGAGGGGACAGCAGTGAGTGCTCCACTTGGCCCATCCATGCCAGAGCCTCCCCAGCTCTTACCTGGCTTCCAGTCCCCATCCCCATCTCACAGTACCCAGGGGTGCTTTGCCGGTGACTCAGGAACGCCCATAAGACAGCTCCCTCCCCCTCTCCTGCAGCCCCCCTCCCCATTCCTTCGTAGGAGGTTACTGCAGGGAAAGACCGCAGACAAATAATGAGCCGTGTGACCCAACGGAAAATTAAACTAGCGCTTGTCTGCTTGTTCCCTCAGCTGTGCTAATGACCCCACTTCAGGATGAATTGCTAACAGCTGGAGCGCGGAGGGGGGCACTGAAATGCCATCTCCTTGGAGAAGGGGTGAACAAGAAGGTCAGGAGCAGTCGCTTGGGGATGTGTCGATAATGCTGCGTGGCATGGGTCAGATACCTGGGGTGCAGGAGGGAGGGAGGAGGCTGCAGAGAAGAAGAAGAAGAAAAGCCTGTGTGTAAGGGAGAAAGATGCAAGTGAAAACTGGGGCTCAGGGACTAGCAATCAGTTCCCTGCTCTGCCACCGACCCCCCTGTACCCTTGAGCAAATCACTTAACCTCTTTGCACCTGAGTCACTATCTGTACAATGGAAGTGATTCTTCTAGCCTGGATGCTGGCCTTCTCAGGGCATGCATCTGAGCTGTTCTAGGGCAGTTGCCTAGATCACAGCAGGGTGCTTTAGGCACCACTGTTATACTCCTGTAGCATCACAGCCCTTTCCCTGAAAGTCGCATGGGGACAGGAAGCCTAAGTCTCAGAGGTAACAAGCTGCAGCTTCAAGCCAGCTGAGCCTGGGCCACAGCCCAGTTGTTCACAAGGACTGAACCTGGGACCTTTGGCACCAAAAGCCTAGGAACCCACTGCCCAAGCTATAGGAATAGCCCCTGCTATTACACATGCATTGGAGCAGCAGGGGGTACCCGGGGCCGGATGACAAGCCGACTGCACCACACCTCTGGCAATCAGGCCTAGGACTGTACCAGAGCTTATTTGGGGCATGTAGAGCAGCAGTTCTGCTTTGCCTCATAGTCAGGTCTTATGAGAAGGGGGGGATAGAGCAATGCTGTACCGGAGCCCCCAGATTATGAGAATTTTCTTTTTTCATAGACATTACAATGTAGTGAGTAAAATAATAGCTGCAAATGACACGTGAGGAGCAGAACATATGAATTCAGCTTGGAATTCAAGCACAATTCCTTTGTGCCCAAGACGCGAGGTTGGAGGCCCCTTCCAGGGGGTGCTGAGCCCCCAGATTTATCTCAGGAGCCCTGTTTGTTGTGAACACCTTTGAACTGAGGATTTCAAGGGGTTTTGCACCTGACACCTCCCATGGCATGAGTGAGCACCAGTGCTGTCCCCTTTTTAAGGAGGACGATCCCAGGGCACAGATGGGGCCAGTGTGTCAGTGAGGGGAGGCAGAGAGACAACCCAGGAGTCCTGGGTTACCTGCATGGAGCCACAAACAGGAGCAAGCCCTGGTGCTGGCCTGTACGTTAACGTAGCATCTGCTCCTGGCACGGCTGCCAGCATGTTAACAAGGGCTCCACAAAGTCTTTCCAAGTGAGCCCACGATGAACCCGGCAAGCCAGGGGGTGCGAGTGGCGCCAGGAGGAGGGGCAAGGGGCTGGGCAGCCTCTTTGCTTGCTTTAAACAAAACCATTTTCTCATGGAACCAGGAAGGGAGGCCGTGGCACTTGGCAGAAAAGTATCTATTAAGTGCACTTAGCGAGAAGTGTTTGTACCAGGTTCCTGAGAAAGACGCGGGGCGGATGGAGCAGCCTGGAACTCCACCCCGGGGATCTGCGCACGGGAAGGCGCTGCCCCGAGCAAGGGCTCATCCGTTGTGGTGTAACCCCAAATGAACAGCTTGCAGGGGAACTCCCCCGGATCATGGTCTCGGGCTGGCCGTCGACACCTCCACAGCAGCTCCAGTTTGCAAGCAGCAGATGCCGCGGCCCTGGAGATGTGGGGGCGCGGGTCGGATCGTTCTCTCCAGGCTTCCTCGCACCTAGCCGAGGGAGTCCCCTTCCCCAGCCTCAGCCTGGATGGAGGCTGTGAGGGGTGGGGTGGGGTTGCCCAACATGCTGCGCTGTACCAGGGAGGCACTAGGTGGCAGTGCCAGAGCACGTGAGACGGCAGCCAAGCTAAGCTGGGGCAGAGTTTTGGGAGCCAGGCCCTTGGCATTACAGCAAAGCAGTGTCAGAGCCTCGGAGGTGCACACCATCCCCAGCCCACCGTGGAAGAGAGCCCAGCGCAGCACGTAGAGGGCATGCAGAGGAGCAGGCTGATGGATGCCTGGCTGTACACTGGGAGGAGGCATTTCCCAGGTATCGGCTGGTGTCTGGCTCTAGGCAGATCAAGCGCTTCCCATGCCAGCGAGGTGTCTCTCTCTAGGCTGGAGGTCTCCATCCAGCAGCCCAGAGGGGTCCAGAACAAGGCGTAAGCACTGACTGCTTTGCCTCTCCAGTCTACGCTCTGGCATGGCACAGTCACACCTGCACCCAGCCTGTATTTTAGATCTGAACTACAGCAACCCTTTGGAAAGAGCCAGCAGCTTGGCTGGCTCAAGGGTCAGACACCCAGCAGCCACCATCCCTGCCATGGGCAGTTGCCTAATGGAAAGGGCCTGTCTCCTTCAGGTGGGCAAGCGCCATTCCAGGTGCCAGGCCCCGGGCGGGGGCCATCATCCTGCTGGAAGTTTGCCTGGAGAATTCGACATTGTTTAGATTCACTTTGCAGCCTCTGCCCAGGAGCGTGGAAGGGGCAGAAGGTGCAAAACATTGGGTCGGGCTTCAACTCCAGGCTCCCTGTGGGCCCAGTCTCTAGTCCAGGTATACACACCTCAGCACCAATTCACACGAGGGATGGTTTGGTGCAGTCACTGCAACACTGTGTAAGGATGTTCTCCAACTGCTTAAAAGAAACGAGTGACTCTGCCTAAAGTCAGGGCACAGGAATGGGATCTCAGAGAGAAGGGATCAGCGATGTGGCTGGGTGCGGGCAGCACAGAAGATGCAGAGCCCGGGAGTGCGGGTTGGAGGTCTGGCTTCCCTTAGAGCTGGAGCAGGGAGCGGCTGCTTTTCTGGAGCACAACCCTGCATTGCAGTGAGCAGCCCATTACAGCGCACGTATGCAGCGCAAGCCTCCATCGTGGCATACCCAGGGGCGTTCCCTCCATTCCTTTTTGTTGGGATATGGCAGAAAACAATTTTCAGTAACAGCCAGAACAGCCATCTGTCGGGAACATCGCGTCAGAGCCTGCCAGGTGACTGAGCAGCTGAGTGGCTTTGCTCTCTCCCTGACGCACGCCGGGGCAATCAACACACCGCCCTCATTAACTTCCACTCGCCACATCCATGTGTTTGGGATCCTCTAGGGGATGCACCTGGCCACCGACATTTTTTTGCCTTGTTTTATGATGTATGGAGCTCGTCATCTCCCAGCCACCCTTGACTGCATGCAGTGCACTACAGCCAAGTCATTCATCACCAACGACGGCAGGCGGGGAGATGGAGCTTCCAAAATGGGCATCACCCTGGGGAAGAAGCTGATGGCCTCTGCAAGAGCAACGCAACATGGAAGTGGTGTCAGCCAAGAGATTTCTCTGCTCTGTTGTCACATGCAACCACCAGCAGCTGCAGGAGGCATGTGGGGTGGATAGTCCTCATCTCGCCCGTGCTGGCTGCTTTTCACCTGTGGCTAAATGGCAAGTCTGGAGCTTACAGTATAACCGATTCCAGTTTTCCTACCTTTATGACTATGTATTTCAGCCGGTGCAGCCACAGTGTAGCCAGCTCATCAGTGACCCACTGCTTCCCCTCTACACCTGAAGAGACCCTTAAGGAAACCATACCCGCACCCTTCACTGAAATGTTGGATCAAAGTGTTTGCCGTTCAGCCTGTGCTTATAGTGAGCTCTTTGAAGGGACCGGCTGTGATGATTATTCAGTGGGAGGTGGCCCAAGATATTATCCAACGGATAAAATAAATAGCAATCAGCCGCTTCCGGGACAGGCAAGTTCTTAAGGATTATGCTTTTGCAAAGCTCTAGGTGCCGCAGAGCAGCTCATAAACAGGCACCTCGTTTGCATAATACTGTTTTGCATGTGGGCCCCACCTACTCGGGCACCTGAGATCTGCCTCCGGGCAATGCTCCCCTCCACCCACACCGGCTGGCTGTTTTCCTTGCCTGTTCGACCTGGGCCAACCCATCCTTTGCCTGCCCATTTGCCACTGGCCTCCTAGACCTACAAGCTGGGGTGCACAGAGTGGCTTGTCAGCAGCTCCTGGTGAGCTCAGCAGCAGCTCTGCACGCCCAGTGCCGCGCCGCAGGCCAGAGCAGCACTTCCCCATTGTGCAATGCTGCACTCTGGAGCCAAGCCTGGGCCTGGCACCGTCTGGGCACCAGTGCCTTCAAAGCCCTTTGCTGTTATCACCGGCTGGGTTAAGTGCGCCGCGCAGCCAGCTGCCCGCTGTCCACTTGTGCCCAGGCTGCCAGCAGAGGGCAGTGGGCGGCCACGGCCAGGCAGCCGGGAGGGCTGGGAGCAGCAGGCTGGGCTCAGAGAAATGGCAATGTGAAAAGGTTTCTAGTGAGTGTGGCTGCGAGCGGCGCCCACGGAAGTGACCTTTGCCACATATACCTGCAGACGCAGGAAAAGATAACCCGGCTCACCAGCCTCCTGTGCGAGCACCGCCTCGACACAGCGCGTGGGCCTGCCCCGGCACCCTCAGAAACCTTGCAGCTCCTGGGCTGTCCCATTGCATGGTGTCTGGGTGCATGGGTGGCTCATGCGGTCTGGCAGTGCCAGCTGCCTGGGGACCATGCCTAGGCCCCAAAGCAAGGGCATTCACAGCACAGGTACCCTCCCAGGCTTGCTGGCTTGGCCACTTGACCTGCTCCTGGGGGCGGCAGATGGGCAAGCAGCCCCCTCATCACAGCCTGCCGTGGACCAAGCAGCACTGCGTCCAAGGTTTCATAGTTTCATAGTTGGAAGGGACCTGAGCAGATCATTGAGTCCGACCCCTGGCCATGGGCAGGAAAGAGTACTGGGGTCAGACGACCCCGGCAAGGTGTTCATCTAACCTCTTCTTAAAGACCCCCAGGGTAGGAGCGAGGACCACTTCCCTTGGAAGTTGGTTCCAGCTCCTAGCCGCCCTGACTGTGAAGTAGCGCCTCCTGATATCCAGCCTCAATCTGCTCTCTGTCAGCTTATGGTCCTTGTCCCTTGTTGCTCCCGGTAGTTCTCGGGGGAACGGACTCTCCCATTACCTGCTGGTCTCCTTTGGCTAGTTTATAGACGGCCACCAGATCGCCCCTCAGCTTTCTCTTGTGGAGGCTGAACAGGTTCAAGTCCTGTAGCCTCTCCTCGTAGGACCTACCCTGCTGCCCCCTGATCATGCGAGTGGCCTCCTCTGGACCCTCTCCATGCTGTCCACATCTCTCCTGAAGTGCGGTGCTCAGACCTGGATGCAGTACTCCAGCTGTGGCCTGACCAGTGCCGCATAGAGGGGGAGGATCACCTCCTTGGACCTGCTTGAGATGCATTTGTGGATGCATGACAAGGTATGGTTGGCCTTCCTGACTGCATCCGCACACCGTCGGCCCACGTTCATCTTTGAGTCAATAATGACTCCAAGATCCTTTTCTGCCTCTGTGCTGGCAAGAGGGGAGTTCCCCAGCCTGTGGGTATGGTGCTGGTTCTTTCTTGCATTTGTCAGTATTGAAACCCATCCTGTTCTCATCCGCCCACCCCTATAACCTGTCTAGGTCCAATTGCAGCCTATTCCTCCCTTCAAGCATGCCCACCTCCCCCACATCTTAGTGTCATCTGTGAATTTGAACAAGGTGCTATTCACCCCCTCATCCAAGTCACTGATGAAGATGTTGAGGTTGCAAGTCACTTGGTTTCATGTGCCCTTGAACTCATGGCTGTGCCTGCTATGGTGGGCACCGTGAGGCAGAGTCTGCTTCAGAGACCTGAACAGAGCTGCTACAGCCCCCGTGGGTGCCACAGCTGCCCTGAGCTGAACTGTTCCTGCAGGCCAGATGGGCTCTGCCTCGATGCCCACCTGCCTCGTCCCAGGCTCAGGGGGCTGAGAGCATCCAGTTCCCCCCACGAGGCCCGTGTGCTTTTGTAGCGCAGACTCTGAGCCCCCTCTCTGCAGCCGGTGAGGAGCGGGTCTCCCCTCAGATCTGCTGCCAACAACAAATGCTCTTTAGCAGCTATTTTTATCTTTCTCTTTCAACCTTAAAACACCCCCTACCTCCTACCCACAAAGCCTGGCAGAGCTGAGGCTCCACCTGAGATGTCACTCCAGCTCCGTCCTGGTGTGACACGGGCAATCAGATGAGCCCCTGCTCCTCTTTCCTAGTCCCCTCTGGGCACCTTCTTGCCCCACCGCTGCGGTGAGGAACACCCCGGCAGTGCTGCGTGGGGGTCAGCCTGGGGCTCACTGTGGTTGGGAACTGTAGGCTGCAGGTTTAGTCTGCCCTAGACCCATGCACAGCGCTGGAGATGCTGCTGAGTCCCTGGGGAGCGGAGAGGGTGGCCATCATAGAGGACAGTCCAGTTGTCCTCTGTCCTCTATTGACACGAAACCAGACGCCTTTATGTCAAGAGAAAAATAGAGGACATAAAGGCGTTGGGTTTCGTATCAACAGAGGACAGAGTAGCAGAAAACTGGGATGTCCTCTAGGATGGCCACCCCAGGAGACACTTGCACAAAATGGAAATCTCCCAAGCATTTTCCTGCCACGAGGTTCTGATCTGGATTCCAGGCCTGTCTGGATTTGAGCTGCTGATTCCCCTTGTTACCAAGATAAGGGCTAGGGGTAACCACCAGGCCCTTCTACACTGGCCAGGACTCTGGAAGCCCCTGCGTAGACCAGAAGCTGCCAAGCCAGAGAGACCCCCGGGGTCCGTCTGCGTCCGAATCCCTTCGCTTTCTGCCCGCTGCTTGACCTTTTCTCGACCGCTGCGGGTGGTCTGTGAGACATGGCTTTGGGTCCCTGGGACCTGGAGCCATTTGCATCTAGGCTTTTATTTTGGATCTCTCTCTTGGCTGATCAGCTGCGCCTTGCCCCTCTTTTGAGTGCTCCTGGGCAATGCCCCTCCTTCCCTCCCAGACTGGCACCCTTGCTCTTTCCTTGTGCCAAGACTGGAGAGTAACTGGGGCGAAGTCTGCTCCCCCTGCCTCCCCAAGGTTGCTCGTTAAAAAGTACCCAGCTAGATAAATAGTTGTCTAATGTTTATGGGTGCAGTCACCTGGGCCTATGAGAGAGATGGCCCAGGTGGGCTGGCCCCTGGCTGCAGCTTCTGGGAGGAGGACGGAGCCCGGTTGTTTAATGACCCACAACCAGTGCCAGCTCTCTAATCCATGCAGCATTTCAGTACAAACTGTACCAGTGATTATATAAACCAACTCGCCTCTATTTATTTAATACCCTTTTATTTATTTACTGTCCAGCCAATGGCAGCCAGGGGAGTGTCTGG
>NW_017729018.1:4640646-4669826 GCF_001723915.1 Gavialis gangeticus | reverse complement strand
TATAAACCAACTCGCCTCTATTTATTTAATACCCTTTTATTTATTTACTGTCCAGCCAATGGCAGCCGGGGGAGTGTCTGGGAGGTGCGGCTAAGCCCCTCTGTGCTCCTGACCTCTCCTCCTTTCCAAGGGCTTTTCCAGGAAACGCTTCCATACCAGCCTTGAGAGTCAGGGCCAAGGCAGATCATCCCCTCCTGCCACCCTGGCCTAGGGGTGGAGGGCCGAGAGCCTCCCCTGATTGCAACACTTGTGTCCAGGGAGGGACCCAGCAGCATTGGTCAGGGAGGAATGAAGGCCCTCCTCCCCCACCTCCAGTTCCCTCGCGCTGTCCGGCATGCAGGCTCTGCCGGGCTCAGGATCAGACAGGGAGGCTGGAGTTCACTGGGTCAGGATGAGCCAGGGAAACAATGAAGACAGGAAACCTGGATGTGAAGAGCTCTTTTCTGATTCCTCCCCTGGGTGATATCCTCTTGTGCCTAACTCCCCGCCTGGTAGAGCACAGCACGTGCACACGCATGTGCATATGCACACATTTGCGTAGATGCATTTGCACACGCATGGGTACATATGCTCACACAGAGTTTCCCGCAACATGGATGCATATGCCTATGCACACGTTCAACGCATATAACTTTGATGTTGCACACACACTCGTGCACACCACACACGTATGCTACACACATTCGGGCACGCATGCACCTCTGTACGGACACAAACGTTTGTGTGCACGTACACATGTACACCTGCAGGCATTAAGAACGTCTCTGCGTACATACACATGCATGCACGTGCATGTGCACACACTCATACACTGGCCTGCTTCTTTCTGATTTGAACAGGAGGATTGTTGTACCCTGGGTCTCAGGGCTGCTTGCAGTGCCTCTGGTGCCATCATCATTAAACAGGGAAGCATTGCTTTCTTTGATTCAGTTCCTCCACCTATTGCCTGGGAGTGGGGACACCTGGCTCACAGTGGGGTTGGCAGGCACTTCTGGGGAATGCCAGTCAAAGACTTTGAGCCCCTCAGGTGGCTGCAGTGGTGGGGGAGAGAAATGTTCTTGCTGGTTTACCTGATGCCAGCTCTAACCATGAGAACCATGGGGAAATCTGGGTGTGCAAATGTGGCCCTTTTATGGAGACGTGAGCAAAGGCTGGGCGTGCAGCTGGGGCCACAGCAAGCTCTCTTCTACCCAGCACAGCACAACAAATCCATGGTGCTGCAATCTGGCTTGAAAAGGATGCAGAACAGACTGGAAGAGAGGGGCAGTGGCTAATCTGCCCTGAGTCCAGACCAGGGCCCAGGGCACTAGAGTATCTGTCTGGCTAGGCTAACAGTTCCCAAAACAGACACATGGATAACTGGTGCCTGCACAGCCATAGGATGCAGCCCATAGTTCAAATGGGGTGCCCTTTTCTGTTTAAAGGCTGATGGCAATTGCTGAGGGTTGACAATGGTCCACCAAGCCTGGAGCTGCTGATGTAGGCATTCACATGGGCCTCAGGCCTGAGCACACTTGGCCTCTAATGCATTTAGCCCCATAGTGTTCCTGCAAAGTGTGACCAGAGAGCTGGTTTCCCCATTCAGAGATGAAACTCGGGCTGGCACTTGTCCCGGGTTACCCAGGATACCTGGGGCAGCACTGGGAAAAGGGCCCTCACCCCTGGCCCTGCCTTCCAGCCCCACCGTTGAACAACGCCACCAGCTTTGGGAGCATGGGCAACTGGTGCCACCTTAGTCGGGGGGGCATGTGCCCCCCCAGTGGCCAGTTTCATCGATGGCTGGTGCTCACAAGGGGGGCACTAGCGCTCTTGCCTGCACCCGCTGCCCATCACCTAAGCGGTCAGGAGGTGCACAGTGCTCTCAGGGGGTACGTGTCGCCACTGTATGGGAGAGAGAGAACCCAGAGCACTCCAGAGCCATGCTCCCGGCCATGTTGTAACAGGGCCTGGCACTTAGGGATGTGGCTGGGAGTCTCTGGGAAGCTGGGGTGTGGCTGAAGCCCCAGTTTTCATGGATCTATAGTAGCAAAGGCCACAGAAACCATTAGCACAGCTGGACTGGCCACTGGCACAGAAGATTCGGTGTCGCCCCATGCCCTGCACTGAGTCTGGGCCCTGGGGTTTGCCAGGTATGTCTTCCAGAGAGGCCCCCCGTCACGCAGTGTTGGGGTCCCACTGTTTTCCCTTCCCCCACCCTCACCCTGACCCCTCCTGCAGCTGACCCCCCACCCGCAAAGGCAGCTGTCTCCAGCCCTTCCCCCCCCTCCATTACATAAACTCACTATTACAGGAAATCAAAGGGGCAAATGTCTTGCTTGAATTAATAACTGACTTCCTGTGGTTACAGATTCACCTTCAGCGTTTGTTTATAAACTCTTGCTTTTCCCCCTGCTCGAATGCTTTTCTTACCACACCACTGCTGTTTGTTTTACATTAACCGCGCTGGGGCGGCGCAGCTGCTGGGGGAGCGCAGTGGTGTGTGGGGATTGCACAGGGTCACTGTCTCAGGCCCGGGCCTCTCCTGCCAAAATCCATGTCCAGGGCATGGCTGTAGGGTCTCCCATGCCCAGCTCTGGCTCAGCACAAGCTGGAGTGATCCAGGGGCTACTCTAACTTGCGCCCGTCGACCTCTTGCAGAGCACTTGCCGGCTGAGAACGGGTGAAGCCATGCGGCACTTGCTCTGCCCCTTACACACCCTCTTCCTTCAAAGTCAGGCTCCCTCCCAGAGAGGCCCAGTGCTGGCACTCGGGGGATTTGGATCAATTCCTCGCTCTGTCCCTTGGGCAAGTCATTTGGCCTCTGTGCTGCGTGTGCAGTGAGAATGTGTGGCAAAGGCTGTGACGGGCTTGGGGGCTGGGTAAGCTCCCTTCTGGGTGGGGGGGATGTATCCCACAGGGCAGATGTTACTCGAGCGGCTCCGTGCACGCCTGGTGCTGCGTGAGGCTCTGGAGAAGAGAGCAGGTGCATGCCCACAGACAGCTCCTCCACACGCAGATGGGGCTGGGGAGAGTTTCCTGGCCGGAGCAGCGGCCCTTTCCCTCCCCGGGATGAGCTGCGTTGTGGCTGGAGCTGGCCAGGGGCATGCGAGCTCGCTGCGAAGCTTGCCTTCCTCCTCCTCTCAGCGCTGGAAGGAAGTGCTTGCAGGCCTCGGTGCTAGGGAGGCAGGAGCCCAGCTGACCCAGGAAGGGCATTGCCCCGGCCCAGTCAATGCTAGGGGGCAGTTGATGCAAAGCGGGTCCTTGCCCGTCAGGAAGTAGAGCGCCAGTTTGTTTCAGGGAGGCACCCCCTGGCTTTGCCGTGCAATCATTTACCCAGGGATCCAGCTCCTGCACCCAGAGCCATTGACCCTCTCGCCATCTCCCCACCAGCAGCCTCCATGGAGCCGCCCAGCTTGTTCCACTGCTCAAGTGGCGCCTTCCTCCCCCTCCCATGGAAAGACCTGGTTGACTGGAGCTCCTCCCGCGGCTCTCTCTTGGGGTCACTCCTCCTGAACCACGTTCCAGATTCTGCTGTTCAGGTTTTCCATCCAGAGCGAAGTATCCTGCCCACTCCCTGTCCCTCTCACTTTATAATATCCTGGAAATTCCCAGGCTTAGTTTCAAGCCAGAATGACATTTGACGGGAATTGGCCAGTGCATTGCGCTGCGTCTCTGCCTTCAATGGGATTGCTCCTTGCTCTCAGATGAACCCGGCTCTGGCTCATAGATTTCCTGGGGAGTTTCTTCTATATTCCAAAACCAAACAAAATTGTTTCAAAACCAGTTAACGTTGCTAAGAGACAGCGACATACTTTGCAGGTTGCCTCCTTTACAAAACCCAGGCTTTTAATAAGCAGGGAAATGAATGGCTAAAGGCTCTGCAAATCTCACCCTATTCAATTAGTAAAAAAATGGGGATGCATATTTCCTGGCTCTCCAATAACCTTAACTCTGACCAGTGCATTTTTGAGGAGGTGCCCTTCACAAGCAGCTTACTTGTCAAGCTGCATGTTTCATCATTTTTGTGACAGCCTTACTTCAGGTCTAGGGATTGTTTCGGGAATGGATAAGGCAGCGTTTTTCTGTTCTTAATGACATGGTCTATGTAGCCACTGCTCAAAAGGTGCTGTCCAGGAGGAAGCCTTTCCCTTCACTGCATTTAGCAGCACAGCTTTCTGGAAAAGGCTTTTGGGAGTTCAAAAATGGGCCTGTTCTTCTTCAGGATGAACCAAGACTTTTCCAAGTGATTAAACGAAGAGAGAGGGAACTAGCCCAGCTGGCCTTCCCTGGAGAACAGTACACTGGGGCTCCAAGGGTGCTCTGCTGTATGCAGAGACTTCAACCTCAGTCTGCCTCCCCAGCAAACAGTGGATCCAAAAGCAGGTGACTCCGCTGAGCAAGGCTTTCCCTTGTGCACCTGCTATAGTTGTTCCACTTTGTGTAAATGAATGATGCCCAGTAAGCCAGAGAGAGACGCATTCAATAGCCCAAGAGTCTGGGCAGTTGCTGAGGGTGGGAGAGATCAAGGTTCAGGTCTCTGCTCTAATGAATCCCTAATTATTTATATGCAGTGGAACAGGACCTGAGTGTTAGCCACTCTGGACCGGGAGTTTTCTCCCCTGGTCTCATTTTAACCAGAGCCCCCCTTGCCGAACCCAAACACGTTCCTGAGGACATCGTTGGGTCCTAGGAGTCAATATTCTCTGCAGGAGCCCTGCATAATCAGGATGTCCCTGCTCTACTCCATTTAACCCATATGTTAACCCACCCCCCCATGGGGGTTTGGGAGCAAAATCCTTACAATTCCTCCTTGGGCGTCAAGGGTCTGTTTTAATGGGCATCTGGGCATCAGGGAATCAAAACTGCCCCTGGATCCTCTCTCCCCGCAGAGGCCAGGGCTCTACCACACATTTTGTGTGGAGCCTTTGGCATGTAGCATCCATTCTCTGCTCTTTAGTAAACCCAGCTGGAGAAAGGAGTTGGTCACACTTTCCAGGGGGAGCCCAGGACATGGTTATCTCATTTCATCCATATGCTTCTGCGAAGCAGCCCTAGTCAGTTCAGAAGCTGAGAGTAAGGAGACTCCACAACCTTGTTTCTGGCTTGCCAGGCTCCCTGGAGAGCAGGGTGTGGAAAGGAAGGCTGAGCCAGGGGCTAGGGGCTACCCAGGACTATAAAAGCAGGGCTACATTTCCCGAGTTCCCTCGTGCCTTCCACCTCTCCGTGCCTCTGCTGCCCATCTCTGCACTGGGGATAATAGCGCTCTCTTGTCCACTAGTAGAATAAATGCATTAAATAGTGTGGGACACACAGATTTTAGGGCAATAGGGGTCAGATAAATGCCAAATGGCAAGTCTGTACTGCCACCACGGGGACAGCGAGAACTGCCTTCTCAATCCTGCTTTGCACATGTTGTGTGCTGAGAAAGCGGCATGTGGCTGCAGCTGGAGCAGTGCCCACTGCCCAGCACCCAGCCCTGATCTCAGCAGCACGCCCACGATCCAGAAAGGGACCATCACACCGGGAGATAGGCTTCTCAGCAGTGAACTTGGGAACCCTCGGGGGAGGGATAGCCATCCATTAGCTCAGGGGTGGGCAATTATTTCGGGTGGAGGGCCGCTTACTGTATTCTGGCAAGCCATCAAGGGCCACATAACAGGCAGCCCAGGGCAGATAAATATTAATTTTCTAAATTTTTGGGGGGCCCCATGGGCCAGATAGAATGGCCTGGCAGGCCACATCCAGCCCCTGGGCCAGATGTTGCCCACCCCTGCATTAGCTTCTATCACATGAGCCATTTCCTCCAAGCTCACCTTATTCTTGCCCTCCCAGCAGGGGCTAGAAGACATCCCCATGTCCCCATGCAGTGATTGCCTACAGGAGCCAAGGGAAGAGCTGGAGGCAGAACTCAGCTCTTCTACCCCGGTCTCACCCTAGTGGCCAAGGCTCCACCTTCCTGCGCTGCCCTGCCTAGCACTACTCAGAGCAAACATCCCTTTCTTCAGCCGTCTCCTAATTCTACCTCCTCTGCCTGCTGGCCCCAAGTCCAGGTGACTCCTGCAGTCTGGTGATGTCTCAGGAAGGCAATCTGAGTGAAGGAGCTGCAGTTAATAGGACTTTGGATTCCCTTACTTTGCTCTGGGCCCTCCAGCCCTCCTCACACTGACAGGGCAGCTTCCTGGCTCTGGACTCAGATTCCCAGGGCCTCTTGCTGATGAGGTTGGGCAGCTTTGCTCCCGCCTTGCAATACCAGGTCTGCCTGCTGGGAGCCGACAGGTAGGTCGCCCGCCTGCTGCAGCCAGATGGGAGAATCTGGGGTTGGTTAACTCCACGGAGGCTGCCAAGATGCTCCTTGTGCCAGAGGCAGAATACTCGACGTTCCAGCCAGCGCGTCTGTGCTTTGTCTTTGATATTTGTGCAGTTCCTCGGGAGGGCCGTGCCATCCAAGTTCTTTCCCTGGCAGTGCTGGTGCCTGAGGCAAAGCACATTGCGTCTTTTGAAACTCCCTCCTCTGAAGCCCAGAGGAGCGGAGAGGCATGGCCATCCCCACCCACGGCCAAGCAGCACAGCCCCCTCCACCCTTGGCTTCTGCCGACTCGGGACTTCTCCTACCAGGGAGCACTGGCTCCGTCACATCAGGAGCTCATGTCTCATTCCCTTCTTCTGCTCCCAGACAGCAAACGCTGTCTGGGTGTTACAGCGTCGGCCCTGGAATCAGGGCTCCTCAGGGATGATCCTAGCTGCACTGCTAACTCACTGGGTGACTTTGGGCAAATCCCAGCCCTGTGCCTTGGTTTCCCCATCTGTTGAACTACCATCAATGCTTGCTGCCCTCTCCTGGGAGTTATAATTGTGCATAGCAAAGTCCTATCTGTAAAGTGCCTTGAGATCCCCAAAATGAAAGACCCCAGGAGAGTGAGGATTCAGATGTGACTGACAGAGAAATAGATAGATCAATCAGTGGTATTCGGAGAGCATTGCAGTCCCCTGGGAGAAGACCTAAAGGAGCCGTAAGTATCTGCCTCTCGCTCTCAGCTTCTCTTCGGAGCGGTGGGGTGCTATGTGCAGAGCAGCGAGGACCACAACAGCTATTAAGGGCGATAAATCAGTCACTTGTGGAACGGCAAATCATTTCCCTGCAGGAACAGCCTCAACGTCTGCATCACCCTCTGAGACACTGCAGCAGGGAGAGGGGTCAGGCCGGGTGTTTTGGCACCCGTCCTCCCCGATGCTGACTATCACACGCTGCCTGGTGCAGGCTTCCTGCGGACAAGTGTGGGTTTGTGGGGAGGCCTTGCAGTGAGTGCGCGTGGGCAGAGAGTCAGGCATTCACGGTGCAGGAAGCCAAGAGATTGGAAGACATGATCAAAGGCCAGTTGGCACATTGGGGAACAGCAGCGTGCCATGGGGAGTTCCCAAGTAGGGCAGACCCATGCAGTCGGCTGCTTCTAGCAGGGAGGAAGAGGAGGGGCTGGGAAGGGAGGAGGCTGGTTTCAGGGTACGACCGAGGTCGTCACCTCTTCTGCTCTCAGGGAGAAGGGCCAGGGTCTGGTTAATTTCCTCAGATTATCCTGTAATCTCATTACCCAGTGGGATTAGTGAGAGGCACGAATGAATGAACAAGAGCGTGCTCCATGGCAGGCTGGGATCAAACTCGGATAAGGTCACAAGGGGAAAGGAGCCTGCCAGGGCATTGCTTGCCACGCGGGTTCACCCCCAAGCCCTCGTGCGGTGTTTCCGGCCCTGCTCAGGGGAAGCCCCCCAGCAGAGCAGGCGAGGGAGCTGGGGACACGCCAGCAAAGCGGTGGGAGTTTGCAGGAGATCCAAGGGCTGAGGTGCTGCAGGTCGGGACTGAGCAGCTTTGGTAGAGCTGGGGGCTGGGAGCAGAGCAGGGGAGGAGGGGAGCTGCTGAGTGGGATCGAAGAGCTGCAGCAGGGTTTTGCCTGGTGCTGGAATAGGAGTGGGGCCAGGGGCAGGACAGGGAACGTGGGGCTGCGAATGGCATGGGAGCAGCACAGCCAGCACCTGCCATCTCGTCCCCTCCTCCCATCAGTGCTGTCAGTCCCTTCCTTGAAGAGGCTCCCGCGTTCACCCCGCAGCGATCCCCCCATCTCTGCTCACTCAGATGACACAGCACGAGCTGCACAGTGCTGACGCAGCAGGATGTCTCGGTACTTGCAGCGGGAACAGGTCCGCACGGCTGTCACCACGCAGCCGTGTCTCCCTCCTCCCGCAGCCCCAGCTCCCCGGGGAAGGAGCTTTCTGCAGAGCTGGGATGTGCTTCTAGGCTTCCCCGTCACCTGAGAGCCGGCATCTGCTCCGGCCCCTCGGCCCCCAAGAGACCGCTGCGTGTGACAGTGGGATTTCATCGGGTCTCAATTCAGGGTCCTTGGCGCTGAAGGCAGGGTCTTAATCTCAAGCAGTGATACCTCCAGCTCAGCCGCAAGAGGAGGAAGGGGGGGCTGTAAAGCCTTCTGACAGCATGAGCCTCACCAGCTGTGCCCGAGGCCTCCCCACTCACACATCCGGGGCATCCATCTCATGACATAAATGACCGTAGCACCTCTGGGACTCGACAGAGGTCAGGGTGCAAGGATGCTAGGTGCTGAACAACTGCAGTGTGAGACAGGCCCTCCCTGGAGAGACTGAGGTCCAGATAGATGGTGGGTGGGAAGGGAAACAATCACTAAGCAGCTTGCCAACATCACCAAGCAGGTCAATGGTAAAGGGCCCAGTCTCAGTGCATCCTTTTACTTTCTCATGGCCTGACCCGTGTGACCTCTTGGCTAGGCAGCATCCATAATCCCTCTCCTCAGAGTGCTTGGGGGGCTGATGTAGGTGGGAGCCTTCAAATGTCCCCTGGACTGGAGCTTTTAATTCATGATTGCACCTAATCCAGGGCTGGCAGCACCCCTCTTTGTCGCTGCAGAATGAAGAAAAAAAGAATCAGGTGCAGATCCCTTCTCTGATGAGCTCATGCAACGAGCCAGTCCCATTCGCCTAACGAGGCTGGCTGGTCCAAGCAAATATTCCATTTGGGGACACTTGGTTTTATTGTGTGGCACAAGGTCTGTGTCCTCGGCCCCTGGCTACGTGCCTAGGCCCGGCTCCATTCATTTGCCTTTTGCAAAATGAGGAAAGCTGGCCTGCTCCCTCTCTCATGCTGATTTTCCCCTGCTGGAGTTCCCCAAAGTTAGCCGCCCAACCTGAGGAGGAGGCAGGGCCAATAATGAGAAGGGTGTGAGCCAGATTCTTATTGCTCGCTTTCCAGCTCAAGGCAAACCCCAACCCCAAACTGGCTTTCAAGGGAGCCTGGGTTGAATCCAGAGAGATCTGGGCTGGGTTCTAGTTGAGAGTGGCAACGGGCTACCTGATCGCATTGAGCTTTGACTGAAAGGAAGGCCAGGAGCAGAAACTATACTGACCAACATCCAGGGAAGATAATCTGGGACACGGTCCGAGACAGTCTGCAGCGGTCTGGAACCAGAAGTCTAGCCCGGGTCTGGTTCTGGTTACTGTAGCCCTCTTGGTGCTGGGAGGCAGAACTAATTAGATGGGGCTCAGCACCATATGAAGTTGAAGCAAGCAGCACCATACCGAGAGCTCTTAGCAGACACAACAGGATGCTGCCATGCTGGGACTAATTTTTCAAAATTGAGAGAAAAGCCCCATTTTGGGGACCCCCAGAGATGCCAGGAGGCAGCCCGGGAATGTGGGGCTGTCCCGGATCCCAGTGTGATAACATCTGGGGAATGTGAATCCTGGTCCAGACTGAGTAGCTGGCCATGAGATGGGCGGAGGCCAGGACTCCAGATCCAACATCCTGAGCACTTAGCAGGAGCTTGGACCTGGGCTTGGCACTCTGGAAGGCAGACCCAGTGCTGGCCCCAAACCAGGAGATCATTCCTGCTCCAGCTGAGGTTTTCCCTTGGAATTTTGCCTGCTTTGATGCTGAAACGGCAAGGTCAGAAACTCTCCCCAGAGTGAAGCAGGTTTAATATGAGGAGTCCATCCGTCTGTCTGTCTTTCCACCTTATGTTACTTTATATAAATGCCACTTTAAGCCTGATGAAGCCCCGTGAAATACAAGAGTGTCTAGGCTCATCCCATCTCCCTCCCCATCCATGGAGCTGGGGAAAGCCAGTGGCTGGTCTGCCAACTGACTGTCAGGCAGGGACATCTCCCTCCACCCCATGCATGCACCCTGCGTGCTCAGCGCCATGCGTGTGCATGCCCCCCAAATGCTCCCTGCATGCAAGGAGGCAGTAGCAGCCCTTCCCTTTGCTGCATCCCTGGCTTTTCAGCTTAGCAATCAAATCAGCTTGTTCCTTGCCTGCTTCTTATCATCCAAATCCCCCTATCTGCGGCTAAAAATAGCCCTTGGGCTCAACAGGAGGTCATGGGCCTTAGAGCAGCACTGGCACCACAAGGGGAGAGGGGCCACATCTTGGAGAGGACAGGCTGCCTGGGGCAGCACAGGACCTCCCTCTCCTTGCTGAAAATGGGCCTGGCAGGTGTGAACCCCAGGACCATGCACCCTGCCCCAGCTTGTGCAGCAAACAGAGCAACCCCTCTGGGCTCTCTCTCCCAAGCCTAACTCCAGTGTAACGGTGCCGGATCTGTGTGCTGCGGCCCACCAAGGAGACTCTTGCACCCTGCTGTGAGATCTCACCTCCATTTAAGGAGGAGGCCATCTGGGAGGTGGAAATAAAAGAGGGCTTGTCAGAGAAAGATGGTGAGGGACGTTCATGGGCCAGAGGGTTGGTCCCACCCAAGCTGTCTGAGGACACTGAGCTGAGCTGAGCTGTGAGCCTGCTACTCCCAGCACAGTTGCCCACAGCAAAGCCCCTGCATAGCAGCGGAGGGCAGCAACCCCTGGTGTCCTGGGGCTGGGCAGCCCTCCTGCTTCAGGGGCAAACGCATCTTGCTTGCATCTTGCACAAGGGTTTCTGCTTTGCAGCAACTTCTTCCCCATCCCCAGGCTGGAGGGGCTCCCCTTTCTAGTAACACCAGTGGGCTGGCAGCATCCTGGGGAAGCGGAAACTTGGAGCACAGTGGGCTTTCTGGAGCAGGGGGTCTCAGGGTGGCATCAGGGCTTAGGGGGGCATTTAGGAAGGATATTAGAGCCCAGTGACCCACAGCCCCCCAAAGCTTTCAGTCCCACAAGGAACATCCAGGTCATGGCCTATCAGGCCCTGCACCCCACATTTTAGCCCCACTCCCCCATCACTTCTACTCCTCAGATGGGACTTGGCTTGGCAGTGCCCCGTGGGACACAGCAGGGGAAGGCACCTCAGGAAGTCTGTTCCCTGCAGGTCATGGCTGCCTTTGACAAGGCAAATCAGGGAGCAGCTGATTTATCTGCCTTTTAAAGAGTCCCACAATGGCACCGGTGCCAGCACATTAGCTCTGCATCCTGTTACATGCTTGTCCAGCCGTAGCCTGGCTTGCAGCAGCCACTGAGAGGTGCACCGAGTGCTGCCAAGTGCTGCTCCCATCCCCGCCCAGCCCTTGTCTCTGCCTGTCTCCCGCACCCCCTTCCTGTCCGCTCTTCCTCTGCCAAAGCACCAGGTTTTCTCCCTCTTATTTTCTTCCTCTCCCTCTGATCAGCCTTTCTCCCCCTGCACCCCCACCCCCAAAGGCCGTCACCTCCCTCCCACCTTGAGCAGACTTGGCTGGTGCCCTGAGCGCCGTGCAGTGAGGTCAGTCGGTCTCAGCCCTTTGTAGGTGGAAGTTATCCCACAGGCACCTGGGAAACAGCACAGAGCAGGGAGGGGAAATCACCCAAGTACCCGGGTGAGGTGAGAGACTTGCTGTGAGTGCAGGACCAGGTATCAGGACTCCTGGGTCCTTTGCCCACCTCAGCCTGGCACCTGCACCAAGTCTTTATATTTCTTCAGTAAAACAAGGGAAATACCTACCTACTTCACAGGGCAGCAATGGATGGGCTGGGTTGGGAAATCATCAGCTCTGCCCAAAAAACCCCCAGTGTTGCTGTTGGCTCCAGCTCACGCCATGAGAGTCTCACATTGAAAAGGCCACGGCAGACATTCTCCACATGTCCCCTTCAGACAGTCTGGGGGTGGGTTTCTTTTATTGACTCCCCTTCCCCCCCCAACCTACCCATCACACAGGCATTAAAGGGTTAATTGATCGTTACAAAGCCCAACATCTTGCAACTTTAACTTGCAAACCCCTTGCAGGGCCATGCTTCTAACCATCAATCCCTGCATTTACAACCTGCTTAAACCTTCTACCAGACGTTTGCTGATCTTTTCTAAACCACGTATAAAGCTTCAACAGTGAATGCGAGAGAGTTCTGTAAAAGCCATGTGGTTTGAGTTAGAGCATTAATTGGAGATGTTTATTTTGATTTGCAAAGTGATTAAATTTTTCCACGGCATTTTGAAAGGAAAAAAATCTGAATTTAATTATCACTATTCCAAGAACCACCATGGGACCAAATATTTTAGACTGTCTCATGCTTTCTTCACACCCCTTTCTCGAATGAAGTGCAGCAGATGAATGCCTTTTGGGAAGAGATGCTTTAACCCAACAACAAAGGATTGGGCTCCGTACAAGAGTAACTGAATGAAACTCCACAACACAGGAGAGCAGGTTGGAGGATCACTGGTTCCTTTAATCTCTATGAACCTATTAATTAATCTGTGTAATTCTTCAGGCTCCTTTGTTTGGAGGAATGTTTCGAGGGAATTGTTTCAGGGTTTAACAGATAAGGGGTGGGGTGAGGTGACCTGTGTTCACGTGTTGTGCAGTGGCACAATGTTACCGATGCTATAAGGGCAGTTCTCTGCCCATAGGAACTGCTAACGTAATGAGGGAAGGTTAAAGAGGGAATCATCCACCCGACCTTCTTGTTCCTAGACCTTTTGAGGTTTCTGCTTCGCTCTCACCTCTAACAATTACAGGTGACAGATCATACCAACTTACATTGCGCTGAAGCAGCGTGACTGTAACATCTCCCCGTAGCGGGTGCTTCTCAAAGGGCACGTTCAATTTATGCAACAGAATAAACTGAGTAAACTAATCCATATCTCACCATCTACATGTGTGTTTAAGCGCAAGAATTTACTGTGCTGAAGGGATACCGCTTGTAGCTAACGAGACTATCTGGCAGTGCAGTAAATGAGTCCATTGCACCCTATTTGCTATGCATGTGTAGACTGTGACACCTTCCAGTGGAGTAAATTAATCTGTTGTGCAGTAAAGTGTCTTGTGGAGACGTGCTCAGAGACACTATAGACGTACTATTGCTGTGACCTAGAGGAGCTCTCCTTCAATTTGAGTGGTAAGGGCCTGTGGTTTTGGTACTGATGAAGATTCCCAGGAGTATATATGATTTATATAATAACTGGGTCTGGGTTTCTCTTGACCAGGCCTTTACATTGGCATTTGCTGCTGTGCAAAGTGGTTGCAAAATACCACGACCGTGCCAGGGAGTGGAGCACATTGATGTGGAAACCTTACCAACCACAGCAGAAATGACAAAGCAAGGCCGAGTCAAGCCTTTTCGGCATCTTGTCTGCATCACATAGTAGGCCTAGCCCAGGGAATTGTTCCCATGGTCTTCAAACCTATTGTTAGATCTGGAAGGGACTGGGGTAGTGTGGGGTATGTGCTATGGTGCACAGTTACCAGCCCTGAGGCTGCAAGTTTGCAAGCCACAGTAGAAGTGCTCATGGCACTGCCCTGTCATAGTCTAATAAATCTGTGAATTTTGCTAATAGCTTGTCACAAGGACATGAAAAAGGGAGGAGCTGGAGATGTTTTTGGAACTTTAAAATTCTGACACCTTTTCGAGATCATGACATTTGTGCCAGCTGTGGAGTGAAACGGCTGAAACCATGAAGTTTTCTTTTTAAAAATGTCCCCAAACACTTGCAAAGTTTTTGCCCTGATTGCTCTGCCTCAGCACTGAGAAAGCTGGTTGAACAACTTAGGGCAAGCACCCAACAGGGCTGGGAGATGCAAATAACCAGTGATCAGGAATAAATCTGTCATTTTACAAATGTGTTTACTGCTCAGGATTGTGTGACTCTATTTTGCACTTGCACCACCACCAGTGAATGCATGAGAAGCTATTTCCTGCTGCTCTACTTTCCCATGCTTGACATGCACAGCAAAGTTATCAAAATTAGGTGCTTGTATGGCCCCTGTACCTACTGTGTGAGCATCTCATAACCTTTGGTGTCTGTAGCCTGTTCCAGTTTCCAGTCGAGGCACTGGAAAGCTATGGAGCTTCCCTAAGGTCATACAGGAGGTCCATGGCAGTGGAGGGAGCTGACCTCAGGCCTCCCTTTCTCTATATGCTCCATGGATCTGGCCACCAAAGTCCCATACTGTCACTGCTGTACCTTAATTGGATAGTCTTATATTTACATAAACTAATTCCACCAAAAGGAGTACCAACGGCATTTAACCGGGTAACCCCATAGTTAAATGAAGCTTGGTTTGCTCACACAGGCAGCTGGGAGCAATAATACCAGTACACAGGGGGTTGGTGAAATCCAGCTGGACATCCCTGGAAAAGCCACTGACATGTTATATATCAGTCATTCTGCTCACTGCTGGCCATGACACGCTATGGGACAGTTGGGGTTGCTCCACACTCCCACAACCCACAGGAGCAGGGAGCAGGACAGCAAAGACAGGCCTGAAGGGCTGGACTGTCCCCAGTCACTGTTGGGACTTCATGAAGGACAGGACAGAGCAGGCAGTCTCATCCCCCAAGGCCACTGATAAACTCCTGAGCTGGAGGTTTGCTGGTGAGGCTGTGTCGGACTCGTCCCCTGCTCTCAGGCCCACCAGAGCCTGAGGGTGTGAGAGCAGGCATTGGGGTTAGCAGCCTCATGGGGGAACATCTGGCTCTGGAGGGCAGTGGACTCGATGGCAGAACATGGGGCACGTTCGGTTCTGTTGTCCCTGAGACCTGCTAGCGATGCAGTACAGACAAGCCCTTACAGGCCATCGTGTCCTGCCCTGTGCCCTTTTCCATGAGTACGGCCACCTTATACTGCTGGGCATGCACTGCATCCTTAACTCTGTCCCCTTTTGTGCCCTACCCCACACCCCTGCTCCCAAGCCTGTTCTCTTCCGGGCACTAGTGTTGGTGCAAGCAGGGTGAAACAGCTGCTACCCTGCGAGAAAGTGGCTGGGAAAGAACTGTGTGAGCAAAGGCAGGAGCAGCAGGTGGTGGCAGGCTAGTATTCCCCAGGGGTTGGTGCCCTGCCTATTAGCGTTGGTAGTGGTAGCACTGCACAGTGTATGCTGCAGGGGAGGAGTGGAGGGGAAGGGCTGTGAGGTGGCTGTTTCCTTCATCTGTCTTTGGGGGGGATGTTTCACAGGTTTGCTAGATTCCCATGCTATCGGTAGCTCCTATAAAATACCACCATGTTGCAACCTCCAGAGTAAGGTGAGTAGGGGGTGCCTCAAAACCCTAGTCCCCATTGCCTTGCGGATATTCCTTGGTTGGAGAAAGGCTAAGTAAGTGAAAGGCTGACTGAAACGTGCCCTCACTGACGTGTTAGGCAGTCAGCAGCAGTTCCTATCGGTTGCTCTCTGGCAGAAGTTACAGCCATCAGGACACTGAACATCTGGACTCGGTCTGTCTGTAGTCTAAAGCAGGTTGTTGGTCTTGGGCAGCCTCCACTCCTCCGTACTCTTTCCTAGGTGCATGCATCGAAGGTCTTGGTGTGATGACTTCAGGACTCCACACAAGCAGATTCAGCAGGCAGGTCTCTTGCTAGATCTCTTACACCATGATTCAGAGGATCGGTGGTGCCTGCTCTACTACATTATAGATTCCCAGCCCTGACACAACTTGAGTGGCCCTGCGCATGCCTTTAACTGTAGTTCCCCATGTGAGAAGTGAGGACAATTACGTTCTCTTTGTCTTTTGAACGGGTTGGCTCTGTGGGACCAGGACTGCCTCCTCTGCCCTGCTTGCACAGCACCTAGCACTTGGAGGCCTCAGCATCGGAGCGGCCATAATAGCAGAGGCAAATGGCAGAGCCGAGCCATGAGCAGATGCCAGGCTCCTCCTGTTGAACTCCTGGAACGTGCAGGAACT
The DNA here is from genome assembly GCF_001723915.1 of Gavialis gangeticus. NCBI lineage: Eukaryota > Metazoa > Chordata > Crocodylia > Gavialidae > Gavialis > Gavialis gangeticus. The sequence continues at coordinate 4,653,757 of NW_017729018.1, read as the reverse complement.
CGCAGGGTTCGGGCAGGCGGTTTGCTGCTCTCCTTTTATCTCCTTTTGCCATGCAATGCAAAACGCCCCATGCCATCTGGCAGCAGCGCCAGCCCCATTTAGGGCGAGGAATTCCTTTCATTTCCCAGTGCCCAGCTCGGCTGGCAGAACAACCCTGGATTGTTCGGAGGCTGGTGTGTCTACAAAGGGCTCTCTCTGCTGCCTTGTCATTTTATCTATCGGCTTTTTTTGCAATGAATGTGTGTGTCTTCAGAAGATCTATTAATAAGGTGGGTGGGATGCCAGGGAGAGAGCGATCAAATGACATGGGCAAAACAGGGGAAGAAAGAGAGAGAAGGGGAGGGGGAGAGAAGCAAAGAAAGGAAAATACCAGCATTTGATTACAGTGGCACCTAGACCAAAGCCCCCTTGTCTCAGGCACTGTAAGGAAGGAGGAGTCCCCCAGCCCTATAACCTGGCTCCTGTCAGCGGGACGTGGCATGTCTAGAAGGACGCGAGTGTGTGGAAGGGTTTTGAACATGGCAGATTGGGTGGGGAGAGTGGGAGGAGTGTGTTCACAACTTTGTTGGCTCCAGGTACCTAAAAATACTGAATCGGAGCCCTAAGAGGCACAGAGATGTCTTCAGTGGCCACAGCATTTTAAAAGTAATGAATGCTCGGGCCCTTTCCTATTTGTCTTCTGGCTTCTGAGCCTTGAAATGTCACATCTCCAACTTTGTTCTGTAACCACAAAGACTAGATATTAACCTTTAGTTTTTTCACATGAAACCAGATTCCCCAGGCTCTCCTGAGCGGGGCCTGTCAAGAGACAGATCTGCTCAGAAATGGTGTCCACAGAGTTTCCCAGGAAAGTATCCAGTGCAGAAATACTCTCATTTGGGAATGCCTCTGTGGGGCCTCCCAGCAGCTGTCTGTTATGGGACATGGCAAGTTTTGGGACGTGCAGACTGGGACCCTAGCCCATAAGAAACAAGGCCGTGGGGTGTCTGAAATACAGGCAAGGGAAACAGGCCAAAGAAGTGTAAAATGGCTGCACAGCTCGGCCCACCAAAAGCCATGCTTGACCTGCAAGAAGGCATGGGCTGGTGGCTGGGGACCAGACTAGGGCTGTGTGAAACCCGTGAGTCAGTGCTTTGTGCCAAGGCTCAGACATGCAGCCACACAGCGGCCCTCATACAGCCTCAGACCTGCCTGGGGTCAGAGTCTCCCCTCTCTGAAATGGGTGATAAGCTATTTGTCATCCTGCCCACTCGGGCTATACGCTTTCCAGCACAGGACACTTCCACTGCATTGCTCACCCCCAGACCTGCATCTTGGATAAGGCGTCTTTGTGCTTCTGAAAGTCCGGTAGTAAAGCTGGCAGCCAGAGGAGGGCAGGGAGCAGCGGGGTGCCAGCAGCCAGCCAGAGCGCTGAGCGTGTCGGCAGCATTTTGGAGCTTCTGAGCTAAAGGAACCTGAGGAGGAGATGGCTGCAGAGGGGCAGTTGAGCTTGGTCCAAGCCTGGGTTTGGGGAGGGGAAAAGTTAGGAGTCCAGTGGGGCTTGCCCCTAGTCGGGGGGAACTTGGGCAAATTCCCAGCATGGACCAACCACCTGCTGAGAGACTTAAGTCTTTGTTCACCCTGGTTCCAGCTCTCAAGTCCCTCCCAGCAGCTCTTCTGAGGCTACCCATTGCCTCACAGAGGCTCTGAGCACCCACATGCAGCCAGCTGGGAGTGCAGCAGTACCACGGCCTCCCCTCCGGCACACAAGTCCAGTTCTGCAATTGCTAGAAGAGCTGGGGTGGTTTCAGATCCAGGTTCCTGGAAGGGGAGCAGTGCTTGGAGGAGGTGTGGGAGGCATTGCCAGTTGCCACCTCCTCTCTCAGCTGGGAGCCTCAGTGCGCAGCTGCTGGGTTTTGGCTCCTCTGCCTGTGTTTGATTTAGGGCTGACAAGCTCCTGCAAATGTGTGCCCTTTGCACAGGGAACGGCAGCCTGGGGGATCGTTTGCCAGGAGATGATACATTCGTCATGTGTCTTTGGGGTTCTTTTATAGGCAGCAATGAAAAAGCAAAACCCTGGAGGCTGAGCATGGGGAATGGCGCCATGTCAGGGAGACCATGCTGATGTCAAAAGGCTGGATTTTGTTGGTGGGAACTCCTGGGGCCATTGCAATGCCCAGAGAAGGGGGTTGTCAGAGAGCCCTCCTTCTTCCTTAAGTCCTTCAAGTAACACAAAACTGGCTTCTGACCTTTCCACCTGAAACTTTCTCCCTGAGGCTCCAAAATCTTGGATAACATTATTACTGGGGGAACTCAGCAGCAGCGAGAGCTCCTGATGGGGACCTGGCCCTTTGCACACAAGAGAGTCCCTGCTCCACACGTACACACAAGAGAGTCCCTGCTCCATGAACTTCCAGATGAATGAATGAGACAAACCCGGTTCCCATGGGGAAGGGAGGCAGAGCAGGGTGCAAGGGAGAGCACCAAGAGGCCCTAAGGAGTTTGGGGCACGAGTCTCTGTCACTCAGTTGGAACGATGCTTTCACACACCTGACAAGCTTTTGAGCATCTTCCCATGAATGACTCGCCTGACGTCACACTCAAGTCCATGGAAGAACTAGGAACTAGTCCCAGACTTCCTGGGTCCTGGTCCAGGTGCTTCCCTTAGGCAATTTCTCATTAGTGTATGGCTGGGCTGCCTCGGTGCTTGGAGCTTCCAGCTGGCAGAGAGGATGCTGGAACGGCTGCACGAGGGCCTGTTCTCATGGTAAATCAGCCTGGCCCTTCTGCAGATCACTGAGGCTGACTGGCCAGAGAGTGCCAGCCTACTTCTATAGATCAAAGCTGTTTGAATGTGGGTCCAGCAAGTATCTAACTGCAGCTACATGCCTGAGCGCCTGAGACCTGAAGGCAGGGAAATAAACCGGAGAATTCAGTGTTATCTCTGAGCAGAGCTGCAGAAACCCCCCTCCCCCCTCGCCCTTGCCCTCTCTATCTCTACATACAGCTCCTAGAACAAGGAGGACTGACGGGTCACAGCAATAATAATTTATATGTACACTACAGTGCCTGGCACAATAGAGCCCCGATCTCAGGTGTAACTCGTAGCTGCAGGAGCAATTATAATAACCTGGGCAGAGTGTCTTTTTAACCAAGTCAAGTGTTTGTGGCCTTTGCATCTAACTTCCTACCTCCTCAACTGGTTCAGCAGCTCAGCAGCAAGCTGCATGGGCCAGCAGGTTGCACTGAGATGGCAGGCAGGGCTCCTGGGTTTTATTCCGTGTGTCACATTCCCTGCCGATAAACTGGTGACAAAGATCCTCTCCAGCCTATATCTGGTGCTTTGGGATTTAGGGAGGATATGGAAAGGGCAAGGATAGGCGCTCTTGTGATTAAGGCACTGGGCCGCAGCATAACTTTTAGTTCCCATCAGTGCTACAGCTTCCTTGCGTGGGTTTGGGCCATGTAATATCGGATTAACCCTGGCACTCAAATCACAGCAAGACCGCAGTTCCAGAAGGCCTTGGTACCCCACATGAAAACCTTGCCCTGGGGTTTCAATTGACTCCCACTGAAATAAGAGGAGGCTAGATGTATACCTTGCTGGGGTCATTTGACCTCAGTACTCTTTCCTGCCATGGCTGGGGATTGGACTCAATGATCTGCTCAGGTCCCTTCCGACTCTAGAATCTATTAAACTATGCCTATCTTTAAAGGTGCAGGATGATGTCTTTCATTGCTCTGTGCCTCAGTTTCCCCATCTGTAAAACAGGGGTGGTACTTCTGTGGCCTCCAAAGGGGCTTGGGGGACCCTGGCTGTGAGGTGCACAACATATCATGTAATGAGGACCCCACTCACACCTCAGACATGAGTGCTGCACAAAAGAGCAGGGAGCAAGAGGAAGGCAAACCCCTCCTGCAGGGAGGAGCGGCAGGGGCTTTCATTCACCTTCCTGGTGGAGTGTGTAGCTCGCACGCAGCCACAGGCTGATCCAAGTTTCATGCAAGTGGATCCAGAACCCAGGTCCTAGCCAGAGCCTGAGTCCACAGCAAATGCAAGGAATCAAAGCTGAGGTTTCCCCAAGCCGCCTGGATGGTGGGCACCTGAATCAACCCCTCCTGCCAAGGCTCAACTGCAGAGCGCCGGTGCCCAGCAATCTCTGAACATCTAGGCTGGAGCTGGATACCCCATGGTGCAAGGTACTTTTGAAAGCCTTACCCCAGTGACACATGCAGCTGCTGCCAGCCCCTCGGTGGGAGGGAAGGAGGCCAGCTGGCTGGGCAGTGGGCACACAGGCTAGGCCTTGGCAGACTCAGAAGGATGTCCGCTGGGTTGATTACATGGGTCCCAAACATATTTACACAGCTCTGGCAATAAACAGTGTGCCTTTGGGGTAAACAGGGCACCCTTTCCAAGGGGAGCAGCCATATGTAATTGGCCTCTGGGGAATGCAATTGAGGCATCGGAGAAAGTGCCTTAAAAACAGTTGTTTCTTAAATGTCAGCTGGGAGTCATGACAAAGGGTTAAATATCCTGTGTTCTGATTTCAGTACACATATAAAACCCCACAGGAGCCAAAGTCCATGTATTATGCTTTAATTCCACATCTTCAAGGATCCGGTTCCTCCCCTCCTGCCATCGCAGCAGCCAGGTGCTTGTGCAGTGTCGCCGGGATTTACCACCATCTGTTGTCGCCTCACCCCAGAGCTGGCTGCATTTCAGGGCTGGTGAAGCATGTGAGCGCTTTGGGATGGAAGGTGCTACTGGCCTAAACTCCCCGCTCACAACTCTTTACAACTGAAGATGGGGAAACCAAGGTGCCCCAGAAGCTTACATCCCCCGTCTGCTTACTGAGGCCGTACAACCCAGCTGGCAGCAAGAGTCATGGAAGACCTCCAAGTGCATCGCAAAGCTGGTAGCATGACCCTGTTTTACAAATGGGGAAACTGAGGCACGGAGAGAGAGGAAGACAATTGCCCTGGGTCACCCCGCAGGCCAGCACCTGTACTCGAGTATCCCGAGTCCCAGCTCCACCACTCAGTCTCCTGCAGCGGTGTCCTTTGGCCAGCTCTGTGGGCCAGGATAGGCACTCAGCTCCTGGGACCCATTCAACCTCCAGCCATGGCTCTGCAGACTGGAGGACCAATTAGCAGTGTTTATGGGGCCGATGGTTGGCCTGACAGGGGTGCCTGTCCTCTGGGAAGCAGGGCTTGCTACTGTAACAATAGATCATTAACAGCTTCAGGTGCCTGGCCTTAGCCTGGCAGGAGATTTAAACTGAAGCTGGACAGACTGGGCTGCAGCCCCATGCGTGTCAGTAGGATAAATGGGGCATGACTGAGGTCGGATTTCTTTCATTTCATCCCTAAATCAGGCCAAAAACGTCCCCAAAGCAAGCCAGGGCTCTGGTACTGACTGCAACAATTTCCAATCTAGGTTTCTGGACAGCAGGAGGTCTGGCTCAGACCCAGTGCTGTCTTCCTCCTCCCTCCTGATGTGTTTTTGGATGTACCAATGTTCACAAGGCTAGCACTATTTGCTGTCTCTTAAAGCCCAAGCTCCCATGGCATAGGGGGCTATGGCTGCTTTCAGCATTCACTCTGATGCAAGTCCCTTCTCTTTGGGGCAGCAGAGAAAAATTGGAAAATGTAAACCAAGTCTCCAAACCAGAAGGTAAATCAAAAGAAACAGAACGGATGACTTTAAGGAAGAATCAGTCTCCTAATAGAGCCAACCCCCAGGTTTCTGGGGGCTGGTCTCATGGTTTTGGAAAGGGTTGGCGTGTCCATACTGTATCTGCACTCATGACTGAACTGTGCCCTCCTTTAAAGTGCTTCGGGCAGAGATGGGCTTTTTGCTGTTCACCTAGGTCTGTTGAACTCATCTAGGTCCAGATATTTAGGCACCTGAGGATGCAGATGATTTTCAAAAGCACCATCCTCCCATGGAAATCCTACTGTGGGCAGCATTGGCAAGGGAAGAGCCTTCCCACGCAGGTGCTTTAATGGTCCTGTTACCAAGTGTCTGAACATCCAAGACTGCTGGCCTGTGAAGGAGGGGACTGATCAGACATAAAGTGTGGAGCAGAAACAGAGGCCAAGAGACAGACAGAGGTTGCCAAGGCCAGAGGGTCCCTTGTGAGGGTCTGAAGTCTGGCACAGACCTGAGCCTGTGATTTCTGGTTCAACTATAGCATATCCACTGGAAAGACATTCAGCTACTTAAAAAGGTTTGACACCCAGCACTGCCCTGTGCTGGATATTTGGGGAATCTGGCTTCTTTCCTTGAGTGCCTACAAAGGAGCCGAGCCCAACTCAAAGAAAGGATTTTGCCCCTGGTCAGGCAGGGAATGGAGTCAGCTCACCAGTCCCCCGCACCTCTCTGACCACGAGCCCATTTCTTCCCCACCGACTTAAGCTGCAGAGTCCGCCTAATAAAAAAATAATACTAACATGGAAAGTGCTATAATGATCCTTCCCAGATTTTTGGAATCGAATGTCATTAATTCAAAGCAGATTCCAGAGGGAGGGAAGGAAAGTAAAAGCTGGATCCCAGAAAGGAAAGCCAAGACGGGTCGTTGTCCTCCCCGCAAACATTTTAACGAAGAAGCAGGACAAAAGTCTGTGTTCTCAAAAAGTCAAACAAACGTGCAATGGGATCATTTCTGCCCTTATTACCGACAGGACTTTCACCGTCTGAGTAATTTTCCTCTCTCATAAAATGGTATAGGAGAATGAAGGAAAAAAAAAGCCCTTTGTGTTTACAGAAAGGTTTGTGAGGTGGATCTGTGCCAGTTTGTCTGTAGTAATTGGATTTCGCTATAGAAAATGTGCTGCAAATTGATTACGCAAGTTGCTAAAGTTTTCCCCCGGAAGGTGCGTCTCTACCAATACTTCTCTCTCATGCGATCTTTCAGTTTGGTGCTTTCCTGCCCCCAAAGCATTGAGGGATCATTTGGGGAAGCACATAGAGCTTTTACAGTTCCCTTCAAACTCTTCCTTTCTCTGTCCAGCGCAGCTTTCCCCTCGCACGTGAGCAGGCAGAGAAACCTTTTCCTGCCTGCTCTGCAGCCTGCCGAGGGCAGAGGTAGACTGCTCTTTGACCTCTTCGGGCCTGTTCACACCAGTCGAGCTACTTGTGTGTGTCTGTTTGCAGGATCAGGTACGTGTGCTGCTCTCCAGGCCTGCTCTGTATGCAGGGACATTGCGGGGTTGCTTTCCCTTCACCTGCCAGCTCGTATAACCATGGGGTCCAAGGCGAGGTGCAGGGAAGTCAATGGAAGCCTTTCTAGTGATTGCAGCGACCTTTTGCTTGTTCAGGCATAGAGCCCATTAGGCCTCAGTCTTCTCTAATGTGCCTGGGTGTAAATGTGGAATAACTCCCTCGAGGTAAGTGGTGTTTCACCAGCAAAACAGAGCGGCCTGGCTCGGGAACTCTCACAAGCATTTTAGCCAGCTGGCCGGATCTGTGCCCTGCTGAAACCCAAAGACCCTCGGGGAGAATCAGATTCCCAGTCAGGAGCTGTCCTGGAAAAATTCAGACTCAACAGGACACATTCTGATGTCACCATTTCAACCTGGCGGTCCTCCAGCTTCGCCTCTTGGTGACGAGGATGGGGATCAGGCTGCGGGTCAGGATCGGGTAGTCGGTTACCCAAGAGCGCTGTGTTTGTTTTGGCAACCACTAAAAACTCCAAGATTACTTTCCTCCCTTCTCCGCTTTGAAAGGAAACAACGGCCTCCTTTTGTCCTTCGGCCACCACCAGGAAGCGTGTGCTGAATGCTTAGCGTGTGCAAGTGGCATGGGTGTTTAAGGGTTAATCCCGTGTGTTGCGTGTGCATGTGTTGGGGTGGGCATATGCGTGCCTGGGTGTGTACCAGGCTGCGCCGTTTAATGAGCATTAATCAATTTGCAGCAATTTGTGGAACACAGCAACTGTTGCTCAGGATCACTTTTAAAAGGAAGAGTGTCATCACCCAGCCACTTTCACTTTCTGGTCTTCCCAGTGAGTCCTCTGCACCAGAGCTTCCAGCCGTGCAGGGCCGGGGGAAAATTCACCACCCCTTTGGTGCTTCCCCACCATGTTTTAATTGAAATATTAATATCTCCCCCCAGATTAGAGACATTTCCCCATTAATGGAAAACAAAATTGTGTGCCTGCACTGAGCCTCTGCTGCCTCTTTAAACATTAAGCAAATCTTCTTGCTGTCGGATCGGTCCATGCTGTGGCTATCTGCAGTTGTCTGGACCCACAAGAGTACAATTCAGACCTCCTTGCCCATCCTGGCGCTTGAGCTAAACCAAAAAAAGGACCTATGAACAGCACACGGCCCGGGACAGACACTTGAGCGCCTCGGGGTCCCTGAAGAAAAGCCGATGCGACACTTACAGCATAACCTGTTCATTCAAGTATCTTCAGTTCTGCCCAGGAAAATCAAATAAATAGTTAACTGGAAACAAATGTGTGTTTTCCAACTTTCCTTCCATTTTCCCAAAATCTAAAATGTTGAAATATTCTGAAAAACGTTGGCCAGATCTATAGAAAATCAGAAAATAAAAAAAAAAGAGCAAAACAAACAACCCTCCCTAAACCAGGGTTTATTTTTTGTAAAATATAATATTGAAATGTGTCTTGATTTTAAAAAAAAGATTAATTTCGCATCTGAAAAAATGCAATCTGTGTATGTATTACAATATATATATATATATATATATATATATAAAACAAACTATATAAGTATATATAATTAAGGCCCTGATCTAAACCCCATTGAAATCATAACCACTGATCAGTCCCTTTATAAAAACTGTGGACCCAGTTCTGGAAACACTGGTGCATGTGTTTAGTTTTAAGTCAGTGCGCTCAAGGTGGGGGCTACACACCAAATTGAAAATTTTACAACTGAATACAAGCAGTAAAACTGACTTTTGGTAAAAATGACTGAGTTTAAAATTCTGTTCTGCGAGGTCTGCCCTAGTAAACTGAAGCTTTTGTGTGTCCCAGAATCAAAAAATGCTCAATAGCAAAATTACTTTTGAATCTAACGAAATAGCTGCAAGCAATTTTTCTCACTCTTTCCTCACGTCTAATGGACCAATTTCCCCCTCTCTCCTGGTGAACAGTAAATATTAGAGTTGTTGGGAAAATGAGGAAAAATTTTCCTGTGAATTTTTTACCAGAAATTCCTGTGCAAATGTTCACCTAAAAATTCCTGCAAAAAAAAAAAATTGCCCCCCAAAAAGGCCACGAAAGAATTCATCAAATTTCTTTTCAGATTTTTATTGAAATTCCCAAACACTGGAACACCCTTCACTCGATGTACAGCTATATAGGACACCAAAAGAAAGAAAAACTCCATTAAAAAAATACCGACTGGAGTTGAGCTACAATATTTGATTCCTGTTCAGGGTCTGGCCCACAAAAGCAAATACAATGCAGGATTTTCCACATGCTCGTCAAAAGGAAATTATAGCTTGCTGTATTTTAACCAAGTTGCACTAAAATCAAGCAAAATAATCTGGGGGGGAGGCGGTGGTAAAACCTACCAACCCTTTCTGCTACAGTCAATATTCTGGGATCCTGTTTCCCTCCCTCAGTTATGCATGTCTGTGGTTCTGGGGCCAGCCAAACATGTGCACCCAACAGCAGAATTTGACCCTAGCAGGGGACTAAACGAGAGACACAGACACTAAAAATTAGCTAGGAAAAGGCTAATGTGTCAGTGGTATATTTTTCTTCCATGTCAAGGGGGTTGTGTTCTGCCCAATGTTGCTTAAAGAGTAACTGCACCTATTTTGCTGAGCCCAGCAGTCTGAAAGTTCATGCTGAGGAGCTCTTGTCACCATAAATAAACTGTGAAATGGTCTTTAAAAAATAATGCTTCCAACAGGGACGGCGCGGCAGACAGCACGCTGTAACCCGACGTGCTTTCCAAGTTAAGGTGAGGTGCAGCGCAGGGCACTCTTGCAAGGGGCCCGCCATGAAATCCAGGCAAGGGTCTGGCCTCCCCCATTTGGAGACTTCAGATCAGGTGTTTCTGCCCATCTGTACTTTCCAATGACTTTGGGCGAAAGCCAGCACACAAGTCCTATCTCCCACCTAAGTGGCACAGAAGGACTTCAAAGGCTTCTTGCAGCAGTATTCATCCACGGAGAAGTCTGGATCTGCTCCCAGCCAGGGTGACAGCAGAAATGCTGTCTGGAGGCTGACAGGCAATTTGGGTTTTGCTATGATATAAGGTCTAAATAATTCAAGGAAGGGCCTGATCCTCCTCTCAGTGCAAACCAGAAGCAGCTGCCTGAGAGGCCATGGGGTACAGCAGGTGGAAAATAGCTCTAAGGCTCCAACCCCAAATTTTGCCTTATGTATTTATTTTATACCAACAACTAGAGACCCTTAGAGAGAAGTTCAGTTGGGCATGTGGCACTTGCCTTTTGCTTCCGTCTGATGCTGTTTAGAAAAGGCCTAAAAAAAGGGAATTTAAACAAACCGTGAGTTGTACCATTCTGCCTGGATCTAACACGGCCCCTTTGGGAAGCTCTGGGGGGAAACGGAGGAACAAGCAAGGGGAGAAAGTTGGGCTCTGGGTCTGCCAGGCTTGCTGGACAATCTTGAACAAAAGCCCTGTTTTGGCTCTCCCTCTCCCTTTGTCTGTCCCATCCAGCTGGGCCCTGGTTCCGCAAAAAGATCTGCTCACGTTGTGGGTAGTTTTCCCGGAGTCAGCAAACTGCTAACCATGGGCAAAGCTAGGCACATAGGATACGTACCTGCAGAAATACACACTTACACTGCAAGATCTTACTTGGGTCACCTAGCATATATTGCAATATTGATAGTAATAGTAACAGTAGCAGTACTAACAAAAATAATAATATAGCCAGGATCTACTACTCTACCCTTCACTGTATTTTTAATGAATCAGAGTAATTAAAAAGAGGACTGGTTTTTATTTGGGCTTTATAAAACTCTGTGGATTTTGTTAACAAAAGTTAAACTAACTTGAGGAGATAAGATCCAAGTACTCAGACATTCAATTGCAGGCTCAGAAAACCTCATGCTTTTGAACTTGCGGAGGAGTCTTTTAACAGCAAAAACAAAAAAAAGGGGAAAAAGAACGAAAAAAAGAAGAAAGATTGAGAGGAAAGGAAGAAACACAACGTTTGACATTTCTGTTGACACACACACACTCACACTGACACCCTTCAGGTCATTATTGGTCATATAAAGACACAAAAAAAGGCACAAACCCATGCCTCCCTTCTGCAGATCAGCTTTACTATTTCTTTCCTAACTCTGGTTTGGGCTAGTATTAAACCCGGTTGTTCCTTCGATTGGGTTTGCCAGCCTGCCGGCAGTCACAAATGACACCCCAACTCTAAGGCCCTTTGATGAAAAACCCGCTATTAAAAACATCCTGTGTGTATATTTTTGTGTGTGTCGCTGGCAATAAAGTGCCTCTCACCTTAGGAACTTTCACAACTGCGCTGCACTTCCCCTGCAGGTCTCAGATTTGCTCTCTGAATAACCACTGGTGTGTTTACTAAATCAGACGCCTGTTGCATGCAGGTGAGAACAATAATATCTCCTAAAAACACACAAAAATACAGTGACTAGCTCATTGCGGCCCTGACGCCGGATTGGGTTTGAACGCTTTACTCTAACACTTTGGGAAGAGGTTCAAGTATGCAGGCACTGAGCAACACGGGGGCACCAATTTGCAATAAGAAATTGGCAAGTTCTTTTCAATTTTTTCCCCCCTGTAAATCCTCATGCTAAGCGCATAATAGGAAAAAACTATAGCCCCTGTAACAAAGGTACTTGCAGGTTTAAATTGGACAAGCCTTATTTAGTTAGGAGAATGCAAGTTAACTACTTATTTCAGCTGGGAGACTGTTTACATTCAAAACAGGGAAGTGGCTTTTCTTTGGGTAGCAGATGGCGATTAAAAAAAAAAAAGTTTTACAGCATGGAAATATATTTTCACTAGAAAGTTAAAACAAAATTAGATCTTCATTTACAGCTTGCTAAGCTCTGCCCGTAGATACATGGCAAACAACTTGAACTGCAATAAAATATACATGGAATCAATACACAGATTATTCCAGGTAACACACAGTATCTTATTGTGTGTCCTGTATGTTTTAATGGCTATGAAGGGAGATATGAATGCATAATAGAAATCTCTGGAGTATACAAGATCCCTGTTCAAATTGATTTTAAAAATGGCCCGTGCATTTTGAGCTAGATCGTGCCAGAAAAAAAAATCGAGGGGAAAAAAATTAAAAATGAAAGAAAATAAAGGAGAACGTCTATGCAACTGTCTATAATTTTTTAAAAATAAAAGAAATTTAGTTAGACTAATATCTTAGTATCTGAGGATTATTTAAGCAGAAAAACAACAGGTTATTTTCCTGTTAAGTGCTGCAAATGAATCATATATAAAGCTATAGAAACATGCTGTACACTTAATTTCTGCATAAATTGAAAATGTACCCGATGCTGGTTCCCTTTATGAAGCAAAATAGGGTGCATTAAATAAATGTAAAGCTTTTGTTGACTGCAGCAACAATCTGGAATTAAAATTGCAGGCCCCACTGCCTGAGTGAGTTGGACCAATGGAGAGAAGGTCAGGGTGTTTGAGGTTGTCTCATATTGATGTGGATAGAGAGAGGTCAAGTTTATTTGTCTCAATTCCAATTATTTCCCTTCTGCAGGAGCTGGGTAACCCAGACCCGGATCCAAGGTGGGACTCTGCAGTTCTCAGCCAGCCCAGTGAAAACTGCAGTTAAAATTGTACGGTGAGGATGAAGCCAGTCACTGGTTGCTGCCCAAAACTATGAGCCCAGCTAGTTTCTACCGGGAGGCTCTCACTGCAAAAGGAATTGCGCTTCCCCCAAAACATGGCTCGTTTGCAGGACTGTTCGAGGGACGGTTCATTTAAAAGTCACCACCGTTAAGGCCAGGGATTCTCAAGCAGAGTCCTGGGGCACCCAGGGGTGCCGCAGATGCCACGCAATGTTAGTGCTGTTATCTTCTGAATCATGTTTGCACACCTCAATTCAGAGCTTTCAGATAGGAATTGACAGTATTGAAACCAACCTCCCCCGCTGGGGTCTGTCTCTGCGCTTCTC
>NW_017729018.1:4634810-4635646 GCF_001723915.1 Gavialis gangeticus | reverse complement strand
CAGATAGGAATTGACAGTATTGAAACCAACCTCCCCCGCTGGGGTCTGTCTCCGCGCTTCTCAAAAAAAAAAGGAATTGCTGTATTGACAAGTGAAAATTAAGCGCAGGCGTTTTTTGAGGGGAGCTCGGGTCTGAGGAAGGGCACCTTGAGTTTAAACAAGGCTGAGAAGCGCTGTGCGAGGCAGACAACGGTACCGGTGGTGGCAGAGGAAAGGGCCTGATTTTAAGGGAGGGCTCAGCAATACTTCCCTGCGGATCTGCTGGCCAGGCCCCTACTGGGGAGCCTGGAGTAACAGGTAGAAATAAGAGCTCTGCATGCAAACACCTCTACCCAGGGCTCCGCTACACAGTGCTGAGGAGCAGGGAAGCTGAAAAGCAGAGCCCTGGCAGCAGTGTGCGTGTGTACAGGTGTATGTGCAAGGCCCTGGACACCGTGGCACGTGTATGTGCAGCAGTGTGTGCGTGCATTTGTGTGTGTGTGCAGGGTCCTGGGCAGTGCAGTGTGTGCATTTGTGTGTGCAAGGCCCTGGGCAGTGCAGCACGCGTATGTGCAGCAGTGTGTGTGTGGGGTGCTGGACAAGGAGCCGTGTGCGCGCGCGCGCCTGCAGGGCCTTGGGCAGTGCAGTGCGTGCATTTGTGTGTGTGCAGGGTCCCGCGCAGTGCAGGTGTGCATCTGTGTGTGTGCAAAGCCCTGGGCAGTGCAGTGTGTGCATCTGTGTGTGTGCGGGGCTCTGTGCGGTGCAGTGCGGTGCAGTGTCTGTGTGTTGGTGGGGGGGGGTGTCCCGGACAACGCAGCACAGTGTGTGCAGGGCCGTGGCAGTGCGGGGGAAGCCGG
>NW_017729018.1:4634471-4634738 GCF_001723915.1 Gavialis gangeticus | reverse complement strand
CCGCGGGCGATGGTAGGTGGCGCGGCCGGGTCGTGCCCCGCGGGGACCCCGCGGCAAAAGTTGGCGGGGAGGGGGGGCGGGAGGGGCCGGCGCGGCGGGGGAGGCTTTGCCGCGTCTCCTCCCTCGCCCGCCGGCTCCGCGGGGCCGGGGATGGAGGTCACGGCCGCGCGGGGGGGGCTGCGCAGCCCAGGGCGGCTCAGCAGGCGCAGAGCTGGATGGAGCTGAAAATGGCCGCTCGGAAAGGGGCGGGGAGCGCTGGCAGCCGCA
>NW_017729018.1:4630368-4634460 GCF_001723915.1 Gavialis gangeticus | reverse complement strand
GGCTGGAGGGGGCGAGCACCCCTCGTGCCCAGGCCGTGGGCGCTGTTCCTGCGGGCGAGGGAGCGCGCAGCGTGTGCGCCCCACCTGGGGCAGCGCCCTGGGTGGAGGCTGGGCCCCGCAGCTGCGCCTGCCTTTGCTCTGTCCTTATTGATCCTTGATGTGTATTTAATTATGGAGCCGACTCTTCCCTTTCCCTTTCCCTGCTGGAGGCTCCCGGAGCGGAGTGGCCCTCTCCTGGCCCCTGCCCTGGCTGGAGCAAACCGTGGTGGAGGGCAGGGGAAGTGGCAGCCCCAGTGACGGCCTTGTGGCAGGAGGGAGGGCTGCTCTGCCAGAGGCAGCAGGGGTAGCAGCTCGCACCTCTCTGTCCCCTCTGTGCTGGGACTTTTCTATCCAGGCAAAGTTGGTCCAAGTTGGGTTCTGGCGTCTCCTCCCCACGCCTCCCAAGGTGGCTGTGACGGGCACCCCTCTGCTAGGCATGGGGAGGAGCCCTGTGCGGTGGAGGCGACACAAGGGGCCTGGGATCTGGGTGCTGCGAAGAGAGCAGGTGTCCCCCTGCCCACCACGGTCTAAGCGGGGGGCGCTTGGGGCAGCGCCTGGGAACAAGCTAACCTCTCTGCTTTTAGCCTCTCCCACCCCCCAGTGCAGGCATCCTGCTGCTCCTTCCACCTGCCCGCCTCTCAGAAGAAAGGGCTGGTGTCTGGTGTTGCTCCCTCTGCCGCTTGGTGTTTCCAGGCCCACCACAACCTTTTGGCATGATGAAGGCCTGGCATCCCTCTGCCAGGAATCTGTCACACTCCTCGCATTTTGCAAATGTAAGGCTGCCCAAGGTCACTCCTGGCAGAGCTGGTGCTAGAGCCCAGCTGTCTCGTTTGGCAAGCCCGAGCCCCGCTGCCTCGGCCCTCCTGCCTTCGGGGGGACGTGCCAAGCCTGTGCGCTCGAGTGGCGCCTGGAAGGGCTGTTCTGACCCCACGATCATGCTCTGCTCCCGGAGCCGGGGCTGGGACTCCGCAATCCGGATCCTCGGTGCGTGACAGCTGCCTGGTAACTAACTGCGTAGCCCATTGGCAAAGTGTGGGCTGATTTCACTCGGGGCAGGCGCTGGGCCACGTGGTGGGTAATAGCCTACGGCTGTTGCTGCTTCTCCCTTTCGGTCAAGTGGACCGGGCCTGCGCTGTGAAAGGGAGGGTCCTGGCTTCGCTACTAGGACTCGCTGCTCTACCGAGGGTGGGAGCAGGGATAGTTTGGGAAGCAACATGCATGCAGCAGGAGACAGCACGAGGCTGCACAAGTGACCGTAGGCCTGGTGCTTCTTTTTGCGGGGGGACTTGACTTCACCCACCCAACACCTGGGCGGCAGTTTCTTTCTCAGCTAGCACTTCCTGGGAGTCTGCTGCCTCTGGCTGCCATTGCTGGCGCTCCATGTGGAGCTCCCCAGTCTGAGGCTGGCTGTTCAGGGTGAGCCCTCGCTAGGGGTCGAGGTGGCACGGTGGTCCCGGACTGACAGAGCCCACGGTGTAGACGCAGGTCTACTGGCAAAACGGAGCTCTGGGTGGTACAGCTTATTTTGCTGGAGGAGTTGGTGTCTCTCCGTGCTCAGAGCGCTTTGCTAGTATAGCACGCTGTTTTTTCCTGTGCGAGGTGAGTGCTCCGCCAGCAGCCTCAGAGGAGCTAGGGACAGATTCAGGGCTGTCCTGGATACTCCCTGACCATCCACGGCAGAGGCAGGGCAAGCTAAGGGCGAAGCCGTTGCCAGGCCACATGCTCGGCAAGGAGACTCACACAGGCTCGGGGAGCTGCAGAAATGGTGATGTGGATGCAATGGAACGTGAACGAGACCCGCCCTGGGTTGGGGTTTGCAGAACTCCCCCAGACGCCTCCCTCCTTCCTCGCTTGTGGACTTGGGGGAGGGCAGCGGGGAGCTTCGGCCTTTGGGAATGTCCCTCCCCAGCCGGAGTCTGTCCAAGGCTGGCGCTGCTGACTGAAGGAGCCGCGCAGCCTCCGGGCTCAACCCAGCAGCACCAAAATAGCCCTGGCAAGGCCCCGCCGCCTAACGCAGCCCTGGCCAGGGCTCCACAATGATTTGCCTGATTCCCGGCCAGAAGCACGATGACGCTATTGCATGCTCTCCTGCTGGGTCTCCCTGACGGGATTTCCTTCCACCTGGAGCCAAGCTCACCTCCTTCCCTTCTTGGGGATGGTGTAGGGACAGATGGGGAGTGGCCTAGACTGGGGGTGAGGACGCTCAGCCCTGCCACTGGTTGTTGAGATGACCTTGGGCAAGTCACTACTCCTTCTCTGCGCCTTCATTTCTCCCTCCGTAAAGTGAAGCAAGCAGTAATCACCTGCCTCCACACAGGGGGGCTGTGAGGCTGAATTAGTAACTGTGAGGTGCTTTGAGATCCTCTTCTGGAAAGTTTTTGAAGGAGCAGATAACAGTAGCAATGAAATTCATCATCATGTCAATGTTGTTGTTTTATGGTGGTGGTTTTTTCTGGCTGCATCCATCCACCCTCTGCTTGTCAGATGATCTAAGACTGCCCAGCCAGGCTGTAGCTTCTGTGCGAGGGTCCTGGGGTCTTCAAGCTAGTTCTGAAGGGCAACTGCTTCCTCTGTAGGAGCCAGTTTGATGGCACCCATAGCTGGCTTCCACCTGGCCTGGGGGAAAAGAGGCTCCTGGAGAAGACTCTTGGCTATTAAAGCTTGAGGGGCCTCCTTGTGCTCGTGGCGTCTGTTCTCCTGCTCTCCCTGGGAAGCTTTGCCTGCTCCCCTTTGCAGGCACTAATTTGAACCCCACCGCCCCAAGTTCTGCCCACCAGGGACCTGCCCCCAACTGCCTTACACCATTCTTTTTTGCTGGTGCAAGTGAGTGCAAAATCCTTGCTGTGCTGCTGTGGCTGACAGCACGAGGCACTGCTGGGCCTAGCTCCTGGCTGCTGCTCCAGGCTGAGGCTTGGGATCTGCTGTTTCGACTGGCCTTATGCCAAGCAGCTGCAGTCCCACATCAGCTGCACCTTCACCCTCTGACCTTTGGTTTACTGCGTCCCTGGTGGCTTGTCCTGGGTCTCGGTCTCTGGTGCAGGCCCTTCGGTGCCACAAAGGTGCAGAGAAAGTGGAAGGTGTCCAGAGGTGTCCAGTACTGGGGAAACGGTCCTGAAGGGCTGAGCTGGGAGCAGTGATCTCCCAGGAGCGTGAGAGTCCAGGATCTGCTTCCAAGATGCCCTCTCCCACTCCCCTACTCTGAGTCGGGAGGTGTCTGGATTCAGGGCCGTGATGTGGAGACGATCCCAAAAGCTTGAGTACACGGGCAGGCAGTGCTGAGGGGTGCCCTGCTTGGGAAGCCGAAGGGGAAGAGGCATTGCTTAACGTGGGCCTAGGGTAGGAGTCCTGGGCAGAGGGACACAAGGCTGACTGGCAGGGATGCTTCCTCCGTGGCTGGGGTAGGAGTGGGGCAGTGGCGGCCAAGGGTGGTGCAGCAATCTGCACCTCGCTGCCACGGGCCTTGGCTGTCGGAGCCTCATGAGGTCCCGTATGGCACAGGCAGAGCTTTGTCCGGCGTGAGAAGCCTCTGCACCAACGTCTGCACACCTGGGCCTTGGCTGTGCATCCAACTGGTAGGGGTGGGACTGGCAGGATGTTGGCTCTTGTGTCGCTGCTGCTTCACCCTGTCCACAGCTCCCGGGAGGCTCCGCAAAGGGCCTAACTGATGCAGACCAGGACCTCCCCGCTGGGACTAGCTCTGGGCCGTGAGTAGTGACGCCAGCTTGCCCAGGTATCCTCAGGAGGAGAGCCAGGCAGAGCTCATTTTGGAGCAGGCCACAGTACGCAGAAGCCGCTTGAAAAACTCACTTGAGATGAACTTGGCCTGTGTCGCGGCAGCTGTGTGCCAGGCCTGGTGGCTCCAGGCCCAGCCATCTCCACAGCGCTTCAGGGCTCAGCCCCGGTGGCTGCAGGAAGGGGAGCCTGGGCACCTCCTTGCCAAGGGAGCGCAGAGCAGAGCAGAGCAGGCTGCTCCCCTCCTACAGTAGCTGAATTCCAGCCATGATCTCAGATCATGTGCTGGAGATGAGGAGTCACTAGCCAGGAACGCGGGGG
>NW_017729018.1:4628308-4630357 GCF_001723915.1 Gavialis gangeticus | reverse complement strand
GTTGCAACATACTTTCAATTCTCCCATCTACCCAGCATTGTTTAGGAAAAACAATGAGGCCGTTCATTTGGACGGCGCCTTCGCCAGGCTCACGCTTACCCAGCAAGCATGCGCCCACTGTCCGTGCCCGGGCTCGGCCAGCTGGGCACTGTCACAGGGGATGCAGCCGGGCGCTGGTCGTGCCTTCGCCACAGCCTGCTCCCCTGCAGCAGCTTAGCAATGGGTTTCACTCCTGCCTGATCTAATTTTAAATCCCGAGCCGGTAAAAATAGATCCCCTTTTTAGTGCAGTTTATGAACCCGGATGTGAGCAGGGCAACGGGCGCTGAGGTGAGCAGGGATTGCAGTGCCAGAGAGGGCACAGGAATGAGTTGGGTCAGTACTAGGGAGGCAGCAGGGGCTCTCTTGGCATGTGTGTGTGAATGTGGACATCAGGCCTAGCTTCCTTTTTTGGCCAGGCCAGAGGCACCCTGGCCGTGGAGCAGTCAGGCTAACCTAGGGCAGAGTCCGGCCCTCCTAGCATGACAGCTCTGCCAGCGGGGCCACTGCGAGGGGAGAAGCGCTGGGGCAGACTGATGCTTTGGAGAAGCCTCCTGGGTTTCCCTGGGATTGCACAGGGTAACTCGGCACTTGACTTCGGCTCCACATGTTCATTTATTAATCCTCTCCGCCCTTACCCCCAGCAAAACAGCTTTTAATAATTAATGTTAATCACCCAATTCTCCTTGCACTCTTTCTGCGGTGGGTTTATGTGCTGCATTTCACTCGGCTTGGGCAGGGACGTGTTCCTCGCTGGTGGTGGATTTTCCTGCGCAGGGCTGCGAATGCTGCGTGTTCCTGCCAGGCTGAGGCTTTTCACAGCCAGAACTGAAAACATTGGGCCCAAACTCTCCAGCCGTGTCTCTTTAAGTGAGCGGGAAAGGGCGAAGCATGCCTGGTTGGCTTTGTTTTAGCTGCGCTGGCAGTAGCAGCATTCTGGGAAGTGTAGTCTAAACACCGAACTCAGTTCCTCCGGCTGCTCATCCTGACTCCAGGCTGTGACTCGCCTGCTTTGGCTGTTGCAGAAATGAGAACTGGTTTCCAAGAGCAAGGGCGGGAACCCGGTCCCGGATATTCTGTGAGCAGGGCAGGAAGGTACAGGTGACAAGGGGAGGACAAAGGCAGCCTGGCGATCTCCAAAGAGGATGTGATGTTGGTTTGACTCTTTCCTCGTCATTGTACATTGGATTTGGGGTGCTGTTGAGGCAGAAGCCGTCCACGGGCTCGGGAGAACTTCTGACCCAGGCGTGCATGCTGAGGGACATCCAGCCTTTCCTTGCCCTGGGCTACTGAGCTGGTACCGTGTGGATGCAGCTGTCCCCACAGAGATATGCCCAATGCGGCTGGCCTGGGATAATGTGGCTGATTTAAAAACCATCTCGCCCTCGACTGCAGTAGTTTTACCCAGACAAGAGCCATGCACAGGCCCAGGCTTTGTCAAGCTGATTAAAAACTACGTCTGCTGCAGAGCCTGCATGGCCTCTCATCCAGGCTTAGGCCCTGGCCACACGCAGCCCTCTGCCAGGTCGGGTGCTGGCTTCTGCATGGGCTAGCTCCCTTTCGTGGGCTGAGGGGTACAGCCAAGGAGCTGCTCTGACTTTGTAGTGCAGATGCAGGCTACAATCCCTTGAGTGCTGATAGTCCTCCGGGGCCTTCCCACAATTCCCGCCCCCCCCTGTGCCCAGAGAGGACAAACAAGTTCTCCTACAAGTCCCTTGGAAGGGAATCCTAGAGCTGCTCTGTGTACTGCAGCACAGGGGACCCTGGGACGTGCCCTCCCATGTCTGGGGGACAGATCATGAGCGCAGGGCGAGCAAGGGCACCGTATCACCCCAGTGGGTCTGAACGGGGCTGCTCCCGTCTGCCCATGCGGGCACCCTGTTTTGGGCTTTCTTTTGTTTCTGTCCCAGCTGTTTAAAGCCAATACTGAGATTTGTCAAGGCCTGATCTCCTCCCCCCCAGCAATCTCTTTACACAGAGAGCATACCGCACAGCATCCTCCTGTGGGACC
>NW_017729018.1:4621623-4623308 GCF_001723915.1 Gavialis gangeticus | reverse complement strand
GCCTTTCCTTGCCCTGGGCTACTGAGCTGGTACCGTGTGGATGCAGCTGTCCCCACAGAGATATGCCCAATGCGGCTGGCCTGGGATAATGTGGCTGATTTAAAAACCATCTCGCCCTCGACTGCAGTAGTTTTACCCAGACAAGAGCCATGCACAGGCCCAGGCTTTGTCAAGCTGATTAAAAACTACGTCTGCTGCAGAGCCTGCATGGCCTCTCATCCAGGCTTAGGCCCTGGCCACACGCAGCCCTCTGCCAGGTCGGGTGCTGGCTTCTGCATGGGCTAGCTCCCTTTCGTGGGCTGAGGGGTACAGCCAAGGAGCTGCTCTGACTTTGTAGTGCAGATGCAGGCTACAATCCCTTGAGTGCTGATAGTCCTCCGGGGCCTTCCCACAATTCCCGCCCCCCCCCGTGCCCAGAGAGGACAAACAAGTTCTCCTACAAGTCCCTTGGAAGGGAATCCTAGAGCTGCTCTGTGTACTGCAGCACAGGGGACCCTGGGACGTGCCCTCCCATGTCTGGGGGACAGATCATGAGCGCAGGGCGAGCAAGGGCACCGTATCACCCCAGTGGGTCTGAACGGGGCTGCTCCCGTCTGCCCATGCGGGCACCCTGTTTTGGGCTTTCTTTTGTTTCTGTCCCAGCTGTTTAAAGCCAATACTGAGATTTGTCAAGGCCTGATCTCCTCCCCCCCAGCAATCTCTTTACACAGAGAGCATACCGCACAGCATCCTCCTGTGGGACCTTCCCAAAAGCCCCAGCGCAGGCGGGCAGGGCAGGTCTGATGTGCCTGAGACTCTTCAGACCTCAGTGAGCAGGGAACAGTGTGAGCCCTTTCTCAAACCTGCCCAAGCCACAGCAGGCTCGCTCCATCCATGCCAGGACAGCTCGATCCAGGGCAGGCAAAGGCAGCGCGAGCTGGGGTTGCTCACACTCCTTTGTTGGCCGCTGCAGGGAGGGCGTTGGATCCCTGAGCTATTTCCGGACACGGCCTGCTGCTGTTAAGGGGGGAGCTGGGATCCAGGTCGTGCTCTTGGTGGCTGAGCCCCGCTGTGATGGATGGGGATGCCACGAGCCCAGCCTGCCGGGAGGATCCCCTGGCCTATCGCTGTGGTGGGGGGGTCGGCTGGTCCATAATCAATAGGCACCGGAGCTTTTACAGGCACAAAGTGTAATTAGAGATTGTGCCAATTAATTATAAGACCTAGAGACCTCTGCTGAGATCCCCCTCCCTCAGTCTTTCCCACACAAAGAGACATTGCACATCCTTGAGAGCTCGTGATTTAAACAGACAGGGCCTCTACTGGGGCAGAAGGAAACTGAGGCACAGAGCAGGGAAGTGACTTGGTCTGCAGTGGATGTTAAGTGAGTTGCCTGCTCTCTGAACTGTGCTGATCTAAGCCCAACGTGCCTCATTCAGACACCTCGGCAAACTGGTGACATTTGGCTCCAGTCCTGCGTTTCCTGGCTGGCCCCATCTGTCTCACACGTCTGCCCTTTGCAGGCATTCACAAGGGTTTATCTTGGGCCCGTGGGTGAGTTTCACCCATGCTAGAGCCTGCAGCAGTGCTGTGCCGTGCTCGAGCCCTGTCCTGAGGTCTCAACTGGGACTTGCACAGATCGCAGCCCTCCACCGCGGGTGAAGGTTGGCCTGTCTGAACAGCTGCCCAACCCCCCCCCCCCCCCC
>NW_017729018.1:4618605-4621332 GCF_001723915.1 Gavialis gangeticus | reverse complement strand
CCCCCCCCCCCCCCCCCCCCCCCCAATCCTAGCGCGAGGGCATCTGTGTCCTGGGTCTGAACTTTGTGGCTCTGGTCCTGTCTCTAATTAGGAGGCACTGGTCGGAAGCAGGCCCTCTGGGTTTGATCCCTGTGCTTTTAGAAGCCCACGCCCACCCCATACAAACGAGAAGGCTGTAATTTTTTCAGCCGGCAGATCCGACAGGGCAGCCAAGCCACTGGGGCTTTCCTCCGTGGCTTTTGCTGTCACCAGCACTGCAGCCACCTCCCCCGGAGCGGTGCCTTTGTCTGCTCTCCGCGCAGGGGACTGGAGACTCTCTTGAGGTTACTTTGTGCTCCGCACCATGTCACAGGGCAGGGACCCTGCTTCCCTTGCAGCGCGGGGATGCGTTCGTGCCTGCCCCGTTCCTTCCCCTCCCGCGCGCCAGGCACAGCCCCTGACTCCCTTGTGCACTGCGATGCACAGAGCTGGGCGTCCCAGAGCCGGCCTGTGGCACAGCCTGCGGGCTCTGCGGCAGGAGCGGGCAGGCCTGTCTGTCCTCCCTTGTCTTGCATGAGTCTCCCTCGCCCTCACTCTCCCAGTTTCTCTTTCACCTACATGGGCTCTCAGTATCGCACGCTCGCACTACGCTCGCACTCTCCTCTCCCACATACAGCTACAAGCGCCGCCTGTCTCACACGCGCACACGCACACCATTCCTCTCCCTTGCTGTTCTGCACACCCCCCCTCGCCTCTGCTCCCGGACCAGCTGGGCCCGCATCTCCCTGGCAGGTTTATGTCCCACCCTCCGGGCTTGCCACGTCCCCCCCTCTCTCCAGGACGAGCCAGGCTCTGCAGCGCTGTGCTCAGGCCCGGTGGGAGCCTGCGCACTCAGTGAGTGGGAAGGAGCAGGAGATTGCAGGGTCACTCGGGGTGGAATAAAGGACAAAAAAAAATCCGCCGGCCCAGATTACACCTCCCCCTTCCCCGGTGCCTCTTCTGGCATCGTGATGCGCTTGAAGACCCCAGTGCTGCCGAGCGGTGGTGGGCAGGGTTGAGCATGGCCGAGAGTGGGACGAGACCCCTTTGGAGCCTGGTGTGCCAGCGCTCAGCTCACGTGCAGCCCTCCTCCTCAGCTCAACTCTCGTTCCCCTAAGCTGCCCCGGTGCCCTGGAGAGAAAGGGGTTAGTAGCATGTCCAGCCTGAGGCCTTGGTGTTTGTTCCAGCTGCGGAGCTGATGGCTCAGGAGAGCAGGTGGGGACGTCCGTGTTTGGATCCCTTGGGTCCCTCACTGCTGTTTCGAAGGCCTGGGGAGTGGGTGGCTTTCTCTGAGATGCCCAGTTCAGGCTCAGGCCTCCTCCTCCCACATCCATGGGGGTTTGCTCTGAAGGAGCAGGACGCAGCCACCAGCTCTTGCCGTGCCAGGAGCGGCAGGCACACAGCCCCACTCTGGGTCAGGCTGAGAGCACATGGCATCTTCAGCCAGGAGCCTGCTCCACCTCCCAGCTGCTTGCCAGGCTCCATTCAAGGGCTGGCTGTGATCTGCATAAGCCCTTTCCTCTGGCTGGTATCTATGGGCTGACAGGCTGGACGTTGATCCCAGCACGGCGCTGAAGTCAGGGGAGCGACTTCAGAGCTCTGCACCAGGCCCTTCCCCTCCAGCCCAGGCTGATTGGGATCAGCTGGAGGCCCTGGATCTGGGCACCTGAGAGAAGACAAGGGCTTGCCCTGGACCCTGGTGTTCACCTCCTTCATGGTGCTGACCTCTGGTTGCCCAGCATGCCTCTGTCCCCAGACTCTGGAGGGGGGTGCAGGGAAGGGTCCCTTTGCCTTGTTTTCTGGGGGGCCTTGCTAATGCTGTTTGTTTAATGTGTCCAACTGCAGCTGCACCTTGGGGAGTGTTGGGCTCCCAGGACACGCAGGGCAGGGAACTGCAGGTTCTGCCCGGGTCCAGCATGCCCTGCTCTGCTTGCAGAGCCCCCGTCCAAACTTCTTTGCATTTGTCTGAATATTTCATGAGCCAGAAATGCTGTTCCCACTGGCTCCACACAGCCTGGCTGGGCTTTGGGCTCATCCTCTTGAGTGGAGCTGAGTGCTGGGTCTGGTGTTTTCAGGTGCCAAGTCCGTAGCAGATTTTGGCGCTGTGCCCCTTTCTCTCACTACCGGGCTCCCACCTTTGCAGCACCTGCTCTTGGGGAGGATCTCGCGAGCTGGTGGCTTGCCAGCTTCTCCTCGGTCACCGCCAATTGTGGTGCTTGCAGCACAGCACTGTGTGCAGAGAGACACCTGCTTTTCACCACCATGGGGGAGAGAAAGGGGGCAAGATGGAAAAGGGAAGTGTGGAAATTGGGACCCTTGTGCCCCTCCTGCGCCTGAGCACCCCTAGTCCCTGGCTCCTGGCCCCGGGATTCAGGAAAGCGAGCCAGCGGAAAAAGCTGTAATGCAAACCTCGCTGAGCACGGCTATAAAACCTCCTTTAGTAACCTGTGCGCCAGGCCGGGCGAGTGCCACGGTGTGAATACAAATGAAGTGGTGCTGCTGAAAAGTGCCGAGCAAAGGGTTTTCTGCTGGAAGTGGCAGTGCATGCAGGAGCATGAGCGCGTGCGCAGCGCCAGCTCAAGGGGCAGGCAGCCAGGACGGTTGCATCGGCTCCAGCCGGGGAGCCCCGCAAGGCTCAGCTAGCACGCGTGTCCCATTGGGTGCGTGGAGAGAACGCCCACCCCCCCCCCCGGCCCCCCCGGGCTGGGG
>NW_017729018.1:4574360-4618433 GCF_001723915.1 Gavialis gangeticus | reverse complement strand
CAGGTCCTCCAGGGCTAGGGCTAGCTCTGAACACTGCATGTGTGCACAGGTGTGTGGGTGCACAGAGGCAAGTTTGTGTGCAAGGAGTCATGAGTGGGTGTGCAATAGAGCACATGCACACAGGAGAGCTTGCACATGGGAGAGGGGGACCATGAAGGATACATTACGTGTGAGCACCTGCACTGGGGGTCTGTGGGAAGGGGGTGCTCATGTCCCACCTGCTTCTGCGGGGCAGGTATGCGAGTGTCTGTGTATAAGGCAGCAGTAGCAATATGAGGGTATGTTTGTGCCACGCTATGACAGAGGTGAGTTGAGCATAAGAGGGGCAGTGTGAGTGTGCCAGGGGTGTGAGAAGTAGCTTGATGACTGTAGTCCAGGACTGGGGAGCTGTTGACCGTCTCTCCCAAGCCAGCTCTCCTAGCAACCTGTTTTGGGGCCACCCCATGTTAGGTGTGGACCCTTCTGGTGCAAAGAGGCTGTGTCTTTGGGTGACATCTGGCTGCACTAGGGCCTGGGGCGGTTTGTCCCTCTGGCTGGGCATGCAGGGTGGCCTCTACTTCTTTCCTCTGGATGCATCATGGGACTTAGGCGGCTGTGGGGAGGGAGCTGCATGCTGCAGGCTGGGCACTCGGTGGTCACGGGAAGGGGAGCATGCTTGAGGAAAGCTTGGAGCGCAGGGCTGGAGGGGGCTTCCTCTGTGCCAGGGAGGGGCCATCTTGCCTTTCCATCCTTGCTGCCCAGCCCTGGAAGGCTGCGCAGGTCTCGTGTGAGATGCACCAGAAGGAAATATCCCGAGAGTTGAGAGTTCTAGCGCGAGATCACGAGTCCGACTTAATTTTACTTAGAAATTGCAACTTTCGCAATAATTTCACAAGAGTTGGCATTACTGCTGCTGTGCTGGCATCCCTGCACCAGGCAGCGTCAGCTCTGACTAGGGGAGGCAAAGGACAACAGGGAGCGTGGTCTGCCCAGGGCACAGGCCATGAGCAGCACCCAGGGCCTGCCGACTGCGCGCTCCCACCGGTTGGCACGGTGGTGAGGAGCTGCCTACCATGACCCACAGGTCCGAGGCGTGTGTCACGGTGCATTGTGCTGCCTGATGGGGGTTAGCCTTGGGCTCACCTCCTGCCCCAGCTTCCACCAGCTTGTGGCGGTGGGGGAGGACATCCTCTCCCTGGACCACTCTGATTGCAGGGGCCAGTATCACAGTGCGCCTCTACCCTCCACTGGATGCACTCAGAAGTGGGAGCTGGGGGCTCCTTTAGTTCAGAAGGCAGCTCCGGGGAAGGGGGGCACTGTGCTTTCCGGAGCTAGAGGACCTGAGTCTTGTTTCTGCTCTCACCATTGAGCTCCCGGCAGCTGCAGCTGGCGGTCTGTGCATCCGGGGAGTTCTCCCCGTGTCACTGATGCCACCGGGCAGCCCTGTCGTCCTCAGCAGCTCGTGCGCGTATCTGGTTCCTTTCCATCCCCAGCGTCTCTGTGGTTGCACAGCTATCTCTGCCCAGCGTTTTGTGACTGCTGTCTTGAAAGGGCCTTTGAAAGCTGCCCATGCGCCTTTGGGAACCCTTTGAAATCGAAACCCCTTCGTGGAGTGAGCTTTTAACAGGAATCAAAGCCTCCGGTTGGAGACGGTTTAATCTCTTTAGCAGGTCTGGTGCTCCAGTGACTGCCGCACCTAATAAAGGGAGATGCGGGCCTGAGAGTCTGCTTAGGCTCCAGCTTAGGTCATGGCTATAGATAGCCGGCAGCGTTGTAGATGAGCATCAGCTAAGACAATATTAGAGCTTACTGAAGCATAATTCCAATGAGGGACACATGCCAGCTCCAGAGGTACAAAGCCTAACTCGGGCCTGACCTGTATTAACCCGTGGGACTCTCTTGGGTGCTGTTTTCCCGCTGAGTTGCACCTCATTCCATGATTTCAATGGGAGACGCCCTGCAGCGAGGTCCCGGGTGGTGTGAGGGGGACGTGAGCGGTGCATGCCCCGCCCCAGAGCACCTGAGTCCCAGCAGTGCCCTGCGAAGGGGAACGCGTGCTCCGCGCTCAGGCTAGCAGCTCAGGTTGAATTAGCAGTGAAATCAAAGGAGCTGGGGCTTTCCGTGGGTAAGAGCTGGAGTTCGGTCCCCAGCCAAGTGAAGGGCACCCCTTTGTCAGCGTTGTCCATCAGGACCAAGATGGCGCTCGTCCCGTCAGGCCGTCAGTGCCTGCCTCCGGGCCTGCCGTTGCAGGTCTGCAGTGCAGCGGCCCTGATTTGCACCCATGCACGCAGCAGGAGGCTGAGCCAGGCCCTAGCTCAGCTATGCCGACACACACCCTGGCTAGCGAGGCAGGCGCGTCTCCTCCCTGGCGCTGCTGCCAAGTGTACGTGGAGTCTCCTGGCTTGTTTTGGCCCACGTGGGTCCTAGCGCCAGGGGGGCACAGACTGGGCACGGTGCTGGGGAGAGTCCTGCCCCCTGCCCCCCGCCCTGCCCGGTGTGTGCTAAGCACCGGGATCAGCGATGGCAGTGAAGAGACTTTGGAGAGCTGGATTTTTATTACTTTGTCGGGCCGTGCTGGTTCCCTTATGCCTTCTGAGTCAGGCTCCGCCGGCCAAAGATGGTGTCGCTTTCACTTTTGTTTCTTGCCCGTTGAGAGATGGTTTCACTTCTCTGCCGCCCTCGGGCTGCTGCTTTTGCTTGGGGAACCTGGGCACTGAATGGAGAATCGGTGCCAGTCCTGATTCTGCAAGGGTTAATGCAGAGGGCAGCATGAGGCTGTGGCCCTGGTAGAGGTTAAGCAGCCCGCCTGCTATCAAAACCTCTGCAGGGGGGTGAATTGTAGCGTCAGGTGCTTGGGCCCAATCCCGAGGTTGCTTCCCAGGTGCCCACTTTGATGAATACTCCCTCTGCAGTGAAGGGGCTGCCCACCCTGGTAGCCTTGCATTGGGCACTGCTGGCAGGATGAGGCCCTTGGGCCCTAACTTGGCAGAAAGCTAAATGGGGCTTTTGCCCCAGGGGAGAGTATGTTAGCCACCCCCTTTCTGGTCGATGTCTGAGAAGTACTAGGGATAAAACCATCAGAAGCTCCCAAGTGATTTAGGATCTTAGGTCCCATTTTCAGAATGACTTAGGCACATAGTGGCCAGAGCCTTGAAGTGACTTGGGCACCAAGATCAATGGGAGTTTGGTGCCTAAATAATACCTTGGTCAGAATCTCGACACAGGAGCTGGCCGTTTAAAGGCCCCTACAGCAGCAGATAGATGCCTAGGAGAATTAGTGCAGCACCCAGTCTCCCATAGCTGTTCGGTGGGACTCAGACTTCTCTGCATCTGACTGAGCACCCCTCTGTGTTTCGGCACATAAGACCCGTGCAAATCTGGCCCCGGGTCTCCCTGGCAGCCCATGGGACTTAGACTCCGAGGCCATTCTGGCAGGTTTCTAACTGCTGCCCCACACGGCCACGTCCCCTTTAAGGCGGCTGAAGGCAGGGCGCCGTAACGGAATGCCATTGTGTTTTTTAAGAGGCATTGTTGACGAGGCCTCTAAAAATAGTCATACTGGGATCTTAATGGGACTTTGTGGGAAACCTGGAAACATTTTCCATCCCTGTAAATGAGTCCAGATGCATTAGCAGTGACTGCATCGCATCCTGAGGCAGTGCCAGAGGAAGCAGGGACGCAGGCAAAATGCTCCGGCTGCAACAGTAAAATGGTAACAGGGATGGATCATCTCCTTCCAGCCCTCCCGCGAGAGCTCTGCCCAGGCCAGGGCTGCTGAGGACAGGGGAGCTCTGCCCACAGGGTTGCTCCAGGTAGAAGTTAGAGTGGCCTCTGAGCAGACTGAGGTCGGTGATAGCTGCCCCGTTTCAGAGACTAGCAGCCTTGCCCCACCCCAGGCTGGGGAGGTGCAGAAGGGGAGCCCGGAGCTATGCAGAAGGGATTTCCTAGGCTGAGTACTACCCCCTCTTTCTGTCACAGGCCGGCAGGGAATGCAGGACTGTCCCTCTGGTGATCCCTGAGGTTGAAATAATGATCTGCTCGTGTGCTGGCTCGGTTGATCGTGCTAGGGCTAGGGCTGAGGCCTGCTTGAATGTGGTGCCGCGTAGGCACAGCATATGCCCCGCTCTCTGCTAGGACGCCGGACCCCACGGCTACACAGGCTAGCTGGTGTGGGAGCTTCACAGCTCTAGCCTCTTGGCTGGGCCTGCCGATTTGGGGCCAGATGTACCGGCAGCTCTGGAGCGGGGGCCGCACTGAGGTTGCCCGTGAATTTTGCAGAGGCTGGAGAGCAGGCGTCAGATGGAAGCACATCCAGTCCCGGCTGATGGGAGACCCCTGCTCCGGACCCTCTGAGCGGGCCACTCCCTGCCACCTGCCAGCTCTTCTGCAACTGCAGCATGGCATGGCTCGAGCCCCAGATTGAGCCCATTTTCAGCTAAATAACAGCAAGCCTTTGGGCTCAGGATCAGGGGGAAATTCTTGGCCCCATCCCCTGGTCTTTGGCCACAGGGAGTCTGGCCTACAGGAGGACTGGGGGGAGTTGTTGCCATCAGGGGGGGATAGGGGATGTGCATCTTTCTTGTACCGTAAAGCAAGGGCTCAGGGTTGCTCCGGCTTGCAGGTACATAGGGCTGGGCTGGGGTCAGGGTCAAGGCAGGTGTCAGCTGTCCCACTGTTGGCCTCCCAGGGAGGAAGGGCCAGCAGGGCTGATTGCAGTGCCAGTGGCGCTGATCCCAGACTGAAGCCCCTGCTCCTTGCCCTGGGTGTCTGCAACACGTGTCTGGCACCACACGGTCAAAGCATGTGTAAATCCACTGGCTTCAGTGAAACTTGTCCCCTTGCTTAGAGAGCAGGACAGCTTTTCATGTCTTTGCAGAAGGCCCTCAGAGTGCCTTCCTGGCCTGAGCGACCATAGAGGACCCATCGCGCTAGGTGCTGTACATTGTACGTACTGTAAGATGACACAGCCCCCATTCCAAAGAGCTTGGAGTCTGAGCAGACAAGGCAGAGGGTGGGTGAGGCAAGGCCATGGCAGAGCTGGGATGATGACCCCAGTCCCTTAATTCAGGCTGGTGCCCTGCCCACTACTCTGTGCCAGTGATCTAGCCAAGAGGCTTTCTTGTAGCAGGGAAGGGACTCGGCTACCCCCTATCCTCTTTTCCTCAAGTGCTTCCTGTTATCTCCCCCCACCCTACCCTGTACACATGTGCACTAATATTCACACACACACACATTTAACACTCCCATCAGCTGGTTCCTAGGGCTGCATTATGCCCTCCAGCCTCAAACCTCCCTGTGTTGCTGGGCTACCGTTGCGAGGGGGTGTGTGCTCCTTTTGGTAGGCGTCACAATTTTATCAGTGACCTAGCGGGCTGAGATAAGGGCAGCGCAGCATGGGACATGTTGATAACATGTTAGCTTGACACTTTCCATGTCATGGACCTGTTATCTTCCTGCTCTCTAGAGTCACCCTTCTGCTGAGGGCTTCTGTACGCCAATGAATTCCTCCTCTCGGCCCAGATGTCTGGTCCTGCCACGTTTCCTTCTTGGGCACCTGCTTCCCCTGGCATCGATAGCCTGCTCCACCAGTGCTGGGAGGGGCTCAGATTTATCTGTGCAATAACTGGAGCTGAAGCTGGTTCCAGCACAGGTTATAAATATGGGGAGTCATGAGGGTCTGGCTGCCCCCACCACAGGGGGCTACATCAGCCTGGCACTTGGACCCAACACAAACCAATGCCCCTCCCTCTGCCTCGGCCTCCTCTTGTATATTTGGACTCTGGGCTCTGGGTGGGGATTGTCACTCATGGCATCGAGGGGGCACAGGGGCCTGGTCTCCATGTGCATCTCCTGGCTTTACTGGGGCACGGATGATCACACAATTGCCATGCGGTGGCTGAGCCCTGGCACAGACCCTGAACAGCGCTGCGAGTAGGGTGCCTGGCTTGACTGTGACTGCTATACCTGTGGGGCCAAGGACCCTCCTGGCTCTGGTGCTCTTCAGCCATCTCTGCTGCAGCATCCCATGGGACTGTCCCATGCGGGGAGGCTACTGCCATGCTGTAGATATCGTAGATAATGCATGCAGGAGGTGGGAGCTCCCAGACCCTGGCTCCAGGCCGTACCCACTTTGGGTGGCTTTGTGGATGGCTCTTGCAGTGAACAGCGATGGGGGTGCTCCCAGGGGACCAGGACAACAAAGTCCTCCGAAGCATCTTGCTCTGGTCACTGAGGGACTGGGCTACCTGGTCCTTGTCTTTGATGCGTTCCAGCAGTGCCAAGGGCCCCATGTGCCAGCAGATCTTTCCCCACAGGTGAGAATAAACCTGAGATGCCAGGAGAGAGCTCTGCTGAGCCCCCCGGACCGAGTCTGGAGCTGCGTGCAGTGGAGCAGACTGGGTCTGTGGGCCAGCCTGGTGTCTACCCCCACACGGGCAGGTTCTGCTCCCACCATTCAGTGCCATACCCACGTCATAGCCCCTTGGTGGTTTTGGCTGCTCCCCTCTGTGGTCCATCAATGTTTTTGGGTGTTAGTGTGGTTCAGCAAAGGGCGTGGGGGCCGGGGCTGTCAGCTGGTGGGGCAGACCTAGAGACCAGGGCACTTGATATCCTATATGGCAGCAAGCCAGGCTCTGGCCCTGCAGCCCTTCCTCCCAGCATTGGGCTCCTCGTGTACCCTCTGCCTTTCACGCTCTCCAAGCTCTCCTCCCCTGTGGCTGCCCCCCTCCCCCCTCCCCGCAGCATTGCGGTCTGATGTACTGCGCCTTCGCAGGGAGTTTCTCGGCGTCTCTGCAGCACCGCGCGATTTTCCACCCTCTGGACCTCCTGGCTCATAAACCTGCTCAAGTTCTCCTGCTGCGGGCATGCAGGCCCCGGCGCTCAGCAGAGCTGTGTGGCCAAGCCCTCACCCCCCGGTCCAGCCCATGGTGGGGAACAGGGCAAGGGTTAATGGGGAGCCTGGGCTGTCTGAAAGCAGCCTCGTGTCCTTCCGCATCGCTCTGGCATTTCGCTTCCCCTGGTCGCTCGCGCTGTAGCCAGCCCCTGGGGATGCCGTGTAGCTGAGCTAATCACACAGGCCCAAGTAGGAATTCCACTAGAGACCTGTAGCCGGTCTCCTATGTTGTTCGGGTGTCTGCCGGCCTTGCTGGCTGGACGAGGAGCTCAGGAATGAATGGCCAATATAGCTCTGGCCTTGCTCCAAGAACACGCTGCCTGCCTCCAGCTGGAATTTCCTTCTCTCGGAGACAGGTGGGCTGGGACCTGGGACTGGCCTGAGATGCCAGAGACTTGGGTTGTGTCCTTGGCTTGGTCACTGCTTGCAGGATGGCCTCGAGGCCCAGGGAGCTACAGGACATATCCCCTGAGATGCTGCTGGATGGCCATGGTGGTGGGCAGCCTGTGTGTGGGAGGGCCTGATTTACTCCAGAACTTTGTGTCAGCCACTTCTGTGCTCTGTGCCTCGGTTTACCCGTCTGTAAGACAAGGTTAATGCAGCTAGCCAAGGGAGGGCCGCTGGGGAATGCGTATGATGGGCAGTGCTATAGCAAGCAGGGTCCAGTGTGCTGCAGCCTCTTACTTCAGCTGCAGTCAGTGGGGCTGTGAGGGCTGCTGGGAACATACCATAACCTTGAGGGGCTGAGAGAGGACTCCCACCTCCAT
This sequence comes from Gavialis gangeticus, assembly GCF_001723915.1. Classification (NCBI taxonomy): domain Eukaryota; kingdom Metazoa; phylum Chordata; order Crocodylia; family Gavialidae; genus Gavialis; species Gavialis gangeticus. The sequence continues at coordinate 4,610,795 of NW_017729018.1, read as the reverse complement.
AGTACCCCCCATGAGGCATGCACCAGGATGTATTGGCGCCTTCGCCATATCTGAGGAGTTCGGCAGGCAGTCAGTCGCTGGAGTGATGGATAGTTGGAGCCAGGCAGGGGCGTTGCTGCTGCTGTCCCTGACCATGGAGCCTCGGCAGACAGAGCGGTGGGCCTGGGCTGCCCTTTCTTTAGAATTGCAGACCACCATTTAGATTTGGCTTGGTACAGAGACAGCCTGCAGGATGGGGCCCTGGGGCTGGAGCCAGACCCCCTCTTGGATCCAGGGTTGGTTTTAGGGGTCACTAATGCTTCACTAGCAACATGGGCCATTGCCTGAGCCGGAGGCAGGTGCAGGAGGCTGGCGGAGAACCCAGCAGAGGCGTGCCCATCATGGTGCAAGTCTGCTCGCAGGGTTGCTCTGCAGGTCTCTGCCAAACAGGTTCTGCATTGGGTGCTGCCGCCGAGGTGCCAAGGTCCTTGGGGATCTTGCAGGGGTCCTTGGGGAATCCTGGTGTGGCTGCTGTGAAGTGCCGAGAACAATCGGAGACTTGCTCAACTTGGGAAGGTACTTGGGAGCCTTGGGAAGCTGCCCTTGCCTAGTTGGGCCAAAGAGCCCTCAAGCACAGCTGTCTTCAGCCAGATTCAGGGTGTGTGTGGCCACGCCAGCTCTTGGAAATGCAGTCCCTGGTGATCGAGGTAAAAATCTCTAGTCTAGACAGACCGTCCCCATGTTACAACTTGGAATTAAGAGCTCTCCGCGTGTTGTCCTCTGGCTGATCCAAAGCCTCAGCTCACCTAAGGTTTGGGATATCTCCAAAATGCATTGAAAACATAATGTCGCCAACCCAAGCATTCAGAAATCGTGGGACAGGCCAAAGCTCAGGAGTTTGCATTAAAATCATGAAGCGTCTTTAAAAGAATCTATGTTGGTTCCTTTCTGTTTGTATTTCTGAGCCTGCAGGTCACACTCTTGTCTATTTGAGAGCTTGTTCCTCGAGCCCTGAAGGCTAAAGTGCTGAGGATGTCCTGTAATCACAGCATCCCAGGAGCTGGGGCTTTAAAGATAGCACCAGCTCTCAAGAAAGTTATGATAAAATTAGTTATCTGGTGGAGATAAAGGACTGTAGTGTAACAGGAACTCTCCTGGCTCCTTCAGGCACAAGGGCATTGGCAAATTAGCTGCCAGGTGCCACTTGACTTCCCTTGCCTCCAGGCAGTGTGGGGCAGTGGGTGGAGCACAGGACTGGGGTCAGGAGACCTGGCATTGCCTATGCAGCTCTGTTGTGGTCTTGCTAGCCGGTGGTTTGGGATGCAGGGGAAACAGCAGGTTATCAAGGAGGGGGCAGATTTGTTTCTACCTGCTGGGCACCTAAATGCTGCTCTGTTCCATCCTACCCGAGTCCCCAACAAACACTGATAATGCAAAAGGTGCTGCTTTCTGTGACTCAGCCGTAAGGGGAAGATGCTGGGTGTTACAAGAGTAGGTGAATTATGGTAATGTCTTTTCAGGGACTTGAACAAGGTAAAAGAGATTCAGACTGAGGCACCTAAGTCCACTTAGACATCCAGCCTGCGGTTCAGGATGTGACGCACACACATGTACACCTGCACCCACCCTCTTCTCTCTCTGTGTCTCACCAAGACTTTGATTTTATTTTCTCTGGTTGGAGACTCCTTCCTTGTCACCAGCCCGCTTTTGGGGTGGGACGGGGGGGAGAACAAAGAAGCCATCACTTGCTTTTAATTGCAATGGGAACAATAAAACAGGAAAGAACAAAAGTCAAGTCTCTGGAAAGACCTTGAGGGAGAGCTCTGTGCTCTGTATCCTGCCGCTCCACCCGCTCCAGGCCTCAGTTTCCCCATCTCTAGCCAGGCGACGGGGCTAGGAACAGCATTTCCCTGTAATGAGTGTTGAGGTCTGGATGAAGAGTGCCTGCCACGTACTGAGCGCTGGCTGATGTAGGAGGGAGACTGAGGCAGAGCTCTGCTAGTCTCCCTGGACTGAAGCCCCGTTGGATATGACTCCACCTTTCGTGGCTAGGGCCCCTTTCACCTGTAGAGCTCCTGGCACGTGGCTGAGCTTTTAGCATCCTCCCGCTCCTACAGGGGCAGAAACGGGCGCTCAGTAACTTGTCCCGCGGCACAGCTGTCCAGGTCCTTGTCAAACCTCCTTCGCTGCCTGCCCGGGTGTCCCAGCACGGAGTTTGCACCGCATGCTCTGCACAGACCTCCCCCCCAGCGCCTGCCTGGGTCACAAGCCGTGGCTCTCTGACCCCGGGCTCTCGGCCACCGTGCTAGCCAGGCGCCAGGCTACGTGCAGCTCCTTCCCCTAGCACACGCTGTGAGGATATTCGGAGCACTGCCTAAGCCAGCTGCGTCCGAGGGCCAAAGCCCACTGGTGCTGCTCCCTCCCTCCAGAGGACGTGAACTTTTCACCTCCCAATCTAGGGACAGGAAGCCTGTCGGCCTGCGCTAGCCAATCCTCTTGCGAGGTTACCAGCTCCCCTGCGAAAGGCCGGGGTTATTTTTAACCGGTGACTTAGCTTATTTCTCTCGGGCCTTGGTTTGCAGTGCAGTAAACACGCTAGTGAGGTGTGTGCAGGGCTCTTCTTTGGAGCAGGGGGGGAAACCAACGCAGCCCTGAAGCCCACTCCCGAGACTGGGCCGCAAGGACAGCTCCAAGGTGCTGCTGGAGAGCCAGCCCGCGGCTCCGTGCCCCGTGCCCTCAATGCCGCGGCAGGGACGCGGGGCCTGTGGCGGGCAGCTGTGCCCCCTGCTCCTGCTGGCGTGCAGCGTGCAGAGGCTGCCGACCCAGCCTCGAGCAGCTGCAGGGGCCCGCGTGCATGTGCTGTGATGGTCCTGTAGCAGGGCAGGGGCTGTGCCTGGTCTGAAGGGATGTGTTTCGTGGGGTAGTGGGTGGTTGAGGCATCGCTGAGGTCTGCGGGTTCTTCCTGGAGGTGTGTTTCAGGACAGGGTTTGCTTCTGTGCAAGCCGCCCCTCCCGGCGGGGCTGTTTCTTAGCTGGGCTTCCTGTGCTTTGGGGTTCACCTGCAGGCAGAGACTTGGTGTGACCCTTCCTGGGTCTCCTTCTGCTCCCCCAAGGGCAGCAGCGTGGGACAAAGACCCTCCTCCTCCAGGCAACAGGCTGCTGTGTCTGTAGTGGCCTGGAGCACGGTCCATGCCAGGGCACCTCACTGTCCCCGGCGATAAGTATATTCCCTTTCTGCCTAGGCTCCCAGGTCGCTGGAGGCTCCCACCTCTGCTTCAGACTCCAGGAGATGCCCGAGCTGGGCTCGAGGCACCAGCCTCTACAAGCCAGGCATCTTCTGGAGCCAAGCTGAGCCGTGGCTGCCCAAGGGCCTGGGGATCCCCCACTCCCAGAATGTCTGTTTGTATAAACCAGCTAACTCTGGAGAGGAAATGCCCGGGTGGGGTGGGGTGGGTGTGAGTGAGGCAGCGGTGGGCATCACAAAGGCTGTCTGTGCAGCTCGCCAGGCAGCATGGGAGCAGCCCCCAGTGGGGAGGAGCCCAGCATGGCGCCCTGGCTCACCTGGAGATGAGTTCCCCTGGCAGAGCTGCTCTGCACCCCACAGAGCCCTGCCTCCGCTGCCCCTATCCAGACCCCGCATCTTCCAGCTGCCCCCAGTGTGTAGGACTGGCAGGGGGGCAAGGAAGTCTCTCCTGGGAGAGAGCCTGCAAAGCCCAGGAGTGTTCTCCTGGGCGAGGAAATGCAGGAGAGGGGACAGGTTGCTGCTGCGATGCCTCAGGTAGGACTGCCGCAAGATCCCCAGCAAGTGGGGCATTTCAATGGGATGAGTTGCCCAGGGCTATAACAGGGAAGTGTTGGATGGGGTACAAGCCCCCGTGTGTCAGGGCTGGAGCCAGTCTCCGTAGACAGGGTGAGACTTGTGCTCCCTCCCAAGGTCTCACCTCCATCTCCCCCATCTTGGGTGCAGGGCTCCAGACAGCCCTCCTGGGCTCCGTCACATGCCGGTGGGCTAGCATACCATGTGGGCAGCCCCATGCCCCATGCTTCCTGGAGGTGCCCAGGTTGAGGGGCAGAAAGTTGCAGGTCTTGCCCCTGGTTATTCACCTTTGGTTTTTAGTGGGTCCTGAGGTTGCAGGTCACAGGATTAAGGAGCCTGGGGCTATGGCTGATGGGGGAGTATTATGGTCCTGCCCGTTTCATGGAGATGAATCGCCCTTTCCTGAGCACAGGGCTGCACTACTCCAGCCAAGCAGGCCACACGCTCCCAGGAGAGCAGAGTCTGGACTCCTTTGCATCCTGCCCTCTCTACCAGTCTCGTCCCTGCCTGCAGCAGCGCTGTCCCCTTGTGCTGTTCCTGCCTCCCAGAGCGATGTGTTGAGTGAGTGGAGACGCAACCACTGCTCAGTTCATGAGTCAGTGGCTGTAAATACACAACGCCAAGTCTTTTCCTTGTCTCTGGACTGGAAGTCAGCTATCCCTTCAGCCTGGCCCTAGCTCAGTCTGTGTAGGGAAGACCTGTCCCATCTCTCAGATCTCTACAAGGGAAGTCACCGGGTGCCGCTGAGCAGTCCCTATAAACGGCCAGGAGGGGCGGGGAAGGGGCTGCCCATGGTGCCCTGCTGCGGGGATCCGATCTCATGGCAAGCAGGCCGGCCCGGCAGGCAAGGAAACGGAGAGGGGGCAGGGCAGGGCTGGGAGCTGGCAGGATCTGTGTCTTTTGCAAAACTTTTTCCAGTTTTGCAAAACATTTCCCTTAGTCTGAACCCTTGGGAGCTGGAGGCTGGGAAGCCACGTGGCTCCAGCTCTGTGGTCCTCCAGCTGTTCCCCAGAGGACCTGCACTGCTTGGCACCACCGATCCCTAGCTCAGCTGGGGGCTGTCAGGGGTGGGCTCCATCCACCCGGCAAAGACATTTCCACCACTTCCACTGGTGTAGCTGCTACCCATATCCCTGCAGGTATCATGCCTCCAGAGCCCAGCAAGCAGCAGGTGGGGCATTTTGGTATTTTAGAGCTGGGCTCTAGTCCTGCTCCTCCTGCAGACTCCCTCCCCCCATCCATGCCTCAGTTTCCCCATCGGTCAATGCTGCTTATGCTGGCATAGGGATCTCACAGCCAGGAGGCAAAGCGCCAGCCAGTTGTTTCGGTTCTTCCCATGCTGACGCCTGCTATGGATAGCTGGGCTGGATCGCACCAAAGAAACGCCAGACAGCACTGGCTAGTAATGATTAACTCTGAAATTCCTGGCACAGGGACAGCTGTGGTGGACATGTGGGAGATGCAACAGTAGCCTGGGGCCAACCCAGGCTGCATGGTTGGAAGCAATGGGCTACAAACAGCTCCTGGCTTGTCTTAGCAACTCCTGCACTAATTCTCAAGGAAGCAACAAGGCTCCTCTGCCAGCTCAGGCTGCCCTGGAGCCTTCTGTCCTGTCCTAGGGACTCAATAGCAGGAATGCAGCTTCTTCCTTCATTTTCCAAAGTGACCTCCCAGTCCCAGGGTTTGGATGGAGCCCCGCAGTGACCCACAGAAACAGCCTCAGCTCTTTGCTTCCCATTACAACCCACTCCGTCCACAAAGGTGACCCACTGGCATACTGCTCCAGCTGCAGCCAGCGGAGACATGCAGGCTGCTTGGCCCCACCGGCTTGCCTGTGTGGTGGCTGGGGAGCCCAGTTGGGAAATGAGCTCCAGGGAGGATTCATGGGCCAGGCCTGCTGCAGGTCACATGCTGAGAGCCAGTGGAGACACTGCTTTCGCTTATAGCAGTGTTGAAAGGCCCCTTCCCTCATCTCTGGGACAGTCTGCAAAGCAATTCCCCCCCCGTGATTCCTTCCTTGTCTCTCTGGATGGTAAGCTCCCTCGGGCAGGGGCCTGTGTAATGAGAATAGCCCACTCCAGAGCGCTTCTCAAGGTCAATAGACACAGCATCCATATCTGGGATCAGACAGTGAGCTGCTGGGGGCAGGGGCTGTGTGTTGTGGTTGTTGTGAGTATTATCTTGCTACCCCTTGTATTACAGAGGGTCTGATTCTGATGGGTCCTGAACACCTGGGACTGCCATGGGCCTCCCTGCCCCCTGCTGTTGCGGGGCTCAGGCCCAGGGGCATGTATGCAGCTGCTCTTCATGGGTAGCCTGTTTCTCATTGGCACCCACTAGTGCTGGCCGCTGTGCCAATGTGCTGCATTGTGGCTTGTATCAAGTTGGCATCCGGTAGCACCGACAGTCATGCCTGCTTTTTGCTTCCTTGCCCAGACCTCCACATCTACCCCAGCCCTTCGCACCCCCTCACTACTCTGCACAGAACAGCAGCCTGGGGCCAGATGTGGATCCATCCATCCTACCCCCGATTGCTCCCTGCAGTTGGATCTGGAGTTCATCACTCCCTGCCTCGAGCTGTTGTGTAGCAGCCTACAGTGACTGTGTCCACCTCAGAGGTGGCTGCAGCTGTGGGTATGGGTGAATGAACACGTGATGTCAGCTGCCCGTGTGCCCGCTCTAGCCTGCGTGCCTGTTCTAGCCCAGCCATAAGCAAGAAACCATCATTTTCTCTACACTGAAATAGGGCTCAGTTGTCTCAGTTCAGCTTCTGATGACCATCAGGTAAGAGCAGGCACACAGGCCATTACCCCAGAGCACCTGGTGCAGTTAAATCCACACACCCTTTGACCTGGCTGCTGTTTGCTCAGTGCTTCATAGTGGGAGTATGTGCAGGGAGCTGGGGAGGTGCCTTGAGGTGAGAGACTAGTTCAAAGGCACCGGGTGCTGTTCTGATCACCCAGGATCCTGGCAGGAAGAAGCAGTGAAGCACATTTTGTGCTGTTCCTCTGACTGCTTCATGGGCTGGCAGCAGACCCAGAATTCAGCGTTACCTGCCGACCTGCCAGTGGGAGAGCTGCATTGCAGGCATGGACCCAGTTGCCAGAGGCCCTGCACCCTCCTGGAGGCTGGGATTACCCCAAGAACAAGCAGTGCCTGGGAAAGGTCCTGGCGTGTTAGTGCTGCAGACTGACGGGTACAGCCTGGACAGATTCCCTGCACCTCTGATGCCCCCAAGCTTGCTCCATCGCCAGCATGCTAGTGCCGGAGCTGGAACCAGGACAGCACATTTAGGAGCACAATTCTGCCTCCTTGGGTTCTCAGGGTGATGCTCAGTCTCAGAGGGGACCAGTTAGCCTCGCTGGTGCTTGCATGGCTACCTGCCAGCTGGGCTTAGGCTCTCAGATAGCTGGCAGCAGTCTTCTGGCTGCTGCCTTGGGCAGGATTCAAACTGACAGCTTTGGGGTGGACGGGCTAAAACCCACTTTCAGCAGAGCCCGGTGTAACCCCCAGCTGGCCGAATGCTCAGTTCCAGTGAGGCTAACTGGTCTGCCCTAACCACTGAGCCTCCCTCCCCTTCAGCTCCTGGGTGCTAAGGAAGCAGGCAGGACTCGCACACAAGGAGCTGGAAGGTGGTCAGTGACTTGCTTAAAGCCACCAAGGGCATTTCTGGGGGAGCTGAGACATGACCCCCCCCCCCATTGACTACAGCCACAGAGCAGCGCTTTGCCCAGGAGGCAAGCCTGCCATTCTCTTATATCTTGTCAGCGCCTTTCCTCTTCACCCCGTCTCCTTGCTCCCTGGAGCCCTCTCACTTTGAGCTGCTCTCCAAAGCCCTGGTCAGCCAGAGCTCAGGATGCCAGTGATTGCAGGGTGCCAGCTGGCCGATGGCTCCCAGTAGCAACGTGATTAAATGCCACCTCTGGGCATATGTCATGGGACGTTGCCTGAGGCTGGGCTGCCTGGGCAAGAGGAAGTGAGAGGCGAGGAAGGGGACGATGGAGATTTTATTCTGCAATTCATCATTTTTCCTTTCACATTTGCATTGATTCCTCCTAAACTAACACTCTCTGCCTTTGTCCCTTTCTTGAAGGCTCTTTTGTTTGGTGTTTATGAGAGCTGCAATGCGACCCAAGTGCTTGGAAGCCAGGACGCCTGGGATGTCTTCACAGCTCCGCTGTGTAGTCCGGGCCTCCATCGCTTGCCAATTCTGGTCCTCAGTCTCCCCTGTATAACTGAGCCTTCCCGGCAGTGCTGCATGGCTGGATTATTGCAAGGCACCTGGAGAGCTGTGGATGAAAGGTGCTAGAGGCGTAGCTACAATTATAAATAGACTCGTCTTAATAATTAGCTAATGATGAGTAGAAATGGATTTCCGCCTCTTGATCAATTATTGTAAAATGGATTTTAATATGTTGCAGAAAGAGCGCGCCTTGAAAGACTGTACATATTTCAGGGGCTAAGTGCTATGTAACAGTTGCCATAACATCCTATAAGTAAGGATTTTAAATTCATTAGTATTAGTTTGCAACAGGTTTCTAAGCTTTCTGTAGGTAACGCATTACCAGAAGCCATTTCTATGTGCCGTTGAGTAACGGCCACCAGAGGCTTTGTGCGTGCAGCCAGACTCAGAGAGCTATGGCCAGGGCGATGCAGGATTCCAGCTGGTTGGGCCTGTTGTCTGAAGGCCGTGGCCCCCAAACGGGCACAGTCGCGCACAGGCAGGCATCTGATTGGGACTGGGAATATGCATGGTGAACCCAGACCAGGAAGCATGTGATGGCTGCGGACGTTGGTGCATTTTATGAAGGAGGGGGAAAAATCAGGTGGGGTAAAACAGAGGCTGGAAAGCAGGGAAAACTGCAGAGTGAATCTGTTTCAGAGCTCAGCAGCAACTCAGGTCTCCTGCTTCCCAGCCCCTGGGTTTACTCTCCCAGCATTTCCTGGTTTATAACAGCCCCAGACCAAACTCCAGGGGTGAATGCTGACATATAAAGGTATGATATACAGGTTAGGGGTACTAGGTTAGATATTAGGACAAACTCTCTCACCAGGGTAGAGAAGCACTGGAACGGGATACCCAGAGAGGTGGTAGAATCTCCATTCTTGGAGGTTTTTAAGACCTGGCTAAGCAAAGCCTTGGCTGGGATGATCTAGTTGGGAACAGACCTCCTGAGGTCCCTTCCAACCCTCATTTTCTGTGATTCTGTTATTCTGATCTAACTGCTACTCAGTGATTCAAATCCAGGCCAGATTGCTGCTCTTGCTTCTTTGGTGCTCACCTCCTTGGCATCAACCAGCCGCCCATGGTGAACAGTGATGAGAGGCTTACCACGGGCTAAAGCATGGCTCCCAGCACAACCAGCATGCAGGGGAACTGGTCAGGGTACCTGTGGTAAGAGGAGGCATTCAGGGCCTGGTTTTCCAGTGCCTTGAGCAAGGCCAGGGATCAGCTCCCAGTTAGGCATAAAAACATGAGCTCAAGTCTGAAAAACCGCGTGGCCCCCGACATGGAGATCTCACACCAGGTGGCCATAAAGGGTCCTGGTCTTTGGGGAGCACTGCGGGACCAGCACTCAGCAAACAGCACTACATGCAAAGCCATCCCTCTGGGCCTCTGGCTGTGAAAGAACAAGCCAGAGAGCTCCCCGCTGGATCTCGGCCCTCTGCCGTTGGCACAAGACCTGGCTGCTCCCTGCCAAGTGCCATCCTCTGCTCCCAAAGGGATTGCGCGGCCTGGAAGTGGAGACTGGAAGCTTGCAAGCACTGGGACAGCGAAGCGTGGCCTCGGCCAAGGAGCCCCCTTTGCTTGTGTCTCTCTGGGCCGGTTCTGGAGCTCCGGCTTTGGGGACAGGCGGGAGAGGAGGCTGCCAGGGCCAGCAGCATTTTTTGAGGTGTGCGGTTGGCTGGCAGAGCGGCGAAGCATCCTTTAGTAAAATAAACCCTGTGTGGTCTCCACACAGGCCAGGATGCCATTAGGTTGCCCTGGTGTCTCTCCACATACTATGGGCCTCCCTGTGGGAACAGCCTCCTCCTCTTTTCCTCAGCTCTGAAGACATAATACGCCTTGCCAGGGCCAGTGGCCGGGGCAGGGGCTGGAGAGGTGGGGGACACTCACACCACGGGCGGCAGAGCTGACGCGCTCCGGGATTGGCACTCCCTGCTCGAGTGGGTCGGGAATTTCCGGATGAAACAGTGCTTCATTGGAAAATTCAGGTTGTCAAAACTAAAACCGTTCCTGGAAATGAAGCGGTTTTGGCGACACTCTCGCCGGGGAAGATTCCTCTGGCTGGGGCAGAACGTCCGGTCCCAGGGAGAGAGCTGGAGCCACCCCAGAGCAGCCCGGTGTGCAGCGCGCACACCTGGGGAGTGGGAGACCCGGGCTCAAGACCTCACCTGCAAGCAGCAGAGGAGGGACCTGGGCCTCCTTCACCCCACTCCAAGCATACGCCTCCGTAGTCCTGGGTCCATAGTCTGTACAGGCCTCAACCAGGTCAGGATGGTCTTGATGTCTCCTCCAGGCACAGCTCCACCTGGCACAAATACTTCCATACTCCTTGGAGAAGGGACTTGCCCTGGGTCTCCCATGGGGGCCCTAACGGGGCTGCAGAATCAGCCTCTCCTTATTTTTCATGACAAGCTTCCAGATGTCTCAGTTTCATTCCCAGCACAGGGTGGGGAAAGGTTGGAAATCTCAGCCATTTTCCCAGGGAGGAAAGTGGTTTCCTCTGCTCCTGGAGCCATGGGGTTGCGTGTTCATTCCAGCTTGCTTTTGAACTCAAACTCCGCTTCTAGGGCTCCACCCCAGGACAGAGCCAAGATCCTGGATTCAGGGGCACAGAAGTCCTTCTCTCTCCCCCTGTAGCTGGGGCGGAGGGGAAGCACCGTTGTAGTTTGCTCCCCTTGTTTGCCATGAGCGTGGGGGAGCTAGGAGCCGGGAGAGGGTGGCTTTGGGCAGGTGGGGCAGTCTGGATTACCGGCCCTGCTTGGGACTAGGGGCCAGGTGCTCCTGAGCTCTTATCCCGGGTTCCCCAGTGACTCCGTGTTGATCTTATGTGGGTTTTCATGTCTCAGCTCTCCACTTGTGAGTGGTGGCTATTGCCACAGTGACATGGCAGCTATGTTGGGAGAGCAGGACAGGGCCCCCTCTCTGCTCAGGCAGGACCCCACAAGCTGGCAGGCTTCTCCAGACCTTGCAGAGTCCACACAACCGGGCTGGAAATCTCCCAAGGACAGGATCTCCTGCCAGATTCCTGGCCGGAAATGCCACAAGAACAGCCTTTGCTGTGGTATTGCAGCACGTCTGCTCCAGCAGGCAGCCGCGCAAATGAAAACAACACAGGAGAAAGTTAACCAGACCATTGCTGAGCCGCTGGAAAGGCCTGGTCTGACTTGGAGGCGAGTGGGGGGCTCTTGCTTTTTCAACACCTCGTCTCTCGTCCTCCTGCAGTTGATACTGTGATGACCCGGCTGGTGTCCGGAGGTGTGTGCACTACCGTCCTCTACGGGAGGAAAGCCAGAGTCACTCAAAGCCTGTCATATACCCTATACTGCCAACTGATGTGATCCTCCTATAGCCCAAGTGTGGTGGGGGGGAGGGTCTGTGCCTCTGCGCCTGCTATTGAAGATGTCCAGGCGGCTGCTGTCCCCAGTTCAGCTCATACCCATCAAATCGTAGGGGGTGCAGTTTGTTGGGCTGGGGCCAGGCATCAGTGTTTGTCCACCTACAACTTGTGATGTTATTGAGACAAGTAAATAGCTGGAAGAGCAGATGTGGGGCAGGCTGGGCTCCAAGCCTTCCTCTGGTGGCAGAGGGGGTGGCACCAGCTGGCCAAGCTGAGCTGGGCTGGAGCTGCCTGCTCTACAGACAGGCCATCCTGGAAGCAATGAAGGAAGGAACATTTTGGCTGGGGGTGAGGTTTCTGTGCCGTTTGCTCTTGGCAGCTCAGGGTAGCAGGGCTGTGTTTTGCTTCCTGGCATCTCCCTTATGTGATAGTAGCACCCGGCCGCAGCCAAGGTGCAGACAGCCTCTGCCCCAAAGAGCTTCCAGTCTCCACGTGAGATCAGCGTGGGTGCAGAGCAGGACCCAGGCCCCTCCAGCAGGCTGCTGTTAGGAATTGAACCCAGATGTTTTCACCTTCTATACAGTGAACTTCGTTCACTCCTGCCTGTGCATCAGCATAACCCCAAGTGATCCTCTGTCCTTCCATCCCACAGTATTGATGTGGACTGGGGCTGGGGCTCATTTTTTCTTCTTTAGATATACAGTGTCTACCATGTTGAGGGCTGTGTCTGTAAGTGGGGTTCCTTGGTGCTACAGTAGTAGTAGGAGTCATAATAACAGGGCACGTGCTCAGGCTCAAGAGAGGATCAGTCATATTATAAATGGATGAACCAAGCTGGCTGGAGACGAGTATAAAGACCAGCATGGTCAGGTTGGGAGCACTGGGCACTCTATGGGAAGCATGGGAGAAAGCCACATGCCAGCTGCAGAGAATAAGAGCATAACAATGGGATGGGATGTCTCAGTCATTACTGTTCGGAAAGTAGGTGCTAGAAAACGAGGAAGCGGTGGTGATGGCGAGGAGGGCGAGTGCTTAATTGCATACTCCTTATACCTGTTCATTGCAAGCGTTCAACTGAAAGGGCAAGAAAAGCGTGACAAACCGAATGTGATACAGCAAGGACTAAAGAAACCCTATGCATGATAGTGCTGGTTGTGGAGCACAGGGATTTCAGGATGGGAGGGGGGCACAGTCCTGCATTCATCAGAAACTGGCTCTATTACAAGAACCCGGGTCCCTCAGATGCTAATGCTGATGAACCGCTGAAGTGCTGGGGGAGATGATAGCACGCAGTTACCGATGCGTTGGCCTGATGTAGACTTTCCTGGGGATCATGTTGCCTCCAATGCTTGGGTGGTGAGGATCCATACTAATGCTCACTGTCCATCAGTCTGAACTCCTGACACCGCTTTCTCTGCCCTTTTGCCCTTCCTTGAAGAGCCCAAGCCTTAGCCTGGTTCTGCATCAGGAATGTAACTCTCCACTGGGCATTTCCAGGCCCAAACCCTCACAGACAGTCCTCCCTCCACTATATATAAAGCTAATTTCAGACCGGGACAGTCACTTGCTGCTCCCCTACTAACACTTGTATTTATGTTCCCTTGCCCGGCCTGGCCCTTTTAAAGCAGATTAACTGTATGTGGCAATTTTGTGCAGAGATAATCCAGGCAGGGAGGGAAAGTGGTTGCAGTGGCTGATCGGATTTCAGGAGCTGCCCCTGCTTTCAGTTCATCTCCAATCCCCGCTTAATCCCAGTGCTGAAATCAGTGCCGCAGCCCTTCAGGGCTCGGGGGGCTTCTGCTCCTGACAGGTCACATGTGAAGAGAGCTTGGCTGTTTCCTCAAAGCCCTGGGAATAGAGAGTCCAGGGAAACTGGACCAGGGACTCAATAATAAACTATGGGCCATCCGGCTAGAACAAGGGCTGATCTGTACCGGCCCCAGAAACGTGGCTGAAGAGTTAGGCTGGGAACCCTTCTAGGCCAGCTCTGTGTTTTGCAGGGTATTTACCCACTGGGGCCCTGATCCTGGACACTGCTGCAGTTTAAATAGTCATTATAATAATGGGGCAGGATGATGCAATGGAGCCGTCAGCTCCGCAGACCTGGTTCTCCATTTTGGAGTCTGCTGGGACTCAGCAAAGCCCCTTCAGGGAGTTTGTTCATGTTAAAAAAGAAAGTCGGTCTGATCAGAAGGGACCAGGAGTGGGGCTGGTGTCTGCTCTTCTTGGTGTGTAGATGTGTGCAGGCACACCCAGCGCTGGAGCTGGAGGGGGTGGGTCAGCATTGAGGGGCATCTGCTGTGCTCTGTGCATGTAAGGTGCCCGGGACTGGAACAGCAGGAGGCTGCAGCTTGGCATAAGCGGGGTTGGCACAGCTGTGTGCATATGGTGCTCAGTGCTGGTGATGGGCAGTCGGGCTGCAGAGCAGTAGCATACTTGTGGGGGGGAACAGGGCACCAGTCCCAGGTGCCGATGCAGAGGTGGTCCCAGTGCCCAGGGACCCTGTGCCACTGCCGTCAGTGGTGGCAGCTGCCTGCAGCATCACCAGAACTGTGGCCGCCCCTTCTGGGTCAAGAAGGAGGGGATGGAAAGTGTGGGCGCAACCTCTGCCTGTGTGGCCCAGGGTGTCTAAGAAAGCCGAGCCCCAAACTTGCCTCTGTCTGTCTGCTCCGTGCTATGTTTGCAGATCAGGGCAGGGATTCTTCTCTCCCATTGTTTTTCATGGGGGAAAGGGCGAAATGGGCCAGGCCGCTCGGGCTTCCAGTGGCCCCTGGGGCCCATCATGGCAGGAGCTGGTGCAACTGCTGTAGTGAGTTATGGGACTTGGCCTCCAAGACTGCCCCTTGCCAGCCCTAAATTAATGTGCTTTCAAGCCCTCGTAGAGACCTGGGAGCAAGGATCTCTGCCTCCCCTGGAGAGGGGAAGCAGAGCCCTCAGCTCCTCTGCCCACCACCCCCATGCACACCCCTCCGGGCCAGCCTGGGCCTGCTCCCTACAGCCTCTGCTCCAGGGCTTGGCGAATGGTGCCTGTTGTCCTAGGAGGGCTCCATGTCCCCTTCCCTGATGGCTCTGAGGAGGGACATGCAGAAACTTCTTGACCCTGCCAGCAACACTAGAGGGAGGGAAGAGCAGAGCGGAGATGCCCCCACCGGCTCCGTGCTGAGAGATGCCCGGGAGGTAGCCCACTGGGTGCACGCTCACTGCTCGTCCCACCCTCTCCCTTTGCCCCCAGGCTCCTGGTCCATTCCCCTCCCCTAACTCAGTGCCCTGGGTTCCCTCCTACAGGAAGTGCTGTGGGCTCCCCTGGACAGGCTGCCGCACACGAGGACTCGTGGGCATCACTGGGAACAAAGAGGTCACTGCACACCGGCTGCTCCATGGGGCTGTACACTCTACAGGGAGCAGGTCAGCCCAACTGGAGGGGGCAAGCTGGCCTCCCTGCCCGCCTCCCCCCCAGCCAGTTCTGGTACCTGGCTGCTTGGCTGGAGAAGGGCCTGAAAGGCAGGGCTGGTTGGGGGGGAGGGGGGGCACAGCAACAATTTGTAGGACTTGCATGAATAACTGGCCACCGTGAAAGATCAACCAGCCGAGGCCCCGGCCAAGTATTGTTTTTGGAACTAGCTGCTTCTTTTTTCAGCTCCTGTCTTACTTTTCCTTGACCTTCTTCCCTGATTTAAGACACATGCCCAGCCCTTGCCCAGCTGCAGTGAATTAGCAGCTCCTGCTGAGGGCTGCTGGTGGTGCCTGGAGCTTGTCAGGGCTGGGGAGGCTGATAGGCGATCAAGGCCGTCCTCCCCTGTGCCGCTCCATCCCTTCCTCTCCCTGTGTTATGCTCCAGCTGAGTGCTGGGGAGGGCTGGAGTTGACCTAAGGCAGCAGCTCTCCAGAGGCCTGGGGCCAAGTAAGCAGCTTCCTTGCTGTCTGAGGCCCCTGGCTGTGCTGCTGCCCCACTTCTCCCTCCCACCCTGCATGCGTCACCGGGATTAGAGCCAGCACCAGTGATTCTTTGAAACCCACTGTACGTGCCCAGCCGTGACAGCCAGTCTGGGCAGTGCCCACCTGACCCTGGGGATGGGGCAGGCTTTGGGCTCCAGCTCTCTCTCACTCAGGACCATTGTGTTTTGTGACCCTGTTAAACTCTGGGGACTCGTCTGGGGGGGTTGCAAGTATAAAGTGCAAGTCTGCAGCAGAGTGGGACAGGGTAGGGGCCTGGGGGCTGGG
The DNA here is from genome assembly GCF_001723915.1 of Gavialis gangeticus. Classification (NCBI taxonomy): domain Eukaryota; kingdom Metazoa; phylum Chordata; order Crocodylia; family Gavialidae; genus Gavialis; species Gavialis gangeticus. The sequence goes on along the minus strand of NW_017729018.1, from coordinate 4,595,215 downwards.
AATCGCAGGGTCTGTGCTAGGGCTGGGGGGCTGCCAGGGCTGGGAACTGTAGGTGCTACACAGGGTCATTCAGGGACAGGGTTTCCTCGGCCTGGGAACAGCAGAGTCTGCCCCAAGGTCAGGCTGGGCAAGGGCTCCCTGTCTGTCACACCGCTGAAATAATTTGCTGGCTGACCTTGTGCATGGGCGCACAGCCTGGGATAGACCCTAACAGGAATCCCCTCCCCCAGGCGCACGCATGCCGTGGGCTCTCACCGGGCCCCCGACTGGCAGCCCATTCAGCTCATCGTGTCCACGAGTTGTGCGGAAAGGAGAAGCCGCCCAGCTGAGCAGTGCTGACAGCAGCCGGCCTGGACTCAGGACTCTTGGGTCCCCTTCCTCGCTCTGCTCTTCACCGTGTGTCTGCAGCACATGGCAGGAGGCGGTGTGATGGCGGTGCTGGTTTTGCACCTGTTCTTTGCATAAGCTCAGAGCTGGCTCCCCAGGGCTGTCAAACTAGCACCTTCCACTGGCACGACATCCGCTCGGGTGTAACCCTACGCTGAGAAGGAGCTGCGAAAAGCCTGCGCTCCTCTTGTCGTCCCTCTGTGGGCCCATAGCCGACACGCTCGGCCTGCCTCTAAAACATCGAGCTCTTAGTCTAAATTGCCAGTGGTAGCTTTTTTCCCCAACCCTTGGCAAATGCTGCCTGGGCTCCGAACGCCAAGCTGGGCTCCTTCCTACTCCCACATCATCACCCCATAATGAGAGGCCTCACGGGCCAATTCCTACCCTCCGTGACAACCTCATTTCCTCTGAATCCTGTTCTTGGTGACGCCTCTGCTTTCTTATTCCCACTGAGGGGGCTGCTGGGGTGCAACTCCCTGGCACACAGCAGGCGAGTCCTGCCCACCACGGTCTGATCCAGCTCTTTCTCCCAGAATTGGGATGTCCCTGCAGGCGTGAAAAACAAAAGCAAGCAAAGCCTTGGCTAGTGGCCGGGGGTCAGCCAACCTTACCCTGAGAGCACACAGTGGGCAGGTAGCACCCCAAAGAAGAGGCCGCTTTTATATATTTGTCAGAGCAAAACCACACTCAAAAGCAAAGTCATTTCTAAGTGGTTTTCCAAATTCTTGGGTAAAAGTGCTGCTTCTCGCAGTTCTGGTGTTTTCTTAATAGCTCCAGGGGATGGATCCGTTTCTCCTCTGACTCCGGCTTTACCCAGAGGTAGCTGCACTGATTTCAGGCGGGCTATGCCTGTTTACACCTGGGACAAGTGGGGGGGAGGGGAGCGACAGGATCTGGACCCCATGTGAGTAAGTAGGAGCAGCTTGAGCTGTGGTTTGCAACCTCCTGCCACGGGAGCGTGCTGAGCGGAGATTCAGCACTGCAGCCCCGTTCAAGGAAAACATTTCCCAACTGCTGCCATTGCAGAGCGGTCTTGGCATGCGGGCCTTTTTCCTGATGCAATCCCAATTATCTTTAATGCGAGCCATATTCAAAGCAACGAAAGAGCCCAGCATTTCAGGGAGGTCTGGCACAAGGAACCCACTGGCTCTTGGGTTTCTGCTTGGTTCAAAATCAACCGGGATTTTTCCTTCCTTCACACACACGCGCAAGGGCGGCTGGGAACCTGGCTGGGCTGTTTTTTTAGTGGCAGGAGGCCTCCATAGAGTCATCCCACAGCCTGTCCTTGTTGTGAAGAGCCCTAACACTTATTGATCTCTTCCAGTCACTCTCGCATGTACTTTCCCCCAGCCAGGAAGGCAGGATTTTCCGCAATGGGAAAATCAGACACAGGAGGGGGCAGAGACATGCTTTCCATGTTTTCTTTCTGGGATGGACTCGATCGGAAGTTCCCGCCAAGTGGAAAAAGGCAGTCAGAGCCTGAGCGGCCTGCCAGTGCCATGGCCAGGGGCCAGACGGGCCAGAACTGGAGCAAACTTGGGGCGTTCCCTGCATAGTAGGCAGCAAAACAGCTCCGCTGATTAACGTGCCACCTGTCTGTGCCTGGGCAAGCATCTCGGTGCGGAGGCCTGGGAGATGAGGGACCACAGGTGCTCCCCTGCACCCTTGGGCTTGGATGGGGATGCCTGAGCTTGTGCACTTCCACTGCCCTCATGCACAGGCACCTAGCTGCAGTGCCCAGGAGTTCAGCTCCGCTCCAGCACGGAAATCCAATCCGCCTTTCCCTCCAGGAGGGGTTATTGGAAGAATGCAGCCCCCCAGCCAGGGCTTTGCTCTCTTTTCTCTGGAGGGAGAGGAGCTGCCTGTGGCTCCTCTCCTCTCCTCTCCTCTCCTCGCTTGGCACCAACACAGGTTGCATCAAGGGATGCTCTTCACCTGGCACAGCCTCCGTGAAATCTCAGCCTGGATTCCTGTGCCCGTTGGGAATGGATTCTAGCGCGTGGGTGGGAAGGGGAGAGGGTTAGGTTACTGCAGACACAGCACAGGTTACGTAACACCTCTCCCTCCCTGGCCCGATCAGCTCCATTACGCCCAAGCCGGCCTGGAGAGTTACAGCCTGCAGGATTTATGAGCAAACTCCAGCCACTCGTGCTGGGGCTACTGCAAAGGCTGTGTCCTCCCGTGCCTTTGCGGCAGCGGGGCGGGGGCTGGAGGGCAGACTCCAGGCGCGCCACATCCCTGAGCCCCCAAGGCTGTAGCTTGCTGCGAAGGCAGGAGGCCCTTGGGAGTGAGTGGGCAGCTGGGAGCAGGCATCCTTCTCCCCAGGGAAGCGCACGTACTCGGTAGCACTGCCTGACCCCGACCAGCCCCTCTGCGCGTTTGGCTGGGCCACAGAGGCTGGGTTTGTCTGTTAAACAGAACCACGGGCCCTTGTTTGCTCAGCAAACTGCTCACATCACACTCCTGGGGGGATCCCCAGCAGCCACCTCCACTCCCCACCTATGAGTTGTGCCCCAAACCCTGGGCTCTTGTAGCCTGCTTTGGGGTGGGAGCAGAACCCGGGGCCACCCTTTTTTTGAGCACTAAACCCCATTCCCTACGCAGGGTTGGGAGACAACGCACGAGTCCCAGCCCTGGGTCCCCTAAGCTGTAACCCCTGGACCTCAGTCCTTTTACATGTCTGGCCATAGGACCCAGGAGTCCTTCCTCCCCACCTGGCTCTGCTCTGCTCATGAGGCTACGCCAGTGGCCTCACGAGAGTGTCACATGCGGGGCGCTCTGGGCATCTGCCTGTGCTGCCATGCCCATGCTGTGTCTGTCCTAATGGTGCGTCTCTGCTTTCCCCGCAGGATGAATTCCACCCGTTCATCGAGGCGCTGCTCCCCCATGTCCGGGCCTTTGCCTACACGTGGTTCAACCTGCAGGCCCGCAAGCGCAAGTACTTCAAGAAGCACGAGAAGAGGATGACAAAGGATGAGGAGAGGGCAGTGAAGGACGAGCTGCTCAATGAGAAGCCCGAGGTCAAGCAGAAGTGGGCATCCCGGCTGCTGGCCAAGCTACGCAAGGACATCCGGCCCGAGTGTCGCGAGGACTTTGTGCTCTCCATCACGGGCAAGAAGCCCTCCTGCTGTGTCCTCTCCAACCCCGATCAGAAGGGCAAGATGCGCCGCATCGACTGCCTGCGCCAGGCAGACAAGGTGTGGCGCCTGGATCTGGTCATGGTCATCCTTTTCAAAGGGATCCCTCTGGAGAGCACGGATGGGGAGCGCCTGGTCAAGTCCACACAGTGCACCAACCCCATCCTGTGCGTCCAGCCCCACCACATCAGCGTCTCTGTCAAGGAGCTCGACCTCTACTTGGCGTACTTTGTCCGCGAGAGAGGTAGGTGCTGCGCACGGCCTGGCCTGGCCCGGTGGCGTCTTCTTTGTGGTCTGAGACCCCGTGAGAGCTGGTGCTGCGGTTTTCTCTTGAGGAGATCTGGACAGAGAGGGGAGGAGGATGGGTGCAGAGGTCCATTCCAGGTGGGCACTGAAATCCAGCTCTGCCTCTTATGTTGCCAGAGGACATATCCAGATCCCATTGTGTGGGGAAACGGGGGTCCAGTTCAGGCTCCTGCTCTTCCCAGTGCGGCACCCATGGTCTCTTCCATGGGGCACATTAACTCACCTGCCTGTTCTCAGAGTCCATCCCAAAGGACCACAAATCTAGTTCTGGTTCTTCCCTCCCTTGAGCTCACCCCAGCTGTGCACTAACATCCAGCCTTTTCCTTTTACCTGCATAGCCAAACCCAGCGCGCCTCAAATTCTCTCCCCTGGGACCAGTGCCCCCACCCAGTTCCTTGCCAAATTCCTCCACAATTCCTATGCCTCCTCTTTATGGGGTCCCCCAGGTCCTGACCCCTGCTCCCCATGTTAGCACAGAGAAAACCTCAGCCCAAGGGTGCCATCTTGTGCCCACCTGGAATAGATGCTGGCTGCCAGTGGGGCTTGTCCCCGACGACTTTGCCCCGAGTGCGTGGGTGCCAGGGCTGTGTGTGTTTGCACCCTGTGGAGCACCACGGCATGGGGTGGGGTGTGGGGGTGTTAGAGACGCACTGGAGCATGTTGGTTGTTGCGCTGCTTTGGGTAGTCAGGGATAGAGAGACTCTGGAAACTGGGCCTTTAAAGAACTCGTCTGCAGTCTGCACCACAGACAAGTTAGTTCCCAAACCACCAGTGAGACTCCTGCCCCCCTCCCACCCGCCGCAGGGCCTGCTTCTATTGCTGCCATGTTTCCCAGGCTCCTGGATGCAGTGCCAAGCAGACATGGCATCCCAGTGCTAGGGCGTCTGCATTGCCGCATGGGAAATGTGCTGGAGGGAACGGGCAACCTGGGCCTGGCAGCGCTCCCTGTGCCTGCATGGGGTCACGGATGGGGAAGGGTGGCACAGCGACAGGCCAGCCCTGCTACCAAGCAGACGTGGCTTCTGTGTCCCCTGATCCAGCAGGGATCAGGTGAAACCAGGACAGGGGTGGTCAGGCTGGCCGGGCTTTGTGGGTAGTAGACTATTCTCCTCAAGGAAGTAATGGATGCTGTAGGTGTTTGAATGTAGACTGGAGGACAGCCTGCAGGGGACAAGCCAGCCTCACCCCAGGGAGCCGGACCAGGGTGGACGCAGCCTCAGGTCCTGGCTTTTTGTGCCTCCTGGCTATGTAGCAGGAACAGGAGCAAGTCTGGATGTGCGGGGGTGAGGAGAGGGTGACTGCTGCTCTGAATGCTGTTACTACTGACAGTCCCATGGTTTTTGGAGATCCCCGCTGCGATCGGGGCCCCTCTGCACTGGCACAGAGGGGAGTCTGACCTAGGTGGGCAGATTGGACTGATTTAACAAAATAACAGATTGGGCCTGCCCCAGGGAGCTCGCAGTGTACATAGTAAGATGACAGGAGGGGAACTGAGGCATGGGGAGGGGAGGAAGTGAAGTGCCCAAGGTCAAGCAGCAGGTCAGTGGCAAAGATGCGACTAGCCCATGCTGCCTTCCCACATGTGAAGGGAGCCAGAGCCAAAGTGTTTCAAGCAGCAGATCAGGTCAGTTCTTATTTTATCCAGACAGGTCCCATCCCTGGGCGATAACGCGCTGGCTCGCGTCTCTCCAACAAATCATTTCTAGTGCATGAGTTTTGGGCCAAGATGGGACTTGCAGGTGTAGCTCTTGGAGGAAAGGGCCTTTTTTGGCCTGAAAGCTTGAGTGCTAGACATGATTTGTTGGGCCAATAAAAGGTCTCACATTATCTTGCTCACCGCCGCCCTGTGTAATTCACACTCCACATCACCCTGACGCACGCGCCGTCTCCCTCCAGCTCCAGCCTTAGCAGGATCTCCAGCACCCCTGCTCGAGCTCCTCTCTGGGCCCTTGGCATGGGGGCTGAAAGAGCATGCGGAGGGATGGGGGTGTCACAGGAGAGGCGTGCTGTCCCCCAACTGCTCCAGGCCAAGGTGTTCTCTGTTAGGTTTCTTTCGGCCAGTGGATGCTGAGGCCAGAGAGTTTCAGCCAGTCGCTCTGGGATTCCTGGTATAACTGCAGTTTCCCTTAGGGAGCCTGCTTTCCCGAGGCAGAGGGCTCTGGCCCTGTGGGTGCTGGCCCAGACTTCTTTCACCTAAGGCTGGTGGCTTGGGCATGCCCTGCACCTGGTACCAGGACCAGAGGGTCACACTTGCACATCAGAACGAGCAGGTCCAGGGGCAGCTGACGCCTCCACTGCAGTCCTCCCTTCTCATACAGGCCCTGGTGCTGCTGGATCCTCCCCTCATTGCCACGGGGCTGGGAGAGGCCAGGCTCAGCATTGCTTCTCCATCTGCCACTCCTGGCTCCCCGGCCCAAGGACAGAGAATGACACTGAGTGGGGCACCTCAATGGCTGCGACTCCCGTGAAGGGGGTCTGACTAAATCACATGGAAGCGGGGAGATTGAAGAAGACGTTTCTGCCCCACGGGGAAGTTTGTTTTGCCCTGTCATTTCTCCCACCCCGAATCTTTGCCCTCTCCTCTGATGGGCTACTGCTTCTGCGACCAAGCCAACAAGGAACAAGGCTAGTGCAGGGCAGGGCCGCCATGGGGAGTATGAGAGGCCCTCGTACACCTGAGGGGCACTGGGAAATGCAGTGCAGCCTCAGGGAGGCTCTCGTGGCGTCCATAGGGTCTCTGGGCCATGATTAATCCACAGTGGGGTCTGTGCTGAGGCTGTAGGACTCAGATTGTTCCTGTGGTTCTCTTGCTCTGCAGCCTCTCGCTGGTCTCCAAAGTCCTGGTTTGGGTGTAGAAGGGCTTTTCAGACTGTCCTTGTGGTTACAGAGCAGAGCATGGCATTGCGTGCTCCATGTGCCGGGCCTGGCCGGTCCAGGTGGTTGATATGGGGTGGCACCGGGGAGGCTGTAGTGCATATTTTTGGCTCTGCTCTGCAAGGGCTTGGCTTGCCCAAGGCCTGCGTTCTCCCGCTGCGAATGGGACTGCGTGGCAGTGGGGGGCTGTGGGCAGGGCAGGACGGATTCCCCTTCCCTCCCCAGACTGCTCCCAGGCTTTCCCTGGGAAAGTGCCACAAATGCAGGAAACTGGATCACAGAGACAGAAACTGGATCACAGCTGCCTCTGCACCTCCTCCAGGCCCTCGCTGCACGCTCTAGGCTCAGCAGGTCAGGCTGGCTCAAGTGACAGCCAGGCCCTTCGAGGCTGACCCCAGGGGTGGGTGCTGAGCCAGGCCATGCCCCCGGCTCTGAGACCGGGCACACTTTGGTGGTGCCTGTGACTCCCAAGCCATTTCCCGGGACCCTTAGACATCAGCATTCAGCTCCTTCTCTTGCATCAGCTCCTGCCGCCTGAGAGCAGGTGGGACTGCGATGCACGGGGGGGAGCAGCCCCGAACGCGGAGGCGTGGGAGAGGCAAGAAGGGCCGGAGGCAGGAGGACCTGTCCGCATTTCCAGGGGGGACCTCAAAACCAACGTAGGAGAGGCCTCGGGGAGCTGGCGGGACCCAGGGTCCGAGTCCGCCCCACCGGGCAGCAGGGGCCAGCCCCACGAGGCCAGCCTGGGCCTTCCCGGAGAGAGCAAGGCCCCGCTAGCAACTCGGGCTCGTCGCCCAGGAGCGTGTTTGTGCACGTGCGCGTGTCTTCCCTCCCCGTCGGAGCAGAGCAGGAGCGTGGCCAGAACTGGGCTGAACTGGAGCTGGCAAAGCGGCTGCCGTGTCAGAGGGCCGCGCCAAAGGGCCGCGGGCCCAGCAGGAGAGAGGAGAGGCCGTCGGGCAGGGACAGTCCACCAGCCCCGAGCGCTGGCGGCTCCCGGGCTCGCTGGTTTCTGGCTGCGCGTGGCTGGCTGGGCTGAGCCCTCCTCCTCACCCACTGCCTCCCGACCTTGACCCCAGACGTCTGGGTCCTGGAGGCAGCCTTGGAGTCACCTGATCTGTCTAATTGGTAACAAACCCTGGGCTGTAAATACTCAGCTGATAAGGCTTCTTAACTTGTCACTTTCTCCAGGCGGAGAGGAGCAGCCCTTAAGGTGGCTCCTCGCCCCCGTTTAAGGCGGACCGGGCGGCCTCCAGCACGTTTCTTCCCTCCGGTTGTTTCTCCCCGTTCGATGCATTTGTTGCCTTATTAAAAACGCGGTCTGAAATGACATGGGCACGGGATGCATCCACTTCAGCGGATGCCTGGTCCGGGGCGCTCTTCTCCCACCGTGGAGACAGTGCCCAGCCCAGGGGCTGCCCCCTACGCGGGCAGTGATCCAGGCCAGGGCCCGGGACCCCTGCCCCAGAGTCGTTGGCAGGCCAGTGCCCTGGAGTAGCCACCGGTCTGAAGTGGCTGCAGCGCTGGGGCTGCCCTCATCTCGCCCTGTGAAGCCCAGCATCTGGGCTAGCAGAGCCCGCAGGGAGGCGAGGATGCTTGGGAGCCTGGAAGCTGGCGAGGGGAACCCTTTATTGCATTGTGAGCTCTTTTCCCCTTCAAAGGCAGGGATATAATCCCCTGACAGAGGCCGGGTCAGAGATTAAACGGATGTGGCATTTGATCTAAAAAATAATCCCATGCCCTATCTGCCCTGTGGCTCCACGGAGGATCCCGGAGCGCTGATGAACTGAGCCTCAGCATGTGCTTTGCAATGCACACGTGTCGCTAGCCTGGTGTCATGGGAGGAGAAACTGAGGCCTGACAACACTGAGACCCTTGTGCAAGGTCACTCTGCAAGGCAGGGCAGAGCCGAAGCGAGACCCATGGGTGGGGGGGAACCCTGTTTTGTGCTGTAGTCTCTAAAAAATATTTGTGCTCAGAGAGACCCAGGAGTCCTGACCCCAGCTGTTGCCTGGGCCCTTGTACATCCCTGAATGCAGGATCCTGGCTTTGGGCTATGAGCGCTGGCAGGATCGGTGCAGGCAGCCTCGGTGGGCCGTTGAGTGCTTTGGGGCTAGGTGCAGGGAGCAAGGGGTCCTTGTGCCCCAGGGCTCCCCAGCTCTCGCTCCTGCCCCTGCTCTGTGCGGCCGTAAGTCTGTCAATCTGCCCCAGGCAGCAGAGCCTTCCCGCCGTGCAGCCACGGAGGTGAGGCAAGAGGCCCGTGTGTGGCTGCTGGCAGCTCTCTCCCGTGCCCCCCGGGAAGCCCCGGGAGCAGCATTGCACACGTGGGGGCTTGGTGTCAGGCGTGTGCATCTGACTTGGGCTCTGACGGGAGCATGGACCTGAACCTGGCAATCTCCTTCAGTTGAAAATCAGCTCCCCCGGGCTGGGGTGGTCCTGGGGAGCAGGCGCTGTGTGTGTGCTAGGGAGGCGTTTAACACGAGAGCTTCTGTACCCGTATCAAATCCTTCATGCTAGTAATCTGGGAGCTCAGTCCTGGCATAGGATCACAGGAAAAATGGGCTGGAAGGGATCTCAGGAGGTCACTAGTCCAGCCCCCTGCTCAGAGCAGGATTAGCCCTGTCTAAATCAGCCAGATTGCCAAGGCACCTCACCGGGCTCCCACCGCCCAGCCCACACGGCCGTCTCTTTCCAGATCCCACCTCCCAGCATGGGATCGTTGCCTCCGTGGCCCCTCGCTGCCTGCGCCGTGGTCCTGTCGCTCCCAGCCCCCACCTGGCAGGGGAGCAGGCGGGGCAGTGCCAGCTTTCATCTGCTCCGTTTTTTTGGAGGGGACGTTGAAATTTTTATGCTCGTAAAAGCACAAGGCTGGATCGGGAAGCTGGAGCCAGTCGGAGTGTGGGCGAGAGGCTTGCAGGCTTCCTCAGCGCCAGGCTGCCAGCGCGTTTCGATCCTCTGGCAACACCTCCCCAGATTCCTGTCCTTGGATCAAACCCAATCGGTAGAGTCAGGCATGCTGAGAGCAGGCACTGTGCAATGCTCCAGCGCCCCCCCAGCCCCCGGCTGCTACCCCAGGCCTGGGCTTCACCCTCACATGTGCCAGCGCCTCTCCCTCCAGACACAAAGCCCTGCTGCTCCAAGTCCCAGGCTCCTCACACATGCGCCCACGTCTGCCAGTGCCCCTCGGTCCTGACCGGCACCCCCCTGCAGATGCTCTTAGTCCTGAGCCATGCACCGTGCTGTTATTTCAGCGCTGGGGCCCTGTGCAGTCCTGCTGCATGGGGCGGGGAGTGGAGATAGGCTGTGAGTGCCCTGAACTCCTGCTGTTTCATGAACTCAACCACATTGATCTCCCCCTCCCCCAGGAGGAAATATCCCATAAAGTATATATCCCATAAAGGTCACCAAGTTCCTCGGAGCCTCCATCCTCCACAGCTTCCCCCCCCGAATGCTACCCACGTTCTCCCCCTTCCTGTGCCCCACAACCCGCAATCGCTCTCTCCATGCTCCGACGCACACGGTCTGGCACACACGGCCGGTCCCACTGTCTGTCGCACACACAGACTCGCGCACATTCCCGCTCGCCCTCTGGAGCAGACTGTCTCTGTCACACCCCCACACATTCCTCTTTCACGCTCATTCTTGCCCATTGAGTCACACACGCTATCTCACACACATGTGCATGCCCAGGTTCACACATCTAATCTCTCTCTCTCTCACACACACACAGGGAGGGACCAGGACCCCAGGCCTCCCAGTGTAGGACCCAGAGCAGGAGAATCGGGGCCCTGGGATGGGGAGAGAAGGACGTTTCCCCCTGGGCCTGCTGGGGCCAAAGGGTCGAGACCTGCCCAGATTCTGGGGCACGGCGGCCAGCGCTGCTGGGAGAAGCCTCGTTAAGATGCAGCCTCCGTTGTCTCCCCACTTTATCAGTCTGGAGCATGTCTGAGCGGCTCCCCCCGCCCCCCACTCCCAGCCCTGCTGATAACGGGCTGAGCAGCGCGAGCACTTCTCTGGTGTCAGCACAATTTCCCAGCCGCTGCTCTGGAAACTGAGGAGCGGGAGATATGGGAAGAAGGACACAGATGCCTGCACCTCCATGGCCCATTCCACCCATCCCTGGGTCCTTCACCGTCACAGCCCTCCTGCCGGCTGCCCCAAGCCCCAGTGCCACCCTCACCCTTCCCCAGCCCCTGTCTTCCCACCCTCAGTGCCCCTTAAATTGTCCTCCCCAGCGCCTCTCCCTGCCTCGGTGCTGATCCTAGTCCCCCTTGATCAGCCCCATCCCCGGCAGGAGCATAACAGAATCCCCACTCTGGACGGGGCCTTTCTCAGGGCTTCAGGGTTGGGATTCAGGATGTGCAGGGAGAGGGATTGGACGCGGGGATGAGTGCTTGCCTCAGCCCTGGCCGTGCCCGCTGCCTCCCCCCGTGGGAGCCGCTGTGTGCCCAGGTGCCAACATGGCCTAAATGCTATGGGGAGTCCCAGCAGCCCCCTGGATGTGCACCCAGGCCTCCTTCATCACTGTAGCACAGAGACACAGCTCAGCTTGCCCCTGCTCCTTGTCGCCCGCACCGCCTACCACTATCTGGGGAGCCGCCATATCCATTGCGGGTTCCTTTCCCCCAGCCTAGCCCTGCAGCAGCCCTTATCCACGTGCTTGCCATGCCCCTTTCATCGGAGAGCCCCAAAACACCACACAGGCCCCAGGGCAGCTTCACATGTGCACATGCCGCAGATGTCACCCCATTTTCCAGATAGAGACACTGAGGCACAGAGCAGGGAAGCAGAGAGATAGGCTTGAACCAGACCTCAGTGCCAGACTCCTCCTCCCTGGGCACCAGAGTCCTTCCACCAAGATGGTGGATCCTTTGGTTCCTCCCTCAGCCCGTGGAAAGGCACTTCTGTAGACCCCAATGAGACAGAGAAACCCTGGTTCCTGCTCCACGTTCGCCTTTCAGCACAGGCCCTGCCCCAGCACTGGAGAAGAGGCAAGGCTGCAGGCAGGGCCGGACACAGGCATGGGCGAACCGGGCGACCGCCTGGGGCCCAGACAGAGAGGGGGCCAAAAATGGTCATTTTTAAATTATTATTATCATTTTCTCTAGCAAAGGGGGGCCCAAAGCTAAAAGTTCTCCCAAGGCCACCAGGAGTCTAGGCACGGTGCTGACTGCAGGCCCACATGCAGCGCGCGGGTGGACCCCAGCACAGCCTGCCATCCCCCGCCCCCTCCCTTGACAGCAGGGACAAGGGGAAGGGTCCTGGTGCTGCCATCGGTCCTGGGCACCACCAGGCTGGCACCACAAGCACGGGCACTGCCCCATGTGTCCCAGAGCTGAGGCTCCACAGAGGTGCCGGCTCTTCCTCCTGGTGCAGGAGCAATGCCATAAATAAGCCGTTCTGCAGAGCGGATTGATTTTATTACACATTATCTTGCAGGGGCCTCGGCAGCTGAGGAGAGCGAGTCTCTGTGGTTTATGCCTCCTGCTGAGGTGGTCAATGGAAAGGCAGGGGCGGGAGGCGGGGGAAGCCCCCACTATGGAGCTGCCTTCAAGGGCATCTGGAATTAATAAGCACTGGGCACCTGCCATTAATGCGTTCATCAGCGCCGAGATTTATAGTGGGGGTGGGAGGCGGGGGGTCAAAGCCCACTTGGAAGGGGTGGCTCCCATAACCTGACTGTGGGGGGAGCTGGAGCAGTCTCTGGGCTGAAGGCCTGGTCTTCCCTGAGATGGCATCAAGTGGAAGGGGGAGAGGAGGAGGCATGGCCATGAGTAGGGGAAGGGGCCCCAGGATCTGGGGGGAGCGCCTCCACCTTACAGGGCGAGGTTCAGGCAGATTCACCCTACTGGGAAACAGCACATCAGACAGGAGCTCAGCCTCTTTGAGTGACATGGGATGGGGATGGAGCCGGTAGCAGTCTGGTGTCCCAGCCTCTCCGTCACCCTGCTCTGCTCCCAACTTCAAGGAGCTCCAGTTACTGGAGCTTGTTGGTGTCTGGGTGCAGGGAAAGTGCTGCTCCTCCGGCTGCACTGAGCTGGCAGGCGATGCAGAGTGGACACGGGGACTGCGTGAACAGGGAGACGTGGCTGGCAGCCGTCGTGGGGACCTGGGGCTGGGATGGCAGGTGGCTGTGGCCTGAGCCTGAGGGCACCTGCGGGGCTGTGGTTCTGGAGAGCCTAGGACTGGGGTAGCAGGGCTGGGTGGTGGGAGTGTGCCGTGGGGAAGCCCATGCTCTGCCTTCTGGCCCTTTCCTGAGCACAGAGAGAAAACAGCCCTGGAGCTCTGGGGCTCTGGGCCCATTGCTCAACCTCCCTGATGTGCCTCCACGGGGAGTGACCCCTTCCCCCCATCCCAGCCTCCCCCTTCCACTGCAGCCTGGCTGCGGCCGTGTAGATAGGATTTCCGGGGGCGGCAGGGCTGGGCCCTGGGCTGATCCCAGCTGTGGCACGGAGCCAGCCCATGCCCGTTCCACAACAGAAAGCATGGGTGGGACCTTGGGCACCTGCCCCTTCTTTGCACTTGCCCCCTTGGCCTGGTCCTCAGCACCCTGCTGAGCACCGCGAGCTTCTGCTTCCCCCAGCAGCCCTGGCCAAGTCAAAGCATGGCACAGCCCCTCCTCCTTGCTGCCCAGCCCTAAGTGTGGGCTGCTCCTCACCGAGGGCACTCAGCAGGCCAGGGAGGGGGGAAGGCATCTCATCCAGGGCATGGCTGCTACGGCCAGCTTGGTCGAGGATGCCCCTTCTCAGGGATGACGTGTTAAAGGTGGCGGGAGACAGAGGCAGCACATTGCAGTGGTGGGAGCAGAGCTCTGGCTGTCCGGCTCCAGGACCCCAGCTCCTACAGCCAGGTTCAGCTTTCACCCCCCCACATATGCCTCCAGCCCTGTCTGTCCCCTCACATAGCCCCGCTCCTTCCCAGTGCTCCCAGCACACACTGGCCCATCAGTAATGCTGGGGCTGGAGCCAGCCCATGTCCCCCCACCCAAACCCACCTGTCTCTAGGAGGTGCCAGGGCTGCACAGCCCAGGTGCAGGGCTGGGCTGGCTCCACTGCAGTGGGGGAGGGGGCCGCGCTCTGCAGCCCTGGGCTGGGAGCGCTGGGGGAGGAGGGGAGGCAGGGAGGTCGCCAATGAAAGTCAAAAGCATTGCAGTATAATGGTAATCAATCTCCCGGATCAATTGTGCCGGGACCTCCTGAGCATTAAAGAAAGATTCCTCCAGTGCTGCTTATTGCTGACTCGAGTTAGTTTGGGGGGAGACCCTCTTCCCCCATCCCTGCCTGCCACCCCTTCCCCTAAATAAAAGGTGGGGAGAGAGCAGCGGAAATGCCAGGCTACCATAGAGCAGGTAGCGATGCCAGGCAGGAGCTGGAGCAAGAGTGAGGTGTGGGCAGCAGCTCCCCGGTGGGGCTGGGGAGAGCCAGGGGCTGGCAGGAGCCAGTCTTCCCCGCCCCCGCTGGAATCCAGACAGGACGGCAGCACTGCCCAGCACTGCCTGCCCCATGTGCTGGTGAACAGCTAGTAGTGCTGTGAGCTTCCCGCAAGCAGTGCCCTGCTCTGTGTGTTTGTGAGGAACCTTGAGTGCTGTGAGCTGCCTCCCAGGAGTGCCACATTCAGCGACATGAGTTAACTTGATAGGAGATCACCGATCACTGGACCAGTGACCTCCTGAGACCGGTGTTTCTGCGAAGGTCTGGTCTGTCCATCCAGCCCAGCCCTGTTTCCAGATGCCCCCGCAGCAAGCTGGGCTATGCCAAGCTCTGACACCTCCGCTGCTGGAGGATCTCACCGACCCAGACTCTTTTGAACCGCATGTCCGATTCCTGCTTCCCCTGGCAGCTGCCTCCTGTCCTTGTTTTCTCTCGATACCCTCCCTCTCCTTAGCTGTCTCTCCCCCACTCGGCTGCCTGCGCTTGCCAAATGAGCAGGTGTTCAGCCTGGATTCCTATAGCAACACAGGCACAATCCCACTGCTTTGCTGGTGTGTATCAGGGACTTTGTTTTGCTCCTCAGTCACGTGGCAATGAACTTGGAGCCCCACTTCCCCCGCCCCACCCCGCACAAAAATGTTCATGCCCAGTAGCAGTAAATCCCTGACTCCCATGTGCTGGCAGGGGCAGAGTCAGACCTGGGGCCAGTTGCAAGAGGTTTCAGGGCAGTCCAGACTAAAGGGCTGGTCAGAGCAAGGCAGAGATGGTAGGTTGGCATTGAAGCGTGGCATCAGCCTAAGTGGAGTGACCCTCACGTGCCAGTGATATAGCAGGGGTGCGACTGGTTAAACTCAGGGCACATTGGGTAACCCAGGCAAAGGCTATCTTCTCCCTCTGACTCAGTCCCAGCCCTCCTGGTTTCTGCAGCATCTCTAAATCCAGGGCTGGTTTAGAGCAGCCTGGGAACTGCTTGGTCAGCACTTTGGTGGTAGTGCAGGGCAGAGCAGGCAGGGAGGGCAGAGCACGTGGGGTCTTTGGGGCTGGAAACTCCCACCCTCCACTGGGTGAATGCAGCCAGCGCAGGAAGGGGGAGGGAAGGCCAGCGGAGAAGGGCCATGCCGAGAGGTGGGGGAGCCTCAGCGTGTATGAGCCAGGTCGCACCCCCCCAGAGAAAAGCAGGGCATTGCTGCAAACTGAAGCCTGAGCCCAGCACCCAAATCAAGAGCACCTTGTAGGAAGAAGCAGGAGGCAGAGTAATGCAGCACTGAGAGCCAGTCTGCACCCACACGGCAGCTTGCAACAGAGCAGGCAGCCAGGGCCAGATCACCCTCCAGAGTCCTGCTGTCCCCAGCTACCCTGCCGAAGCAAGCAGGCATGAGCATCCCTCAACAGTCCAGCAATGTCCCCATGCACGGGGAAGGGAAAGAGTCCCCCATCCCTACAGAAGCAGCTTTCCCTGGGAAGTTTCTCCAGGGTATTGCTGGATACTGGGAAGCTCTCCTGTCTATTTGTGTTACCCAAGTGCCATGGGCTGGGAAGCTGTCCCGAGAGAAGAACTGGAACTGAATTCAACTGCCCACCTGGACCGGGCTCTGGCTCCATGGCTGCAAGGGAAAGGACCAGTCCTGCATCCCTGTGCTCACCTCCGTGGGCCATAGATAAAACACAGACTGGAATGAACCTTTTTGTTGAGCTGGATTTGGGCGCAAACACTTTGAAGAAGAAAACGATCTGGAGGTCTGTGCCCCATGGAACGGATGCTGGTCCCTCTACACACCTCTGCAGCTGTGGCTGTTGCATGCTACTTTAAGCATGGCTAAAGCCCATCCCACTGCAATGCGATAGCGGAGATTCAGAAAGCAGGGTACCAAAGGAGCCAGAACCGCCTCCCTTCCAATGCCCTGCTGCTGCCTTTCCTCGGGGCGAGTTTTCCAGGCTGGTCTGGCGGAAGGTGGGACGGAAAAGGTGGAGCCAAGGGAGGAGGAACTCTGCACTTTGTGCTGGGCACCGCTCACACACACAGCGAGGGACAGCCCTGCCCAGGAGCTGCGAGGTGGAAGAGACCGAGGGCAGGAGGGGAAGGAGACACACAATGCAAGCAAGGCAGGTGGGAGGTGAGGCCAGTGTGACATCCACTAGCCATTGCTGCCTTCTTTCCTGGAGTTTCCCCTGATGCTTGAAGGGGCTGTGCTGTGTGTGAAGCTCCTTTTCTCCTCTGCTCATTGTCCTCATCTCAGAGATCCAGGACCCTTGGGGCTCTCCCAGGTGGCAGAGGAAGGACAAGGGGAGGGAACTCCTCTCTCAGCCAGCCCATCTGTAGCTTTCCAGCAGCCAGCTATCTCCACTCACCAGCCTAATGCTTGGAGAAAAGCAAGGCAGATGGCACCAATCTGCCAGGTACCATGTGCCAAGCCTCTTGTCCTGAGCGTGCCTGATGTCTTTGCCAGGGCGTCTGTGCCAAAAGTCTGTGCAGCCCTTCCATACGGAAAAGAACGTGTTTCCTCATACGCAGGCTGTACACGATGCACCAAACAACCCGGGCACAAATATTTATCATCGAGAAAGCAAGGGAACTGATGACTTTCACAATATTTTGAATGTGTCTGTTGCAGACACATGCAGAGGCTGTGCACGCACATGCACGCACATACACACGCACATCCCAACACATGTATGCATGCACTCCCACACACATAATGATGCTTACATGCAGTTTGAGAGTATAATAAAGCACCCAGAAATACAGAGCTGTTGCAATGAGCCCAAAGCAAACAGTGCAAACCCAATGAATTCAGAGATACAATCACTCCAAGAAGAGATTTGACCATGGTAAAGTCTGTGCTGTCTGGTCAGGACTCCGGGCATGCACCATCCCGTCGTGTTATGGCAGGTCCTGTTTGTGGCAGCTACCTCTGATTTTTAAAGATATTGCAGGGGGTGGTTCCCCCCTATTTTCTCTTTAATTAAACCCGTTCTTAGAGTGAGAATAAATTAGTCAAAAATATATTATTCACCTGCTGGCAAAGAATATTTGCAAATAATTCTGGAATTAGCAAGTCACAGAGCTGCCTGAGTGACGGGAAAACAGCTTTTGAATACTTTTGTTCAGCCCAGATCACCAGTATTTGCAAAGGGGTTGCTCTTTCTTTTTGGTAACTAATGATCTGACCAAATGCATGTGTGCGTCCTTCCTCAGGGTGTGGGTGCACACTGCTAAATCCCTCTGTAAACGGCATAGGAGAGGGACATTTGCCATATGGCGCCTGGCAGAAATGCAAGTGCTCTGTTCAGATTGTACTGGCTGGAAAGATGGGAGCAAGGACGGGGTACGAGAGAGAGCTTCGCTTGTCTGGAAAGGGCCGGAGGGTGACCCAGCCCCCACTGAAGACAGATGGGATTGTGCCATTGATTTCAGTGAAGCCGAGGTTTGATGCATAAAAACCAACTACCGACAGGCCACGTGGTTCCTCATAACTCCTGTGCAGCACCGTTCACGGTACATTGCAGCCTCTCACTGACGACTTACGAGCACGCTGCTTAGAAAAGGGTAACAGGATGACCTAGCTTATAGCTGTTCCTAGCATGCAGCAGTGTGCTGTTATTAATATTAAAATCGCACTTAGAGGTTGCTTTGTGCCAGGTGCTGGATACACACAGATCCTGTCTTAAAACCTCTCTGACTCAAAGGGTAGGAGGAAAAGCAGAAGCAGGAAGTGATTTGCCAAAGCTCACACAGCAGGTCAGTGGCAGAGATGGGAAATGAACCCAGGAGTCCTGCATAGGGCTGTACCGCAAATGAAGGCCTGACTGTAGCAGGGGGAGGCATACCCCTGGGATTTTAATCTAACACAGGTGACTGTAGCAGTGGAAGTAGCAGCATGGGATTGTGCGTGAGCTAGGCATCTCCTGACTGCTTCTGGTGCCCCAGCCAGCTAGAGTTTACGGCAAGGAGGAGGGCTGTCATGTCGGGAACTGCAATCCTGAGTCCAGTGATTACAGACTGTGTGCTGTTGTGGGAACAAGGGAGGATCCCAGGTGTGACACCCTGATCCAGCTCCGGAGGCGAATCCAGTGCAGGGTCCCGTGGTTCTGGAGTTCTGAGTCAGGCCTTTCTAGCAGCAGGTCTAGGGGCTGGCTGCAAACGTTCCCCAAATTGGGGAGAAGTCCGGATCTGGGGCTTGGCTGCACCCATTCTGAACGCTGAAGTATTTTAGTGACGAACATTATAGAAAAGCCTAAGGTGGAAGCTAGCGAGCCAGCCAGCCAGATGGAGATAGATCTCACTAGAGCCCAAGTCATGAATTTCAGTCTGGGATTGTGAAACCCAGGGCAGGGGCATCCCACGAGCCAGCGAGCTCCCGTCCCTAATGGTTGTATCTGGGTTGGCCTGGCACTGATGGTCTTTAGCAGCAAGGTTGCTGCCCACACGTGATGATGTCAGCGAAACCCTGCGTGACACGTGTGCTGTTTTCACAGGCCCCTTGCTGTATCACATGCCTCCTCTTCACCCTGCCCACGGGAGCCACAGGGCATGGCTGCATCCACACCCCAGGGAGACCGTGTCCTCTCCTGTGCCAGGCAGGGTAAGCCTGCTACTGCAGTGGAGTGATTGGCAGGCACCAGGCCAGCCAAGGAAGAATTATCCACCCCTTTCCCTTCCCAAGTCCAGCCCAGCTAGCAGCAACTCCCCCTGCCGTGGTGTCATCTGGACACGCTCCCTGCCAGGGTGACCCCTCTGCCCCAGACTTGTCCTGGACCTGCCAGCCAGAGATGCAGCAGGCCTGTCCCCTTTGAAAGGCAGCACCAAGTCGCCTCTAATCCCTCAACGCTTCCTGTTTTCCCTTTCTCTCCTTTATTTGGTTTAGGCACTTGGGGCAGTTTTGAAGATCTTAAGCTTCCTGAATCAATTTGCCAGTGACCTTGGCTAGGTCAGGACTTCCCCGTGTTTGATGCATTGTGTGGGAAAGCTTGCAGTATTGAGTGGGCTGGGAGGAGCTTGTGAGCAGCTGGCTTCAGACCTGCTCGGCTCCTAGGCCAGCCTCTGAAAAGCAATGAGATGCTGTCCCCACTGGCAGGGCTCCAGGCTTCACCGCCGCAGGAAAGGTCATTGTTTGAGCTGGGTCAGGGGTGGGAATGGGCATGGCAGAGCAACGCTTGCCTTGCTGGAAAGCTGGGTGGGTTTCTAGTGGCTCCAGTGAGCTGTCACAAGTGAAGCGAGTGCGCCAGGCTCAGCTTTCTGGCTTTGTTCAGGCCCCTCAGAAAACCACTGCTAAGCCTGGGACTGCCCCAGCACCTCCGCTTGGGAGAGCAGCCCAGAGCGGGCAGAGCCGGCGAGTGTGCCAGGCCAGGGTGGAGGTGCTGTGGCAGAGCAGTGCCAGGGAAGCTGTGTAGTCTGTGTCTGGCTGAAGGCACCATCCGTCTGTGCTTGGCAGAGGCCGAGGATGGGAATAAGAAGGGGTTTGTAGGCCAGGACAGAAGCGGATTGGCAAAGCCGTGCGGGGAAACCTGCGAGGTCTGTCGTTGGCTCCAGCTCACCTGGGGAAGCTGCTCTGCTCAGCACCAGATCACGCAGTGGCCCGTGGGGATCTCCCCCGGCTGCTATGTTTCTAGGATCAGACCCGTGGCGCTGTACAGCAGGAGCCACAAGCAGGACGGAGGGACGTCCTCGGAGCTAGGGCGAGTCCAGGACGGGGCCAAGCAGGGGCGCACACCAGGCTGCACTGGCAGCGCTGGCGGGGGGCAGCCCCGACTGCGATGAGCAGTGGCGGGGCTGGCTCCTGGCCTGGGTGCATGTCACGGGAGCAGTTGAATTTTCCAAGTCATAATTTCAGCAGGCTTCTGGGCTTAGACGTCAGAGGCCTCTCCGGGAGCGTGCACAGGTTTGGGCTCGTGTAGGACCTACCGAAAAAGTGCCACCCCCTCAGGAGCACAGCGTGTGCACTCAGCCTCCGGACCCCCGCTCTCTCAACGGGGTTGATGGCAGCAGAGGCTGCATCCGAGGGGAACCCAGTGGGGCGTTTGAACGACCAGGGCCCGGCATGCCCGTGCAGAGGGGTAGGGCATGCTTCCAGGTGCAGCAGGGTGTGCGGGTGCCATGTGGGACAGCAGAGCCCTTGCCAGAGTTGGCTGCCTTTGCTTATGCTTTCTTTCCCTTCCATCTCCCTTCATCTTTCTTTCCCTCCCGCTCTTTCTTTGCCTTCCTCCCTTACCCCTCTGCTTATGCTTTCTCTCTCCTTCCTGCAGTTCCTCCCTCTCCTCCCCACCCCCTCCAGTCTGGCTCTGACAAGGGACCAGATCAGGCCCGAAGGAAGCAAATGTGTGTAGACCTGGAGTGAGCTAAAGATGTACCCCCGCCCCAGCCCCCAGGCAGTGAGAGCAGGATCCAGCCCCCAGCAGGAGGAGAGCAGGATCCAGCCGCAGAGCAGAGAGGGGCTTTTGCTGCAGTGGCCGGGCTGCTGGTTGTTGAGTTGGGTTCCAGCCCAGCAATATGAAAAATGAATCTGCCGAGTCTGCTGGGATCCGCTCCGAGAACATTGCCGTTCTGCGAGGTTTGTTTATACAGAGCGGCTGTCGGAGACACCACTCCTATTACTTATTTATAGAGAAGGGGAGGAGAGAGCAGCCAGCAAGAGAGGCCACGTGTGTGGGGGGCGCAGAGCCCAGCTTCCCTGACAGTGCTGATGGCTATGGGGAGGGCATGTGGGGTGGGGAGGGGGGCTTGAGT
>NW_017729018.1:4545133-4574350 GCF_001723915.1 Gavialis gangeticus | reverse complement strand
GGGGGCTTGGGTGGGCATGAGGGGTGGGGCAGGTATTTGAGACACGGGTGGTCTGGTGGCAACTGGATGGGTGGGTTGGAGGTGTGAGGGGGAAATGCTGGTGCAGGGGCTGTAGGGCAGAGACCTAGTTGGATCAGTGGCAGGGGAGTTGGTTGGGGTAGAGGGTAGGAGTGCGTGCCCCTGGATGGGGGCCAGACCCCTGGGCACGGGGACCCAAAGCAGAGCCTTCCAGAGAAGCCGATCCTGGGGGCTGAGCGTTTAGATCAGGAGAACTCGTGATGTCCCCCTTCGGGGAGCAGGAAACAGGGCCCTCAGTGCTGACTCTGGGGGAAATGCACACAGGGAAGGGGCAGCTCATGGCCAGGAGAGGGACGGGCCAAAGCTATGGGGAGAGAGCAGGCGGCAGGAGCGCAGGGGCAGGGCAGGAGTTAAACCCTGCACGAGAGGGCTGTCGAGCATCCCATGGGCAGTGCTTCTGTGCACGCACAGGCCTGGCAGCAAGGGAGGAGAGGGGAGGGAAGCCTTTTCCAATGGCATTTCAGGGGCTGATGAATAAAAGATGAGCGGGAATTTGTCTGGCTTGCACCTGTCACGCTCCCCCCCCCCGCGCACAGACGTGGCTTTGCACACTCTGGCAGGCTCGGTGCCCTCTAATGGGTTTGCAGTTGCCACCCTGGCCGGCTGCCCATTTTCGCTCCGTGCTGTGGTGTGGGGAGGGGCAGCTGGGCCAGCAGATGCCGATGCTTTCCTCCCAGGCACCCCCTCTCGCCTCCGCTCAGCTGCTGGGGATGATGTACTCAGAGTCCAGAAGGGCTGAAATTGCAGATGCCCCTGAGCAGGGAAAGGCATGTGTTAACACCAGCCTTCAGGATCCGGCCGGGGGCAGGGTGCTAATTCCCAGAGGAGTGAACCCTCCATGACACTTCAGTATGACATTTGGTGACCGGCCCAGCTGCAGCCCTGCAGGCAGCCCACTGGCTTCCTGGGTACAGGGCATGTCCACGCCAAGGCCCGGAGAGCCAAGCACTGCCTGGAGTTTGTCAGGGTGCTCCCCCGTCCGTGTGGATCAGGATGAGCCCCTTGAAGTATGGTGGGGTGGCCCAACCTGGGTCTCCTGGTCTCAGCTGTGCTCAGCACTTTGGTTTTGCAAACATTGGTTCCCCCCAAAGTGGGTTCTGACCCCAAGTTCCCATTAGTGGGATTAAGGCTTCTGGATTTTGTTCCATCCACATCCTGGGCAAAAGGAAATCTCCCCCATGAAACCAAGACCAGAGACTGTTGTGCTCAGGGATCTGGTTTAGTTGGGGGAAGAGAGCTGAAGGTTTTGGCTCTGTTCGGTCTCTGTGCTGGGCACAGCAGAGCTGGTCTGGGGCTTGCCAAGCTGGCTCTGAAACAGGATCTATTATCCCAGCACCAACAGAGTACTGGGAGGCAGCTGGGAGGGGAATCACATTGCTCCTCTACCTCCAGCTGCTGGAGAGAGATGCTGCTGAGGTGCTGAACTGGCTTGGCAGAGCAAACATCTTTTCTTGCTAGTCCCAGGCCAACTGGTTGCTCCTTGAAGCAGCATCACAGTAACCTGAGCCCAATGCCAGCCACATACAACTTATGACTGCTCACTGTATCTTGGCCCTCTGATGAGCCTCTGCAGTCCTGGCAGTAAGAACAGGGCCAAGCTCTGGGCCGGTGCTCCCACCAGTAGGGCTCCTCCTCTGCCTGTGGTGTATACCCACAACTGCCCCTGCCTCCCGCCCTGCCCAGCTGGTCTCTGCACTCCTTTAAAGTCATTACTGGCCAGTGGCTGCAGCCCTGAGCTGCATGTGGGACAGCCTCGCTGCTTCAAGCCATGTCCCTAAACAGCAAGGGAAGGGGCATTTTCTAGCTGTAGCAGGACTTGTGGCAGTCGATCCCTGCCGCTTTCTCAGGGCACAGCCTTGTGCAAAGCAAATCCCCACTCTCTGCCGCAGTTTCCACCTCTGCTCCCTGGGGCGGGGATGAGGCCTGGCTTAGACATGAGGCTCAATGAATGCGCGCTCCTTGACAGGCTTGGAGACAGTGCCAGGGTAGTGTCCACGTGGCTCAGGCTGGACTGTGGCTGCGTGCCCCAGCACTGAGGCACTGGATCACTGAGGGTTTGAAAGAGCCCTTCTGGTCGGGACGGGGAAGAAGAGCCTGGTTCCACGCAGCCCGTCTGCTCCTTAGCATGTTTGCAGCATGTTGGGGTCACCGGCCCAGACGCATGCTCACGCCCGTGCGTGCGGGGGGCCGGTAGCAGTGGGGGAACCAGAGCAAGAGTCTCCCCCACGTCACCTGTTGCCAGCGCAGTGTCATCATCACCTCCCAGCTGGAGCCCAGTGCAAAACCTTTATTACTGGCAGCGTGGAAGGGAGAGAAGCCCCAGAATCCATCTAGCCTCCTCCTCCCTCCTTCCCTTGTCTCCGGGGGGATACTGTGGTTACACTGCACCTTGTTTTGTTGCACCTGGGGCCCCTGTGGCAAATTCCCATCAGGCCTCAACCGGGTGGTGCCATGTCATGGCGTGAGACTGGCCAGGTTGCAATGCAGAGCAGAAGAGTCGGGGTGCTGAGGGAACTTGGGGGTGAGACCAGAGGGGCTGAATACTGGGCAGGGGGGCCTCATCTGTACCGTACCTCTGTCCGGCCACAGCCTACCCCCCATATGTGCCTCAGCAGACTTAAATGCCTCAGTGCAATCCTATTCCAACCCTGCTCGAGTGCCTGAAAACCCATTATTGCCTCTATTTTTGTAACATGCTGTCATCCGAGTCTCAACTAAGGCACAAAAAGCAGCGAGGGGGAGGACCCGCCCACCTTTTGCATAAGCAGCTTTTCAGGCAGGATGGGGTAGGACCAAAGCTAGGCTTCCGAGTCCACTTAGGGACATGCTACTTAAGGCAGGACCAGGTGCAGAGCTTCTACAACGACGGTCTGATTTGCAAAGCACGGGAGCTGCTGTAGCCCCATCTGAAGTCAAGAGCAACTTCTGGCTGTGTGCATGCCAAGCCCTAGAGCCGTGAGCGGAGTCCATAGCCAGCCAGTGACACGGTTGGTTCTATGCCATGGCCGTGGTTAGCAGCCGTGGCAGCCAACCTGCCAAGGCCTGAGCTGACGAGTTGCTGCCTTCCTGGACCTGGCTCAGCAGTGTAGCTGGGTTCCCCTGACTGCACTCGTCCAGCTTATATAGCCTCCCTTTGTCAGGGCAGTAGGACATCCCAGGCTTCATCGCCGCACTAGAGCTGCTCGTTGTGCACAGCCCATCACGGCTGAGGCACCGTGGGATTTTCCCACAATGCACAGGTCTGCAGTCTTGCGGATGCAGATCCAGCCCCAGCCTGACCTGCAGGGTGGCTATGAGCAAACCTGCCAAGTAGACCCCAGTGGGGTGGGATCAGTGGGGTGACCTACTGGGAGCCTAAAAGACACAACCTTGCAAAACTCCTCATGGGCAAGCAGCCATATTGCATGGGCTGCCTCAGCAAAGAGACCAAGCACCAGTCAGGCCCCGGGATTGAAACTTTGGTTGCCTATAAGGAGCTCTTAGCACTTGTAACAATGGGATTCCTGGGTGATGGGTGCTACACAAGCACAGGGAAAGACACGCCCTGCCCCATAGAGATAGGATTGAGGTGTGGGGGGGGAGGAAAGAGATTCAGCAGCTTTCCCAGGGCCTGAAACAGGCAGGAATTGCTCCTAGCCCATCTCCCTGCTGCTTGTCCAATGTGCTGGGATAGCCCCCAGAGAGCCTGAAATCAGGGAGGGGCAGCAGCGAGAGCCCCCCCATGCCAGCTGAGACAGCTGGTGGCACCCAGAGGTTGCCACGGGGGAAGGCATGCTCAGCTGGCTCACAGCCCAAGCTGGGGAGAAGGGGGAGACTGGGCAGAAGGAGGGAAGGCAGGAGCATCTCCACATGGAGAGATGTACAGGATTCTGCTGAGCAATTAGCATTGATTAAGTCACCCTCTTGCATCTGGATGGGATAAACAGCTGTTAAATGAGACCCTGGTGCAGTGCATCAATCGGGAGTATGCTGGCTCCGTCTTCTGGCCAAGGTTGCCTCAGCGAGCAGGAGAAGGGGGCTGCAGTCTCCTTCCTTGTTCTGTCTTTCTCCAGCTTGCACTCTGGCAATCCTCCTGGCAGGGCAGGTGGCAGCCCAGCTCCCTGCAGGAGTCTCCGGTGGGCAGTGGGCCCACCTTAAGTGGAGGACATGTGGATTAGGTTTGGGAAGCAGCTTGAATAGGGAACCCCACCTTGCCCTGTGGCAATCCGGAGCCCCATGGATCTCACCCTGTTGATTGGAGGGGCTAGGAAGGGGTCTGGGCCCTCTCATCAGGCTGGCAGGCTGGGGGGTCGGGTGCGCACACCCGTGCTAGGTGCCCTGATGAAGAAACAGGAAAGGCAGAAGAACTTGGAGAGTTAACCCTTAACATGCCAGTGTGTACCAGGCTCTCCAGTGCACCCTGCCGTGGGAGGAGAAGGTGGCTCCAGTTGGGCGCCGGCCGTTCCTTGCAAGCTCAGCAGTTAGGTCTGGTTGGTACTTGGAAAGGAGGCTTTGGAGACTAATGGATGGTGGAGCCAGTGTTCTTGTTTGGAGCCCCAAGCTGCTGCCTTTTGGGCATGGCTCCAGGGTGCTTTTGGCCATTAAGCATCCCCTGGCCCTTTTGCTAAGAACAGTTTGTTACCCCAAAGTCCGCATTTGCCTGCCAAGTGTCACCCTGGAGTTTCACCGGGGTCTGCCGTTCTGAACTGTACAGCAGTCTGTCCCCAACTGTGGTATGGCTGGACCCTGTGCAGCAGCTGCTGTGGTCCACCCTAGAGATGGCTGCATTTCGGGCAGGGTGACCTCATCCATGGGGTGGGCATGTGGTTCATTGATCAGCGGATGC
The DNA here is from genome assembly GCF_001723915.1 of Gavialis gangeticus. NCBI lineage: Eukaryota > Metazoa > Chordata > Crocodylia > Gavialidae > Gavialis > Gavialis gangeticus. The sequence continues at coordinate 4,569,447 of NW_017729018.1, read as the reverse complement.
ATGCCTCTTGCTCCAAAAGGAGCCATGTGCAAGTCAGCTGTTAGGGCTACCGTGTGAGGCATCAGTTGGCCCAGATCAGCTTCCCCGGCTGTGGGCTATTGTTTACGTTTCTCTCCATGTGGTTATGCACCTAGTCCTTGGCCTGCAAATAGACCCACAGCACAACCCCGGTGGTTCCCATGGTAAGGGAGCACCATTCCCCAGGCGGCGGCTGCTCCAGGCTCGGCTGCTCCAGGCTCGCCTGCCATCTACGGCAGACAGGCAGCTGCCATGCGAGCGTGCCAGCCCAGAGACAAGGAGGAGCCCTCCCCGCTCCCTCCCACCTTGGCACTGCTGCTTGCCCAGGGCAGACCAACGCCAGCTGCCAGTCTGAGGCTTGGGGCGTCGTGCTGATAAGATGAAGCAGCTAGCAGTGCCAGCCCTGGGCAGATGGTGGCAGGTGGCAGGCACCCCCAAGCCAGTCCCTCTCTACAGGAGCCTCACCATTTTCTCAGCTCTGGAGGCAAAGGGCTTTTACAACCTTGCAGATGTCTCCATTGGCCCCAGTCACAGCCCTGCCGGTGCCCCATATCCGCCGCCCTCCCCTCCACCCCCCACCGCCATCTCCTTCCCCACTCATTTTCCTACCTTTCTTTCCTTCTTTTCCTTCTCCATTTCCCTCTTTCTCCCTCACCAGCCCCATGCAGAGCCTGCCCCAGAAGCTTTCCCACAGACCCCGCTCCCACCCATGCCCCTCGCCCACATTAGGTCGGACACTTCACTGGGTAAGCTGCATTTGCAGAAACCAGCAGTCCCCTCCCCCTCGTGTGTGCCAGGAAGGGGCAGCGCTGGCAGCTGCCATGAGCAGGTGGTGGAAGAGACTTTCAGGGCACTGCATTAAGTGCTTAATCAGAGGCCGCCCAGCTGCCTAGAGCCGTGAAGGTCCCTGGGCAGGAAGAGCCCCAGCGACAGGCGATCTCTTCTGGCTGGCAAGGACAGCCTGTCTGAGGAGCCTGCCAGCACCCTGTGGCGCGCCCTGGGCGCAGTGACAGAGGCTGGTTGTCCTAGGGAACATGCCGGCCAGGAACGTCCTGGCACTGCCTGATGCTGCTGGGTGACATTCGGCCTCGCTCCTCCTTGTCCCTCTCGCTCTGTGACTCAGCGGGATGGCATGCGCCTCGCAGGGCCGAGGGGCCAGGCCAGCCGACAAGGGCTGCCAGTGCTGGAGAGGGCTTTGCTGCCTCTCCCCTTTCTGCGTGGGCACAGTGGAGGGCAGGAAGTCATGAGCAGCCCAGGACTGAGGTCCCCCTCCGGTGCCTGGGGTAGTCCCGTGATGCTGGATCCTTGCGGGTCCCCCCCTGCGCTCGGCGACTTCCCGACGCCTCCACAGATGCTCACTCCACGGATTCCTCCTTAAAGGGATCCACAGCTGTGGGACGACGCTGTCTCCTGGGGGCTGGGAAGTGACTCCCCCACCCTCCCTTCCCAGAGGCGACTCCAAAGTGCCCATCACCTTCACTCTGGAGGACTGAACCCGGCTGTTGGGGCAGAGGCCGGACGGTCCGTCAGCCCCTGAGCAATCTCCGGGCAGGCCCCTGGCCTGGGCAGTGCCCACTCCGCCTGCCTTGGCGGGCAGCGGGTCTCCCAGCCTGACAGAGCAGGGAGGGGACTCGTCTGAGGCTGCAGTTTGGGAGCCGGGGCTCGGTTCGGCACCATGCAGGAGGGAGCTGGCCCCAGCCTGCTCCTCCACGCTGAGCCCCCTTTCCGCTGTGCATTGCTCTCTCCACCTCCTTCACGCTCCCTCTTTCTTGTCCCCTCCTCCTCTCCCAGCCCTTCCCTTTCCCCTGTAGCCTTCCCGCCCCCCCGCTTTGTCTCCTCCATCTGTCCCTTCCTCCCCCTTGCTTTCCTGCATCCCTGTCACACTCCCCCCCACCCCCAACCAGCCCCTGGATTCGGCCCAGCGCTGGCAGGAATGTAGGTCAGCCCCGGCGCTTGCTCGGAGCCCAATGGGGAGGTTTCCACATTGCAGGGCTGCTGCCATCTTATGCTGCTGGCTGGGGTCAGCTGAGGATAGCCAGAGCCAGCGCTCCCAGCTCAGCAGCCTTAAAGGCGCAGCTGCAGCCGCCTTCCCCTGCCACACAGCGCGGCCCTGTCCTCCCCGCACAGCCTCCGCCAGCTGGACGCAGCCCTCTAACGTGGCAGTGGGCGCGTTCTGCTGCAGGCCTCTGATTGCATTTGCAGGCTCCTGCAGACTCCGATCCCAGCGCTGCCTAGTGACAGCGGCTTGTGCATCATTGCGCAGGGCTGTCCCCCGCGGGGCTGCCTTGTAGGGTGAGTGCAGAGCCCCTTTGTGGGCTTAGGGCTGGCACCAGGCTCCCAGTTCCACGCTGGTGCTGAGAACTCTGCTCCGGCAGTAAGCTGGGCCACTACCGCTGGGATCTTCCTTCCAGTGGTGCCTTACACTCGAGTGCTGGCTTGGTTCTCCAGCAATGGGAGGTTCTGCACAGCCGTGTCAGCAATGGGAGCCCCAGCACTAGCTTGCAGGGGCCAGGCAAGACAGATTCCTGCAGTGTGCCCCCCTCTCCCTGTGGTGTCCTCCCCATGGCTGTGTGACTTCCCCCAGCTGTGCAAAGCTGCAGTTGCAATGCTGTGCTCTTCTGAAGAGCAGTGCCAGCTGCTGTTCTCTTTCTGAGCTCCTTAGCAGCAGTGGGTGCTGGGACTCTGGCCCCACATTGGCCTGGGAATGAGGGCATGATATTTTGTGGGCTCTGGCACAGCTGGGGGTAGTAGGTTGCTGGATAATGATACTCTGGATCTCAGAACTGGTGTCAACTGGAAACCGTCCTCTTGGTGAGGGATATCCACACCCCTCTCAGGGGCTAGGTTATCAGGGAGCTGTGTCATTGGGAACCTTGGGCAGAAGAGAGGCAGGAAAGAAAGTGGCTTTTCTTTTCAGGCTCAGGTTGGATCAGCAGCTGGAAGTCTGGGTGTTTTCTGACTTCCCAAGTATGTGAAATAGGGTTGAGGAAAACCATGAAACACCACATAGGATTGTTACAGAGGGTGAACACCAGGGACATAAAACGACTTGGGGCACAGTCGCTGCTAAACTTGGAGGGGTTTGATTTGAGTCAGGGGGCCAGGGCCTCTCTGGCTGGTCAGGCCTGGCTGGCCCCCCACTGTTAACAGGAAACTAGGTGTCCCCAATCCTGATCTTCAGCAGCAGCTGCCCTCATTGAGGTGGAGAAGGCCATGTGCATTTGGGGACCCAGCTGTCCAGCGTAAGTCAGCTGTCTGCTTCCCTTGGAGTGGGAGAATGAGGCCCCTGGGCTTCCAACCACCTGCCCAGAGCTGCAGGCGGGTGTCCTGGGGCCAGAAAACGGAGCATGGCATCCACCCAGAGACTGCTCTGTCTATTCTCCCCATCACCAGAGCTTCCAGAGCCCCACTGCAGGGAGGGGTGAGCCTAGCACTGCAATGGTTAATGTCAGTTTATCACCAGGGATTTCCGGTCCGTCCTTTGGAAAGCTATTAATTAAATGAGCTGATAGTCCCGGGCTGTCAGTAAAATTGGGCGCAGCTGTCAGCCTATTTCTTTGCCATATTGAGCTCCTGCCACCAAATTTAAACAAGTGGGGCTGTGCCTTCGGCTTGTTGTCGCTCGACCAATGATTGCTTTTGATGGGACAACAGGAGCCCCCTCCTCACAGCTCTAGCTGGAGAGTGGCCAGGTTGGGGGCAGATCTAGCTTCAGCTGGGATCATGCCCACCCCACCAGCAGCACTTCCCCAGGTGAAGCAGTGCGCGTGAGAGCAGGGCATGAATCCCAGAGCTGGGTCAGCAAATCGATGGAGAGGGGGTAGGGAGGATGCCCTGGCATGTGCCAGGCACAGGTCTGCGCGGGTGCCAGCTGTGTGGGATGAGCCTGGTGCAGGTCTCACAGGTTCTTGTGCCGTGCTCCCCATGTGCCCTGGTGTGTTCATCCCCATGCTGTGCTACACTCTGCCTCAGACACATGCCTCCCCCACACAAAGGGACAGGTTTCGCCCCCTGTGTCAGATGCAGGAGCTGTGCTTTAAGGGGCAGGGGCAGGGTGATAGCAGACCTGCTGTGATGGAGAATCTGGGCCGCACCAGGATGCACTGAATCCCTGGGAGCTTCCTGATGCCAGAAACTGGAGACAGGCAGCACAACAGTGAGCTGGCATCATAGCACCACACCAGGCACTTCCAGAGCCACAGTGTGGTAGGCTGGACCAAAAGGAAAAGCAGTAGCCGACCCGTCCTGCTCTGTGTTCCTTGTTCCAGCCAGCCTGCCAAAGTCAGCACTTCCCTTCCTCCTGGGTCCGGTGCTCAGACAGCAGTGGAGACCTGGGGACCACCCAGCGAGTGCTCAGCCCTGCTCCACACTCTTTTGGAAGCAGGAGATGAGACTCTTTCCCCAATGAGCCAGCGCCTTCCTGTCTAGGAAGCATCCCCAGAGGCCAGTGGGATGGGGGAGAGGGGCTGGGCTGTCGGGGGCAGAGGTGGCATGCAGCTGCTGTGGCCCAATCTGGAGGGAAGCTGGCCCAACCCCTGGGGTTTGGGTTGCAGTGACTTTTACAGAGGACTCTATCCAACCCAGTACAAACCATCTTGCACATCTCTGTTCATCCAGGTCCAGCCACATCCCACCTGCCTGCTAAGCCCCTGCCCCTGCCTGAGCAAGGGAGCTGGATGCAGAGCTCAGCTGTCCCCCAGGGCAAGTCTGGCCATTCCTCTGTGGAGCTGGTGGCCTGCCATATATCAAACATGGAAGGGAAGTGAGCACCATGGCGCAAGTCCCTGGACACTTCAGCACCGTGGCTGCCACTAGGCAGTGATCCTCTGGCAGAAAGAAGGGGAAAGTCTCCCCTCACGTTGGACCCGGTCTGTACGGTGTCCAGCCTAACAAAGCTGCCGACAGATCAATTAAATCCTGATGCCAGCCTCCGGGTTTCCTGCAGTTGGAGCCTCTTGTGCTAAGGAACTGGACTGAGAACTGCCAAAGTCACTTCGCCTGTGATTGCCGATAGCCAACTGTGCTGGCAAAGCCAGGCCTGCCCTGGCACAGGTGGGGTACGATCGCCCTGCTGTAGCCACCCAGTGCTGTAGGGGAAGGCGGGTGACTCAATATTCTCCTGCCGAGGCTGAGCAGCACCAGCGAGCAAGCCACTGCCCTGGCAGGTGCCCCCTCGCTCCCCTGTGCAGATGCCCGCTCAGCCAGCCGGACTGACCCTGGCAGGTTCAACCAGGATTTGCAGGGAGAACACAGTGTTTGTGAGGGTATTATATAAGCAGAGGTTACACAAGCAGCGCTGTTCCGGGTTTTATGTAAGGGCTACTTTACCCGGAGTGTGTGAGCGGGAGCCGGGGAGAGCAGCTTAAGTATGCATTAATGATCAGCGCAGGCTGCAGCGGGTGGGGGAAGGGGCCCGGCCAAGCCCAGAGCCAGGAGGGAGCCTGGGAGGAAATGGGAGGGTGTGAGGAGGGGGAGGGCAGGATGCAACCTGGCTTCGGAGGCTGCCTCCTGGTCCAGTTGCTCACGGGGCTGAATCCTTCTCAGCCTCCTGCCTCCCAGGCTCAGAGGTATCCAGGCCTCTGTGCAGTGTGGGGCCAGACCCTTTCTTCCCCTTCCCCTCCATGCCTCCTCTCAGGCTCTCGGCTTCTCTGGGACAGGGGCAGCAGCAGAGTGCGTTTAATCTGCCCCTTCTCTCAGTCCCTCTGTGCATTAGCTCTCTGTCAAGGCCTCTGCATTTGTTTTAGCTGGTTGTTGATCCAGGTCCCTAATGATGGACCCTATTGCCAACAGCCTGCCATAAGTGATCTTGGCTGAACCATCCTGCTGCAGTGGGACCCACTGTGTTGGGTACTGCACATGTCCATGTGAGAACCGGGTCCTGGCCTGGTCTAGATATGCCAGAGAGGCAGGGAGACTGAGGTACAGCGAGGAGGAGGGACAAGGCCAAGGTTACTCAGCTGGGCAGTGGCAAGGCCAGGAACTGACCTGGGTCTTCTGTCTCCCTGGTGGCTCAGCTAAGCTGGGGGATGTTACACAGTGACCTTCCAGCTATGCGCGAGCGCACGGGGCTTTGCCCGAGCTGTCTGTGCAACGTGAAGCAGAGGGTTGTGAACCCGTGCAAATGTTGCAAGCCTGGATCTGTTGTTCAGGCAGGGCCATAGGTGAGCATGGGCTCCCCAGCCAGGCACGGCAGCACCGATGACAGTAATGAGAGATCTGGGTTGGGGCACCTTCTAGACCCACTGACAGCATTTGAAAAGCACCCCCTGGTATTTCTCAGGCCTGGTTTGCAGAGGCAGCAAGCTGAAGCCCCAGGAGGGGCAGCACTCTGAATGCACTGAATTATCTATCCCCCAGGAGCATTTCACACTGGCTGCCCAGAATGACAGGCTGCCTTTGCCAGCAGAGCTGTCATGCCTGGGGCAGGGGGCCATTGGGGCCAGTGAAAGCCCCTCACCCTCAACAGCCAGGTGGTGAATTGGGGTTTGATTTAGCCTTTGTGGTGGAGGCTGCAAAACCCACTGCCCAGAGAATCCCGGGAGCTTCGGCCCCTTCCTGGCAGCTGATGTGAGACCCCAACCAGGCCTGGCGGGTTATAGGTGGGACAAGTGCTGGTCCTCATGGGTGTGCAAAGGGAGGAGCAGGCAGGGAGACCCCACACTGCTCCCCTGTACCCTCCCCACCCCCAACCAGCTGACAGCCCCAGCTGGAGTGGGTACAGGGCTGTGATGGGGCACTGGGGCCCACCCCTTGGCTCCGGCCAGATGCCTGGGGAACCTGTAATGCTGTCGAGCATCCTTTGGTGCCCCGCTCTCCCTCATCCATCTTCCAGTGCCAACCCTGCACTCTGGGCTCCAGGCTCTCCCCTGCCTTCCTCTCTGTCTCTCCTCCTCCTGCAGTTGATGATAAGTACTGCCCTTGTTACCGTAACTGCTTGGGCAGGCAGCCAGAGAGCCGGGCTCTCCCTGCATTGCACATGGGGCCTTGCTGAGTGGTAGCCAGAGCACAGAGCCAGGGGAGTCTTCTGGGCACCGTTACCCAGGGCCACCCTTCCCAAGGCAGCATGGGACCCTGACAGTGCAGTCGCCTCATCAGGGGCAGCCCAGGTGTGAGAGCCCTCCCCATCCACATTAACCTAGGGAGGACTGGGTGCTGCAGGCTAGGTGGACAGGGCACTGGACTCTCTGTAAGCTGCCAGGGAGGTGTGGTGCCTCTTTAAGGGGCAGCACAGCCAGGCTTGCACACTACATGCTAGCTTGGAAGGAGCGTGGGGATCAGGCTGTGAGGCAGTGCGGTTCTGGCCCCAGCGTCCCACGCAGCTGCAACGTGTCGCCCAGTGCGGGGGCGCTTTGGATAGAGTGTCAGGGCCAGCCCGGCTGGCAGAGCCCCCTCCTGTGCACCGTGCTTGAGGTCCAGCGGTGGGGACAAACCAATCGGCGCCCAGATGGCACAGGGCGCAGCATCTGCACTTGCCTAGCTTTGCTGCTAACTGCTCAATCATTTTGGGGGCGGGGAGGGGACGGCTGAGCTGGGGGGTGGGAGGGAAAGCTCGTTCCAGCCGAGCCCTGTTGTAAATGTTAATCAGGATCCGGCGTGCCGCTGGGGTCCAGCGCTCGATCGATGGCATTGATCCAGCTGCCGGCGAGCAGGCCCCGGGCAGCCCAGCGTGCGCCCACCCCTCCCCCACTGTGCTATTTTTAAGAAAACAAATTATTGATCTGTTTGGTCACTGATATTTTTTCCCCAGCTTGTGGGGGGTGGAAGGAGCAGAGGGGAGGAGGGGCTGGGAGGAGGTTAACCCTCTGGCTGCCTGGCCCACATGTCTGTGGTTTAGCAGATGAGCTTGGACTGGGTCCCTGGCAGAATCTGCTTCCCCCTTCCCCACCTTGCCGAGACACCGCGGTGCTGGCAGGCCGAGGCACGTGGCACAGTGCCGCGAGGCAATGTGGGCCCATGGGTAGGGCACTGGTTGAGGAGTGGCCTTGGGTAAGTCCTCGGGACTCAGTTTCCCCTCCCACTCTTGGCTGCTTTAACTGGGAGGTCTTTGGGCAGGAGGGTCTTGCATGTGCAGCACGTGGGGCTGGCATTGGGCAGGGCTTCTGGGGGCCAGTGCTTTAGTAATACTGATCGTCCTCATCCTTGTGATGCCAGGAATGAGCTTCTCCAGGGAAGATGCCCCCTGTGAGGGGAAGGGCTCCTTGGCGAATGTGCTTGGAGGTGAAAGCACTAAAGCCGGCAGGGATCACTGGGAGATGCAGGCCGTCCTGCCCAACGCCGGAGTCCTGCATCCCAGCCAGGAGTGCCTGGATGAGCCCAGGCAGATCTCGGCCAAGCTTCATTCAGAGACTCTGAGGGATGAAGAATGCAGCTCTCTCCCCGCTCCGCTGCCTCCGGGGCTTGTGATCTGTGCCAGCAGAAGTGTGAGCAGTGCCTATCTCCTCACAGGCATGGTTGTCCCCAGAGGGCTTGACCAGGTCTGGCACCATCGTGCCAGGCCCTGGACAAATGCATGGGAGATGGCAGCCTGCCCTGAAGAACTCACCCTGCCTGTGGCCCCGGACAGCTTTATTTCCCATGTGCCTCTGTCTGGTCTGGTTCCAGCTGGCCCCAGAGCACAAGCTTCTGCTCTGGTCATCACAGGCTCTCAAGGCCTCTTCCTCCATGACTATACACCACATAACTTGGTATCACCAGGCCCCTATTCACTCCCCTGGGAAGAAAGGGTAGGTGGTGGGGTTAGCACATTGTAGGATCCTTGTCCCCATATCAGCGACTCGTTGCACCCCTATGGGCTTCCTGGGTTGGTTCAGCAAAAGTCATCTATCCATGCTATCTGCAGGACTCCCCAGTGGGGTATCTAGAACCAGGGTGGTGTGGCATGCTGCAGTGTAGCCTATTCTGTGCAACACATGAATTTTCTTAAAGCCCCAGCTCCTGGAGTCCTGTGAATCTCTGAGAATGTAATTTGTATTTGCTCCAACCTCATGGGAGAAGCCAGCTGGTGTGTATCGGTGAATGTGTGGGGTTCACTCTGCTGGGGTGGCCTCAGTGTGGATGTCAGGGTCTGGACAAAGCAAGACAAGGGCTGCACCTTGCCATGAGTCAGCCTAGTTCCAGCCTAAGGAGGGGAAGGGTACAGTGCTACCAGCCACCATGTGGCCCAGGGAGCAGGCATGTGATGTATTAAAGCCCTGGGCTGGGAGGAGAGGGGGACCCTGAATAACAAGCTGATTAGTGAGACTTCCTGGAGCCTGCAGTGCTTTCCCATCCTGACCTCTCTGATGGCAAGGCTGGCTTGTGACCTGCTCCCTCCCTACCTGGCTCCACTCATTTGCCTCTCTGGTATCTGGACTGTGAGGTCTCTGGGCCATGGACTTGTCAGGGCAATGCTCAGTGCAACAGGGCTGTGACTTGTGTTTTTAGGTAATAGTAAAGCATTGGTGTTAATGTAATGTGTGGGGGGTGAGGAAGTGCATGGTACCTAGTGTGGATTGTTTTTCTCCAACACCTGGCGCTGTGCCCTGCACCCTGCCACTGCAATAGGGGATGGATCTCTGCAGTGTCTTGACTTCTGTGCTCTTTAAGGATGGAGGAAGCAACTGTAGTGTAGCAGCAGCAGAAATGGTAATGCAGTGCTTCTCCGCTGCAGCAACAGCAGGCTAGTGGGAGCCAGGCTGGGGGAGGCTCCCACACAGCGCCTGTCTCAGGAGCACTCCAGGTTCAGACAAGGACATGTCCTCCCCTGCACAGGAGACTCACACATGCTGGGACAAACTGGAGTAACCCAATCGAGGTCACTGGGGTGAAGGCAGCACAGAGGAGCAGGAGATCTGGCTCCCAAGGTCTCCCTGCACAGCTGGATCGTGTCTCTAATCACAGATACTCACAGGCAGCCTCCTCATTGAGTGTTGTCACCTGCAGTCCCAGCCACACCTGGAACCCAGGGGCCAAAACCCATGAGAGCAGCAGCCCCTACGGGTTAGAAAAGGCCCATCTCAGTCAGATGCATCAAACCTCAAAAACAGCTCAGGCCTGGGGTGAGTCTGAGCTGAGGGTTGCAGGCTGGTTCCTCTCATCAGAACCCCTCTGGAGACCCTGAAAGGGAAGATCTGAAATACACCCAGCACGGAGCTTGAGAGCAAAAACAGCAGAGTTGTAGCAATGCTACAGACAGTTAAAGATTAAAGGAGCCCTAATGAATACATGGAACATCTGTCATGTCAAATACATCAGCACCATCAGTCTAGGATGTACTGTACAGCGCATTCAAATGATGGGAAACCACTTTGTGCGTGCACGCGTGTGCGGAGAGGGAGAGGGAGGCAGACAGAGAGATTCTGATTTCACAGACTCTAGTGCAAATCCTGATTAAGCCCAGGAAAGCAACGCAGCTTCTCTGGATTTCTGTTGGGTGTATCTGAGATCAGAGCCTGTCTACTTTTGGACACCACGTACAGCGAAAATGCTTTCCTGCAAATTAACTGATGCACTTGCTATCACCACACTAGGCATAAAACACAAAAGAAAATTTCTGCAGGAAATCATCTGGGTCTAAGGAAGAGGCAGCAAAACTCTGCCCTGCCACCTACTCCCCAGCTTTTGATCTCAGCGGGTTGTGCGTACCATTTCTTTTAACCTGTAGCAGGAAGCCAGGGGTCTGGGAAGACTTGAGGATGAAGTGGAAAAGGATAGTTGTAGGGATAATCCTGTTTATGTTCTAATAAAGCTCTTTGTTCGCTGTCAGAAGAAAGTAACTCTTTCTGCGATGCTTTCCAGACTAACGTGGGGATTGCTGCGTTGTGTCGGGCCAAGGCTGAGCTACTACAGCAGCATGTCCGTACAGTGGCCAGCCCTGATTGCATTCAGCATTAGGCAGCTGTGGGATACAAATGGCTTCATGCTAATTTCTGCTAGTTAGAAACTGCCTCAGACCCTCAAGAAGGAGGTTTGCGATCCCTCCACAAATTATACTCTGTGTTCCCTATTCTGGCTGTTATAACTCAGTGGTCACGTGGCACTGGAGGCCGCATTTGGCCCCGTACCTATTAATCAGGGATCTGGGAGCATGCTGGCAATTCATCCAGTGGAGCTGACAGAGTTCATGCCAGCTAAAAAGCTGCCCTTGGCCCTTCCTTCGGTGCCTGGGTGGGGGATGGAGCTCTTTGGAAGATCTGGGCTCCACAGCAGAGTGGAGCACCTGGAAGTTGTTTCCCTCCACCATCCCCTGCCACAGTTGGCAGACACCTCAGGCCTGGAGCCTATGTACGGTAATCCTTGTTTTATGGGGTTCTTTCCTAACACGCACCCACCTTTACCTGCTCTTGACAGCAAATCCTGCAAGTTATGACAAGTTAAACCATGTTTGGAGCCTGCTTATCCGAGCTCCTCTGCACTTCTAACGCTCCACCGCATCTAAGCCACTTTCTGCAGGAGCAGGGAAGCGCACAGCCTGCTGTGCAATGTTGTGCAGTGCTTGAGCTGGGGAGGGTTGGCTCAGAAAAGTTTTCCCAGGGCCAAATGTGCCAATCTGTGGATGCTTTGACCCCTAAACGTGTCTCTCTCGGGCTGTGGGAGGCTGCTCAGATGCTTTTGATCAAAAAGAGTCACGTTCTGGGTCAAGCCTTGGGGAAGCAAGCTGGTTTTCTACAAGCTGCAAGGCCTGGTAGATTCAACTTAGGGTTAGGACTCAGGATGCCACTGGCTTTCTTCCCGCTTCTGCAGCACGTGCCCCTTTGCCCATTGGCAGTGCTGTCCAAACATGAGTAACGCTGGCCAGTTGGCTGCGGCTGTCCCACAGAGCTCCGCCAGTACCAAACACACATCAATTATTAACCCACCTGGCAAAGTGCACTGGGGCTGTGGCTTCCTCGCATTGCAGGGCTGTACAGAGTGGCTGCTAAGGCGGGCAGATGGGAAAGAGGCCTCCGGGGCTCCAACACCAGCCTCAGTTCTCACTTCGTGGCAAGCTTCCTTGCGGCCAGATGGCAGGCTGCTCCCCCACTGTGCCGCCAGGCTGGGCTTTCTCTTGCTCTGGTCCGAGTTTGACCCTCGGCTGTGTGCGCACTTCTCCCGCTGACTTCTGGGGACGCCACACCCAGCAAAGCAGCAGTGCAGCCCTGTGGCTTCGAATGGCGTTCCTGACTTGAACTGCCCTTCTTGCCTCTTTTTAGGCCAGGTGACACATCTCCCCGGGGCCTAGCTCTTCCCTGGCTCTCCTTCCTGGCCCCCAGCCCCTCAGTGTCGCTTATGTCAGTATTGTGCCCATTTTACAGAGGGGGAGCAAGTGAAACATAGGGAGGGGCCTGGTTACCCAAGGACTCAGTGGCAGAGCAGAGGGTAGATCCCGGGCATCTGGATTCCCAGTCCTACCCTCCCTGCTCCAGTAGCTGAGCCCTCATCCCAGCACCGGGACTGGACTCCCAGCTCTCCAGGTCTCTTTGCTCTAACCACCAGGCACGCCCTGTCCATGGGCGCCACGCTTGGCTCTGCCTGCTTCCGTCACAAACGACTTCCAGATGCTACATGATTCTTCATGGTCAAGGAAGAGGGAAGGCACGTCCTGTCCACGAGCGCCGGCGTGCATGTGTGTTTGTGTGTACGCGCGCGTGCAGCCGGGTCAACAGTGTTAAAGTCTCTCCTGGTGCTGCCAGGGAGGGATCCGAGGGCAGCCCTTTTCTCTGTCTTTCCTGGCACTACTCACAGCCTGTCCTGCTGTCGCGTCCTCCTCTCTGCCCGGGAGTGACGTATTTCTAAATAAAAAGGAATGGGGGCGGGGGAAAAAGGGAGGAAAAAAGACACCCACCCACCCCTGCTGCTCTCCCCTGCCTCAGCCCTGGCACTGATCCCCATGTGCCCCCCTCTCCCCCGCTGGCACCTTTCCCTGGACTGCCGGAGGAATTCACGCTACCTAAGATGGCTGCCAAGAGGAAACTTTGTGTGTGTGTGTGTGTGTGCAAGTGCGCGTGCACGAGGGTGTGTGTTGGATTTCTCTTCCCTCATGCTTCTGAAATGGCTGCCAGATAAAAAAGGAGGCATGTGGCGGGGAAGGGGGGGAAGTGGAGGAGAAAGAAAAATGCCGTGTGGAAGGAAAGCGCAGCCAAGCATTAGACCCATAAGTAAACAGGCAGGGAGTGGAATATGTATTTTCCTTCCCTGGATTACTTCTCTCATTCATGTCTTCTCTCTTCTCTTTTATTTCCCCCCCGCCAATAATAACCCATCCCCGATTAGGGATCGGACTCATTCGCGTGCCTCATTCCAGGACATTTACTTAGAACCAGACTCGGTTTCTTTGCTTTTTTTGGTCGGCGAGGAATGTAAATTGGGGAGGAAAAACCAAAAATGAATGAGGAAGGAGTGCCGGGGGTGGGGGGGAAGAAGAGAACGCCTCTCAGCATGGCACGACGGGCATCATTTCACCCTGCCCGGGCTGGAGCAGCGTCCCCAAGGGGCGCGCGTCCCGCCGCGCCATGCACGATGGCTAGAGCACGAGCACAAAATGGCCGCCGGGCCGGCATGGGGGGGTAATACCAAAAAGTGGGGAGGGCAGAGAAACAAAATGGCTCCCTCTGCCATTACGTCAAGCAGGATGCGCTGCTTTTTCAAGGCTTCCCCATCGCCTTTCTCTCTCTCCCTTTTTCTCCCCGCCCACCGAAAATGTGTGCCGCGGGGTTTTTTGGGAAAACAATGCCCTTTCCCTGTTTTTTTTTGGGGGGGTGGTGGTGGAGAAAACCGAGGTCTGAACCACCCACGCTTCTTTGTCCCCCGGGGCCGAAAATAGCAGTCGCTGCCCTGTGAGCCGCGCTTCCAAAAAGGTCTCGGGAAAGCGCGTGAAAGGAAATGTGAAAAAATAAAAAGCTGCCAGGCTGGTTGGCAAGGCTGGGCCGTTGTGTTTTGACTGCGTTGTTTGGATTGTCTGAGCCCTTTCCCGGCATCGGCCAAATCTGCGAAAGAAAAATGCCGAAGGCCAAACGGGCGGGAGGAGGAGGAGAAGGATGGAGGGAACGGGAGAGAGAGAGAGAGGAAAGAAAAAGAGGAGGGGAACAAGTTTTGGACCGCTTTGAAGCCAGCCTGGCATCTCACCAGCTCCCAGAGCGGAGCGTGAAGCTGGTGGAAAGCACGGGACAGACTCCTGGGGAAGCAACTCGGCAGCTCAGCGTCTCAGCCCGAGTCCATTTGGACTGTGAACTGTGGCGCCGCGGGGGAGCAAAGGCCCAGCCAGGCCCCGTGCTTTCAGTGCTTGCCCCACCGTTCGCTGCTGCAGCGACATTAATGGCTCCAGCCGCCTTAACTTTTCATTTAATCGAGGACTGTGCCTGTTGGGAATAAAGAGGCTACCAGGCTCTCTCCGTTTAAAAAGCATCTTTCATTGCAGCATCTCAAAAGCACTTCACAGGCACTCGTTGAAAAAGGACGCGCGACGCTCCCCCCGCCTCCCTATGTGGACTGGAGGAATCGAATTATCCCCTTTGTACTGGGGGAAACTGAGGCACTGATGCAGGAAGTTTCTTGTACAAACCCACAAGGGGGAATGGCAGAAGTGGCACCCGGGAGCTCTGGCTTTTAATCCCCACATGCCAAACACTAGGCTGGCGATGGGCCCTGGGGTGCAGGCGCTCGCGGACCGGTCCTTGAACGGCTGACTCCTGGCGCCCCACTCCTGTGACTACCCCATGTCTTATGCCAGAGCCGGGAGTAGTGTCAGCACCCAGGGATCCAGGCTCCCTGGCTTCTTCTCTAACCATTAGCCAGCCCTCTTCTCCCACAGCCAGGCTATGGGATAGCTGAAAGCCCACCTGATCCCCCTGCTCAAGGAATGGGGATTTTCTTTACCCTGGGCAAAGATATGTTTGCTCACCTCCTGGAAATTCATGCCATATCCAGACCTAACAAGCAGCAATTCCCAAGTGGGGGGCCTGTCCTGGTCTCTCCTGGGGGAGCGCTGGTTCCCCCTCAGACCCCAAAGGTCTCTTTAATTTCAGGCTGAATGGATGCATGAACACAAACAAGCTGCACATATTTATCAGCACTGCTGGTGCGCAGTAGACGGACCTTGCCTCTGTGATTAATGCTGCTTTGCTCTAAGGTGACCCTGAGGGATGCTTGGACCAAGGGTTCCCACCGCTGATGTGTGGAAAAATGGCCCCCAAGGGGCATGAGCTTCCCTGGGACAAGGTCTCTTCCAAGCAGCCTCAAAGAGGGGAAGACAGAAGCAGAAGAGGCTCCTGGAGCACTGCCCAGACCCAAGGAAATGAGGCACTGGGAAGATCCATGGCCTGTCAGTGCAAGTTGCTGAGCACCCTCCACTCACATGAACCCAGCAGGATCGGGCCACAGCATCAGTCTTCCAGCCCAGCTTCCAGCACCAGTGTCCAAGCTGAGATGTGGTAAGGAGCACTGTCCTTGTGGGGCCCTTGGGGTCCCAGCTCAGGACTCAGGTTGACCCTTCCCTCCTGGACTGCTAATGGAAGAGGGATCCCAGCTTGATCCTGGCAAGAGAAGAGGGAGGTCCAGATATGCATGGTATGTATAGGCATATGGACAATAGAGACACAGGATGTGTGTAGTCTCACTCTGCTATATGCTTCAGGTATGTGAGCAAGGAGGAGAAGAGAACCCTGACCCTTCAAACAACGCTCGTGCCCAGGGTGGAAAGACCATAGACATCACCCGCACTTCCACTTCTCTGAGCGCTGGGTGAGGCAGGCCAATGCTCAGAGCAGGGAAGAGAATGAACTCCCTAAGAACTGCCATCCCCTTGCACAATTCAATTCAAATCAGACTCGTACCCCCAGGTTTGCATCCCACAGCACCACAAATTGTGGGGGACTGAAATCCCCTGTTACCAGCACAGGGGATTTGGGAGCATCTCATCTGTAGTGATCTGTATGTGGGTCCGTCCTACTAGTGCTACAGCCCGCTCGCTCTCACGTGCCCTGCTCGGGCACTGCATGGGGACCCTGGGCCGGATATGCCCTTCCTTCACCCTTGCACTGGGGTTAATGCATCAGTCTCGGTAAAGCATTATCGTCAAAAAAGTATCTCTCCCTCGGCTGGCTGTATACCGGGGGCTCAATTCGGTGGTCCTTGCTCAGGCAAGAGCCCCAGCTGAAATCAATGGGCATTTTGTTTGGCTGAGGGCTTCACTTTCATTTCTGGCTTGGGCCAAGGGCCAGTGAGTCGGACGGGATGGCTTGCAGCATCATGCTGTGGTGAAGAGTCAAGTTGGGCTCATTGTGCCCAGACACTGCATCCTGCCTAGGGGGAGTCTGGGGCACAGACCAAGTCCTGTCCTGGAGCATCGCATTCACCCTGCTTGGGGCACCCAGGGCTGGGCGTAGCTGAGGATGAGGGCCCAAAACTGTGCCCAAGTGCAGAGGAGGGGACCTGGGGCTACCCAGCACCTAATAGCAGAGTCAGAAGGACCTTCCCCTGGGGTCCTGCAGTGCCAGCTGAGAGGCAGGCCATGCAGGCTGAATTTTGGCAGCAGCTGCAGCACACATGGGCCAGGCTGGCACTGGCTGCTCTGCACCCACCATTGGCACGGGCCTTCCCCCAGCAGCCAGGGGTATCAGCTTTTGAACCTCAGCTTTGTGGTCAGGCCTGCTGTGCCGCGCTCCGGGGCAGCGAGCAGAGCAGCAGCACGGCCCTGCATGGTAGATGAGGGTGGGGGAGGGAAGCCAGCTGTGAATTTAATCCAGGATGCTCTAGAAACCAATAGCGCTGAGCTCAGCGTCTGCAAGGCTGCCCAAGGAGTCTGATTATTTTTAGATAAGATGGAGCAGGGACGGGGAGTGCTGGGCTGCAGCCTGCCAGCGTGAGTGTGTTTCTGATGAGGCGCGGAAGGAACAGGACGGGAGGGGAGAGGGGGCTGCAGCAAGCACTTCCTTTGCATGATTGCTCTCAGAAATGCAAGCCAGGCTGGGCTCTCCTTTGCAGTATTATTATGTGTTCTTGCCTTTCCCTGGGGAGGGACTGGCAGGCATGTGAGCCCTGCAAAACTGGAGCACCCCCCGCCCCCGAAATCAGTGGAGCTGCCCAGGATTTAGGCGGCCCAAACTGAAGTCAGGATTTGGCCTCTGCTCCCAGGAGCTGGCTCGACACAGAGGGTACCGTGAGGCTCAGATCTGGCAGTCTGTACACAGTCAAGGCTCCTTCTGAATGGGAAGATCAACCAAGGCAGCCCCATAGGGATGGACTAGCAGCTTGCACAGTGGGGAGCGGGTGTACTTCACAGCTGGCTGTGACACTGCTCAGAGCCACGTGAAACAGGAAGCGAAGGGAGAGTCTGTCTCCAGATGAGAAAGCAGGAGGAATCATAGGAAGCTGTTTGACAGGACTTTGGCCAGGATGCTGGGATTAATGCCCAGACATTGTCACGGGTTCTGCAGTGACCACAAATGGACCAGGATCCTGGTTCCAGGTCCCAGTGTACAAAGGGTTAAGCTTCTGCAGGAAGTTGAAAGTTGCCAAATATCCTGCAGGACACTATGCAGAGCTGGTAGCACGCATGCGCAGACACACGTGCGCACACATACGCTTCACACGTGCGTCCCCCCCCCCAGACACAGAGGAACGGGTTGCATAACATGAGACAGGCTCCATCACAGGAGCAGCGAGGCTGGGCTTAGTATGTATTTTAGTCCTTGGTGTTAATGAAGGAAATAAGTTGCCCAGTCATCGCTGAATTGCCACGCGGGACCAGCAGTTGGGGCAGGGAGTGCTGGAGCATCTAAGAGCTAGGTGCGCAGGTGGCAAATATGTCATGGACATTTCACAAGCCGGAAGGCAAAATGCCACCACCTGCTACGTGATGGCAACAGGCACTTCCCCCCTAGAGATCAGAGCAGGCATGCCACGGGTTCAGGCAGCCGTGTGAATTGGCTGAGAAAGTCAGAGGAGCTGGCAAGAGGAAAAGGAGCAAAATTATACATCCCAATTGGTGCTGTCCTTAATGTGGTCAGGTGCAGAGACACTGGGTATGGGCAATGGATACGTGGAAGGGGCACATGCACTGTGTATATATTGTAGGGGATATGCCGTGGTATGTGACAGTGGATGGCAATACGTGGTAGGCACACGTGTAAGAGGGAAGTATATGCAGTAGGTTTGGCGCTGCATCCGTGTCAGTGGTTCTCACACTTCTTGGGTTTGAGGCACCCCTCACTGGACTCGAGGCACTTCTCCAGTGAAGTGAGTGCCACCAACTGAAAAAAACGAAGTTATGTATTGCAGTGCTTACCTCCTTGCAGAGGGACAAGCCTGAATCTGCTTATCTCCCCATACCTCGGAGCAACCTTCAAAGTATGTGACAGTACTCCAGGGTGCCCTGACACCCTGGTTGAGAATTCCTGGTCTATGCCATGGGCCCTCGATCAGGAAAGGAGTGGGGAAAGGTCTTGAAGGAGACATATCAAAACTTGGGGACCATGGAAGCCCTAGAAAAATGTGTGCCCCATTCAAGGACAAGGACTTAACACAGAGGGGACAGTAGGGCTGATCCTGGGAGTTTCTGCAGACAGGGCGTCATGCTGGAGGCAGGCTGGGAGCTGAGTACCCTGAACATCTTCCTGCCTAAGGGTCAGAGGGTTTTGGGAGCACAGCAGAGCCAAACCATGCAGGGCAAGGCTCCTCAGCTGGGCTTTGGGATCATAGACACAAGGCGGACATGCGTGCTGGGGCGTGCAGAGCTGGGGCAGGAAGGGAAGAGGCAGGAGAGACACTCAGCCATGAGCAATGTCCGGTAGCTGGGCCAGGGAGAGAACATGGCCAAAGCATGGAGACTGGGAGCCACCCAGCCACGTGGCAGAGCGAGCAGGGAAATGCCCAGGCAGATGCTCCGGGCAGCAAACACACTGGTGTCAGACTCAGGATGGGCACCAGCTTGCCCAACCTGCCCAGCTTGCTGACACGGTGTTGCTATATTTGTGCCATGACATCACATCAGGCCTCGTGCTCTGCAACTGCACTGCAAGACCCGCTGGCCCCAAGCAGGCCTGCAAGCTCCCCGCAGGGGCCAGCGCTGTACCACAAGCCATGGGAGGGGGCAGCTGCTGGCCCCGTGGGGCAGTGGCTCACGGGCTGGAGAAAGCAGTTCCAGCAGCTCTGTGATTTCCCTTGACACCACTGCCTATAAGTGGCCTGGACTTCTTGTTGCACAGGGGAACAGTGGCCAAGGCAAAGGCTCTGCAAGTGAGGCAGCCATTGCTCCAGAGCCCAGCTGCAGTGGGGAGCAGTGATTTCTGCAGGCATCCACGGCCGCCTCGTTGGAGGGGGTGGGAGGGTTAAGCCACGGTGGTGTAACCTGGGGCTGTTTAATGGCGCCATCTGTTCTGAGGTCACGCGCTTCCTCCATTACCGGCGGCGGGCGGGCAGCGGTGAGGTGAGGAGGCTCCGTCTGGCACAGCGGCTCATTAATCATCGCACGGGGCAGCAAAGTGAACTCTGGTTAGTGAGTGCAGACCACGGAGGGGGCCATTACGGCAGCAAATGATATTACATAAAGCAGCCATTAGTGTTTGTCTGTTGCCATGGGAACCCTAAGAGGCCAGGACCACTCGCGGTCACTATTCATTATTAACTGTATAAGGGAAGGGCCTTTCTTGTTCAGCGGCTCCTCTTGATCAGCCACCGTTGGGCAGTTCCAGTCTGCCTCCGCCGCCCCCCCTCCCCATGCCTTCTGCAGCTTCATTTGGATCTGGCAGACTTCTCTAGTTGCAGTGCTGTGCCCTGGGAAATGGCTGCTGGGTCCACCCCAGAGGTGGATGCATTTCAGGGCTGAAATGGGGATGTGAAGCTTGTCTGCAATTGCTAGGTGGCTGCTGTGGTCAATCCCAGAGCTGGTTGCTTAAAACAATGTCAGTGACTCGTATTCCCGTACAAGGTTGACTTCTCACTGGTCCTCTGGGTGGGGCTGGCAGACAGACAGAAACCCTAGTGTCAGCATCCAGCGTCTAACTGATACAGGGCGCAGCATCATAACTAAGGCCAAGCAACTGGGGCAGCGAACTGGTGGGGGCAAAATTATCAGCTGCACAACTGCCAGCAGCAGCCAGAAGTTGCCACTGCCCCTGTGTCACCGCTCCCTGGTTGCACGGCTGCTCTGTTACACCTCTGGGGGAATGAGACCGTGTCACTTATGTGGGGCCATTTCTCACCACAGGCACAGTGTGGGTTGGTGTAAGGCTCTTCGGAGCATGCTGCGCAGGGGAAGCGTGAGAGGGTGATGCTGCTGGTCCAGGGAGCGCTGTGGTGGCCAGTGGCCATCTGTTGCCCTGCTCTGATGCTGTCATTGTGCCTGCTGTCACTTAGTGCAGCCAGGATTTAGCAAGACTCAGTCTGAGGCCCTGAGGCAGTGCTGGCTGGGAGGCAGGGAGAACTGCTGTGTCTGTCTGGGTCCAGCAGCCTCCGAAGAGATTTGTCCCCCCGCTCCCTTCCTATTTGCTACAGTCTAGTTCCATTTTTTCTTGCTTGGGAGGGATGCTGAGATGCCGTGGCTGAGGCAAACAGGTCCCTCCATCCAGACAGCGGTGGGGGTGCTGCTCAGGGTGGTGCCTCTACAACTGATGGAGGGTAGATGAAGCTATGAGACAGGAATGGGGCAGGGCTGGGTAGAGGTGCTGGCAAGGTGATGTCTCTAAGCACTGGGCTGCAGATACATCAAAGGAGCAGAGCCTCACATGTCACTTTTCATTTCAGATTCAGAGCAAAGCAGCAGCCCGAGGACAGGGATCGGCTCAGATCAGGAGGACAGTAAACCGATCACATTGGGTAAGTAAGGGGGGGGGTCCTGAGATGGAGTCTGCAGCCCCCTCTTCCACCCAGGCCCCACTCTCCCCTGCCGGTTTGCATGAGGCAATGGGTAGGGTCTTACATGCCAACTCTATTCAGAGCTCTTCCCTGAGGCGCCTGCTGTAAGAAGGACCCCCCGCTGGGGCTGGCTCAGAAGGGTTAACCGCCTGCTCACTTACCCGTCTGCAAACATGGATGTGAATCCCTAAGAGGTTGCAAGAGTAAGGAGTTTTGGGGCTTTGCTTAGCCTAATGCCCCCACTGGGAAATCATGGCACAACGGGGCATAATTAACAGTTTCTCAGCGCTGCCAGTCCCATGATAGGTGCTATGTTTGCTTGAAGCCCCAGCTCCTGGAGTCAGGTGATTAGGTGAGAATCTCAGCTTTCCTTTAAAAAAGAGGTGATTTTCCAGCCTTTGTGGCTGGAGAAAAAGTTGGAAAATGTTAAGTGAATGTGATATGAAGTCTTAAAACCCAAAGGCAAAGAATGAGAACCCCATTTATCACTGTCTTTATTAAATCATGTGCTGTTTTCTGGCCTGCCTCACTTCTGGGGTTGGCAGAACTACTTTCTGCTCTGAGTGGGACCCAAAAGGGAATATCAAGGGGGCACAAAGGGTGTAGGTTAGGGCTGAGACAGGCCCGTGTAGCTGAGCTGAGGATCCCAGGACTGGGACAGCATGGAAGGAGGGCAGCTGGGAGCATTGTGTGGCATTTGCACAGCTGATCATGCCAAATTTGTCCCCACACTACGCCCAGGACTCT
Organism: Gavialis gangeticus; assembly: GCF_001723915.1. Taxonomy (NCBI): domain Eukaryota; kingdom Metazoa; phylum Chordata; order Crocodylia; family Gavialidae; genus Gavialis; species Gavialis gangeticus. Next base: position 4,547,874 of record NW_017729018.1, on the reverse strand, counting down.
CATCCAGCTGACTCCCAGTTTCTTTCTAAAACAGCAGACACTTGCAATGAGATACCGAGGAGCACAGAGGCCAATTGAAACCAGACTCTCCCCACTGCAGATTCCTTAGTGTGGAAACCTTCAGCACAGGGGAGAGAGCACCAGGACAGTATAGCACAGGACAGGAGCACCTTACGTGGATGCACCCAGCAGCGCAAAGTTAATGTATCCGAGTGATGCTCACAGCCTGCTTGGCGAGGAGCTTCAGGTTGGCTGCTGGCAAGTTGAGCATCTGATTTCAAGACCTGCTCACCCCCATTTGCTGGAGGTGTTCAAAGGAGCTGGGCTCTGTTTGGCTCCAGGGCTGCAGGGCACAGCTTACTGATAAAAGCCCTCTGAATTAAAGAGCTCCCAGCTCAGACCCATATATTTATCACAGGAACGTGGTTTTGGACGGGCTCTGGGGGTGCTGCTGGTCTCTGATTATTGCAAGTCAAAGAGTTGCTTGTAAAAGAATTGACTCCCCCTACCAAGCAGCTGCAGTGTGCTAGCCCAGCACTGAGAAACCACCAGAGAGTTAGTGGGTTTTTAGTCTATAATTGGGAGGCTCCTGCATTGGCAGCATAGGGCGGAGGAGCTAGTGCAACACCACTAGCTTCCACATCAAAGATGTATTTGGCCCACGCAGCTTTATCATTGTTATTCATTATCACTCTGCTGGGAGCAGTAAGAAGCCCGCCCAAAACAGGTCAGGGCCCTGCTGTGTCACATACTGCACAGACACATAGGGAGAGACAGGCACTGACAGTCTAGGAGCCATAGGCGACTGGTAGGGGGTGCACAGGGGTGCACGTACCCCCCCAATGGGGCTGGTGGCCCCCTAACAGGGCTGCTGCCTTCGGTGGCTTCTGCGGGTGCCCCTCCAGATTCAGGAGGCACCAGTCACTCACGCTAGGAGCCAAGACAAGGCAAGGGTGAGAAGGGAGTCAGAGCACAGAAACCTGCCCAAGTGGTTCGCAGCAGAGCTGAGCCTCGATGCCCAGTCTCTCATGCACTAGATCTAAACCCCCAGCCCTGGGACCCTCTGTGGCAGAGAGCGCAGTCCTGCATGTCACCTAGAGTCCTCCTTGTCCTCCTTGTCTGGCTCACTAGTAAGACCCAGGCTGGAGGGCGGCAGGGAGGGGGGCTCCTAGCCCACACTGGCCAGACTGTACTGGATGCCACTTCCCTGGGAACAGCAAACAGGAAGCACGGAGTGTATGAAAGGTCAGGAACGAGGTGGGACGGGAAGGAAAAGATTGGATTTTGTTGGATGAAATAAATGCCACAAAGGAGAAACTGCTGAGCAAGGAGTTTCTCGCAGCCTCAGGCTTCTACCAACAGCTTCTCAGCCTCGGGTGATGCGTAGACCCCACCCGACCCCTGGCCACTGCTGCACGGACCCAGCACGCTCTCCTGCGCAGCACAAGTGCTGAGTCGGCAAAGGGAGGCTGCAGCATTTGATCGGCTCCAAGGCACGCGGGTGTGAATTATGTATGCCGGATAAGGATTGCGGCTCCAGGCAGATCCTGAATAGCTTTCTTTGAGGACACTGGGCCCAGGCGGCCACCCCTCTGGGTAGCTGTAAGCAGAGTCTGAATCAGCTGGATTGTGGAGTGTGGCACGAGTGTGGCGCGGTCTCAGCCCAGTTTCATGTCACAGCAGCTGTCACTGACAACAGGTCTCCTTGCTGACAGGCTCAGCAGAGAGATGGACATTTGCCTGGGCCTGGGATGGAGTGCAGCTGACAAGGGGTGGCCAGGGCAGGGCTTTAGGATGGCTGCCTGGGGCAGAAGGGCTGAAAGGCTCTGGGCTGATTCCCCGGCTGGCAGGTCTCCAGTTTGCTCCCACTCAGCTTTCTCACCCAAAGCAATGATAGGGAAGGAGTCTACCACCAACACCTGCGCTGGTTTCTGCTGAGTCCTGCTTGTGGCGGGGTCTGTTTTCCTGCCCAGGCATCCCTCTAGGTTTCAGAGGCTCCCCTCCCTCAGCCTTCCCACCATGCCAGGCCCAGACCGTGCTGACAGGGCTGCCAAGGGCAGCTCCCCACCTGCCCCTCTCGCATGGGGGGTATCCTATGAATTAGGGATTGCAATATGGACTGTGGAGCCATCAGGTATTATATGTACAGGAGTACTTGCACTCCTCAGCCTGGAGGCGTGTGAGCCCTAGGCGCTGCACCGACATAAAGCTGAGTCCTGCCCTGCCCTGAACTGCCTCCAGCTTGTCAAGAGACAAGACAAATCAGGGAAGGATTTGTAGCTCCTTTTTACAGGCAGGGACCTGAGGCCTACAGGGTTGAAGTGACTTACCCAAAGCCTGGCAGAGAGGCTGTGGCAGAGCAGGACTTGGAAGGCAGAGCAGTAGGTTCTCATCACCCCCGGCCAGTGCCTTCTCTACCAGGCCGCTCTCCCTTACCGGCAGCCCTGCTACTAAAAACAGTGAATGCTGGCATGACCCAAGTAGCATAATGTGATGGGCACATGAGTCACACAGGCAGAACGGCATGCTCCAGCTCTTGGCTTCGAGACAGCGCACATCAGGCTCCTGGTACAAAAGCAGGGACAGGGCGCTGGCCACATTTCAAAGGGGGAAACTGAGGCACAGGAAAAAATCCCCTGTCAAATGAGCTGAGACTTTTTTTGGCAAGATCACAAGTTTGGTTGATTGAGGTCATCATGTGGATATCACGGACTTAGTTGTCAGGAGCAGAGAACAGAGGA
>NW_017729018.1:4528131-4540133 GCF_001723915.1 Gavialis gangeticus | reverse complement strand
AGATCACAAGTTTGGTTGATTGAGGTCATCATGTGGATATCACGGACTTAGTTGTCAGGAGCAGAGAACAGAGGATGGGAGCAGGGGGCTCCTCAGTCACTGTCAGTCAGTGCTGTGACAGGCAAATGCATCATGTAATCACGTAATTTGTGGAGCTTCCACTTGGTCCTGCACAGCAGTTTGATTAAGAACTTAGACTGATGAAGAGGAACCTGGCCCAGGCATTGAAATGGCCAAATGATGGGCCTCAGAAGGCATCTGAAAGGGAATCACCCACATGTGACCCTGTTTCTAGCAGGGTCTCACAGGGCTCTGTTCCCAGCTTTGTATCAGTGAATTGGGGGGAGCCCTAAAGCCCTCGCTGACAAAGCTGGCAGGTGACCATAGCTGGGGAGGTGTAAGCAGCACAGGGAGCAGGGGGCTGGCACAGAGCCCTGTGTATCATGTAGAGAGCTGGGAGCAGGAAACCGTTCACATTTCAGTGCATCCATATATAAGGTCCTTCCACCAGGAAGGATGGGGAGAGAGGGGAGGATCAGCTGGCTGCAGGCTCCAGGTGATGCTGCAGCCTGGAGACCTAATGCAGCTCCTGGTTCTGTGAGCTAGGGAGACTTGAGCAGGAGCAGGGAGGTCCTCTTCCCTCAGGTTTTGGCACTGGTGCAGCTGCTACTGAAATCTGGTGGCCAGTCCTGGTGTCCAGAGATCAAGAAGGAAGTTGATAAATTGTACAAGGGTCAGAGAAGAGTCACAAGGGACATAAAAGAATTGGGAAAATACAGGCTAAAGTCAGGGATAGCCCTCTTCCCATGAAGGGAGCTGGCCAGTGGACAGCTTTCCAGGGTGCGGGGCAGATTCCCCACCACTGGATCGTGACTCAAGACTCATTCTTTTCCAAAAGTTCTGTTCATGTTGTCCTGGGCCGGCCAGGCCTGCACTGTGCAGGAGGGCAAAAAAGATGATTGCAATGGTCCCTTTTCTTGCCCATGGAAAAGCTAAGGGACTTGATTCGCACACAACAGTAATAATGGAGCCAGGACTCAAACCCTGGAGCCTCAACTGTAAGACCTGTGCCTGCCCCATGGATCCCTGAGATGGGTGGTAAGAACACTCTGAGTTCCAGGAATAAATATTTTAAAAAGCCAGGAGATTTGGAAGGGAGCTGAACCTTCCTGCTTGAGGGGATCTGATCTGACCAGAGTCAGGAAGGAGCACCCCCACCAATTCTCACATCTGTCCTGGGGTCTTGCCCCTTCCACCATGGCAGCTATTGCTGATGGCTGTCAGGGTCAGGATCTTGGGTTGGTCAGGCCCTGGGTCCAATTCAGTGTGGTGATTCCTCTTCTGCCTGTGGTGTATCCCTGTTACAGTGCCATTTCAAGTCAGGAAACTCAAAGTTGCAGCCCCCGCAGACACCTGTGAATCAGCCCCTGCGCACCCATGGCATGGATTAGATCTGCTTTTGCACTGTGGGGCTGGGCTCTAGAAAATGTGTGTGCGCGAAATGAAACCAGGTCAGCCTGACACGTACGTCATTTTTTACTATCTGACACACAGGTGCAAGGAGTGGGAGCCAGCGCCAGCCACGTGGTAGGAAATTAGATTCACAGCCGAGTGGCAGTGGCAAGTGACCCAGCCCCCTTGCCCTGCCGGAGCCCAACAGAGTCCAAGTGGCAGGGGCAAACCATGAGCAGTGGGCAGCAGTGCAGGGTGGAGAGGGAGCCCCTCTCTTCCCCCCCAGCACACTGTGGGCTGTTGCTCTTGCATTGTCAACAAGGAGCAAAGTGGATGGGGGGAGCCAGGGTGTTGGCAGTGCTGCCCAGGGGGCTTTGTCTGCTCACTGCTCTGGGATGCTGGCAGAAGTCCCAAGCGCAGCAACTGTAGTTTTACTGCTTGCAGAATGGCCTGGAGTGCTAGTCACCACTAGAGCAGGCTTCCCCCACTTGCAGCTCAAGGAGGTACTAGGACAGGCAGAGGTGGAAACACCTGCCACTATGCTCACCTTCATCTGCAGGGTTGTCACTGGCCTGGGGACAGCAGCATCTGGACACCCCCAGTCCTGGCAGGAAGCAGGAGGGATAGCTTCCCAACATGGCCTGGCAGGGACAGAGCCCTGATGGTCCCAGCCTCTCTACTGAGACTGGTTCCAACCTTGGATCAGCTGTCTGACAAGTGTCTGTCACTCCCCTTCTTTAGGCTATTGAGGAGCAATGGCTCTCAGTCCCTAAGGAGGTGGGCTGGATTGTGACTCAAGTGCTAGCGGGGGCAAAAGACTCTCCCTGTATTCCCAACTCAGAGGCCTCCTGCCCTGTGACTGCCACAGCCAAGTCTCCCTGAGCCTCATGGCCAGCTGCATTAGTGAGAATGAAGCCCACCAGTTTCTATAGCCAGTGCTACCAAAGGAGTGATGTGGCCTGTGTCACACTGGTGCCTTTGATTCCCCAGGCCAAATGATGAGGTGCCTGTTTACACCTTGGTTAAGTGGGGGCAGCCCATAGCAAGACCCCAAAGCAGGGCACGATGGTGGACCTCTGGAGACATAGCAGGGCACATCAGTGGCTCTGCACCACATCAATGCCTGCTTGGCTACAGGAGCTCTTAAGCCAAGTTGATAGGCTGCAGTTAAGCACATTGGCATGTTCACATGTGCTAATCTAGGCTATAAACATTGGTGGTTTGGGTGAGGCCTCAGCTAACTCAAGTTATTGACTGCTGAGTAACTCAGGTTGAAAACTAGCGTGGGCAGAGGAAAGCCCCAGAACTTCTATGGGATCCTCCCTCACCTTCCCAAAGCCAGATACTGCCAATGAGCCTGCCAGCTTCCCCCACAGAAACCTCATCCCGGGGCTGGCACAGCAGGAGGCAAAAAACACTACCCCTCCAGTGTCCACCAGCAGGGCCCAGTGCAAAGGGCAGATGAGCAGCTGGCCATGGGATTCATGGCAAAGGGCAGGGGCAGGTGGGTGGTGGTGACCTCTGAGGTCAGCTGGTGCCTCTGCCAGTAACTTCAGTGGGGCCAGGCCCACGGCTCCCAGCTCCTCTCAGCTTTCCCCTCTCTTTTCCTTGGGCAGATTCAACAGACTTCCAGGAAAGCTTCGTCACTTCGGGAGTGTTCAGCGTCACGGAGCTCATCCAAGTCTCCCGAAGTGAGTACCGTGTGAGCGGCGGCAAGCTTGCGTCACTGCAGCTGTGAGAGCTGCCAGGGCACTGGTGTGTTCACAGGGGGCTGGTGAACTTGCTGTTCCTGGGTGTGTCAGAGCCATCCAGACAGACTTCCCTTTCCACCTCCACAGCCCCTGGAGGGAGAGCAGAACATGCAGAGCTCACTGCAGGCCTGGTGAACAGGTCTGGGCAGGGCCAGGTGGCCTTGTGTCAGTAGCTGTGTTACAGAGCCCCTGCAAGACACCAGTTAGGACTGGTGAAAAAGCAGGGAGGCTTTGGATCCGGGGCTGGGTGCACCACTGGGGCAGGTTAAGAGATACAGTCAGCAAATGCTTTTCCCTTGGCACAGGCCCAGGGAAGCCTGGGATGGGGGCACTGTGCCCAGCATGGGTGAGCACACCCTTCCAGCCCTCCCCCATTGCCTCTCTGACGCACCTCTCTCTGTTGTGGTCCACAGCACCGGTGGTGACGGGTACAGGGCCAAACTTCTCTCTGGGAGAGTTGCAAGGTCATCTGGCCTATGACCTGAACCCCTCGAGCACCGGGATGAGGAGGACGCTCCCAAGCACCTCCTCCAGTGGGTACGTACTAGCGGGTCCAGGAGGAGACGGCACAGAGCGGATGGAAAAGCTAAGGCAGGTCTGGGCTTGGCTTGGCTGGTTTGGCCCTTCCCTAGAGCCTGCCTGTGCCTCGCAGCATGGGAAGGCCCAGCCATATGCATATCCTTAGCTGGTGCATGGAGCCTGCATGAGAATCATGTGAGCACATGCAGAGCTGCCCAGGCACTCATGTACACATGGCACGTCCATTCTGAGGGATGCCCGCGATGCACAAAGGGGGGCACGCACTCATGGAAGCAGATGCCTGGCGCAGTGCACACATTGGACATCGAGTCACCTGCCTCCTCCCTGAATGTCTATGTGGAGACAGCCCCCCAAGAGATCCCAGCGAGGAGATGGGGCCACACAGGGAACCACCCACACACATCTCACATGTGGGATCATGTGGACAGTCCTTTGCCCCCCAACACATGCAGTGCAGAGTTGTGATACTGCTCCCCTGGCCCTGCTCTGCTCTGTGCCCCTTGGTATAAATCCAGGTCTAGTTTTATCCTGGCTGGGGCTGCCAACTGGGGCCAGGCAGGTGGGCACAGCCAGCTTGCCTGGGTTCCTCTCCTCCCCTTCATTCTTTGCCCTCTCCCTGCCTGACACGGCCACCTAGGTGAATGCATTCCTTCCAACCTGGCCTAGAGCCGAGCTGGGGCTGTCTCACCAGGCAATGCAACCCTAGCCTGGATGGGGATGGGGAGGGAGGAGGAGAGCGCTTATTGTTTAACCTCATCAGCGCTGCCTCGCATGCCGGGGATGTGGGGCCCAGCACAACTCTGCAGGGAACAGATCCAGCAGTAAAAGGGTTAACCTACATGTTTTTTTGGCTTTGTGGCTTCCAGGCCCAACTTCGAATGCCCTTGACCTTGGCAGCTGTAGTGCTGGAAGGGGGTGGGGGAGATGGTCTTGTCAGCTCTAGCAGGCGAAGCAGGGCCAAGGCTACTTATGACTTGGATGGGTGACAGGCAGAGGAGCCCTGAGGTTCTGCAGACAATAGCTGGGTGACCCAGCAGTGGGGGCTGTTCCCTGTGACGCAGGCCTGGAGCTGTGCCCCAGCACACTGCTCGGGGCCATGCGCTGCTGGAGGTGATTTCCTCTGGAACAGACCTCTGAGGCTTAGGGAACTTTTGGAATGAGCAGAACTGCTAGCACCAGACACAGCTTCCACCCTCAGGTGGGTGGATCTGTCTCCCTCGACTCCCTCTCATGGTTCCCAAGAATATGGTCTTCATCCGTCCCTGTCCCAGACACTGTGGCTGTCAAAGAGCCCCTGCGCTCCATCCTAGGAGCCCTGTGCACAGGGAGATGGGAGCTATTGTTTAAGTGCCCTGTCATGTCAGTCGGTACAAGATCACAGGCTGGGGGAGCTGAGCACTTGCTTTGGGCCTTTGGGCAGCGGTCTGTCCTGGGCTGGGGTTGGGAGCAGAATTTGGCCCAGAGCAGCCTTACCTTTTGCCGGGACAGGCCCACTAGATATTAGATGGGTTGTAGCTGCAGTCTCAGCTGAAAGGACAAAGTGAGCAGCACAATGCCCTGAGTTTATATATAGCTGCATTAAGCATCTTGAAACTCTGCTGGGCCAAGTTCATTTCTGGTGTAACTCATTAGCGTTGCGGTGAGAACAGACTCTGTGGCACCCTGTGAGGAGCCCATCCCTGGCGCCCCATTTGCAGTGGTGTGGTGCCAAGCCTCCATCCTTGCAGCTAAAATCCACTGCCTTGTTGTAAGGATCCCAAAGCAAAGCCCTTTGGATGTTGGGTTTCCAGTCTCTGGTTCTCCTGATGTGCAGACCCCAGTGACCTCCATGGACACACTGCTCCACTGGAGAGTATCCCTGTAGCTAAGAAAGCTTTCCAGTGGCTCTGGGGCTGGATGACCCTGGGCTGTTGACTTATGGGATAAGGGCTACAAGACCGCCCCAGACTTGCTGAGGGTCAAACAGCAAATCAGAGGTCTGGACTCCTGTCCCTGACAAACCATGGCATGACACTTCCCTCCTCAAGCTGACAGTAGAGCCCAGGTGTCTCAGCTCTCAGTCCTTGGCTCTGACCAACAGACTGGTCCACGCTGGAGCTGCTGGTGGAACCCAGGAGTCCTAGCTCCCATCCCCCAGCTCTGTTCAGGAAGCAATTCCAGTGAAATGGCTTCATGCCTGGGTATTATTGAGGTGATGTTGTTGGCATGATGGCCCAGGAGGTACGTGAAAGGCAAGAATTCTTGTGGGCAATATCTTTTATTGAACCAACTGTATGAATGGTATAGGCAATTGTATGAATAGGCAAGCTTTTGAGTATCACAGTGCTCTTCCTCAGGCCTGGGAGAGAAAAGCAGACACAGCTGGGCTAAACAGCAGCTGGAACTGATGCCTGGACACAGCCCTGTGGGTTAATCACTGCTAACCACATCCCTTCCCCAGGAGTAAACGGCACAAATCTGGCTCCATGGAGGACGACATAGACACGAGCCCGGGGGGAGAGTACTACACCTCACCCAACTCGCCCACGAGTAGCAGCCGCAACTGGACAGAAGACATGGAAGGGGGTAGGTCTGGCATCCATGCGGTACCTGCCCCTCTCCCCGGTGAGGCAGCCCCCGCCTGCAGGGCCCAGGCTGGCCTCTGATCCCACTGTCTCTTCCTGGCTATGTGTCAGCTTGGCTTCCGAGGTGGTTACAAGTTCAGGGAGGCCCTGCAGAGGGAGGGAGGGAGGGAGGTGCAGGGCATGGGGCAGGGCAGGGATGGGGCTCTTCCCGTCTGGCCCCTGAAGGACCTCCTTCTAGGTCTGCTTTGCAGTGCAGCGGACGTGGCCACATGCACAATACCTCTTGGGGCTGAGCTGAGTTCAGGGGCAAATTCTCTAGCAGGGCAAGTGGCCACAGGAGCAGGAATTGCAGCCCAGTCTCTCCAGGGCTGCGCTGGAGGCTGTGTATCCTCTCCAGGCATACACAGATCACTAAGGCAGTGTCCCATGGTCTGTTGGCATTTCGATAGCCCTGCCCAGGAAAGCCCCTTGGGTGCTCCCAGGATATCCCTGATGGAGGCACTCATGGAGTCTCCCCAGTGCAAGGTCTCTGGTGGGGCCAGATTCCCACTGTGGCTGTATGAATGAATCTCCTGACAGAGATCAGATGCCTGCTCCGGTAGTCACCCCATGCAGGAGCCCACAGAGCCCCCGCTCCCCTGCACTGGAGGGCCAGGCCTGCCTGTCTCTCACATTCATCTAGCTACCCCATAGCCCCTCACAGCGTCACACTTGCCCTGCACCCCAGCCAGGCGCCTGCCTGCCCCGCCACTGCCCGCACCACAGGTGCCTGATATTATTGGGGACAGCTTGCTTTCTTGTGTAGGTTTTTGTCTTCCTGTCTAGACAGCCCAATTAGCTGTTCATTAAGAAAGGGGGGGAGTGGGACGGGCTGAGCTAATTAAAGTGATACTGCCCCTTTTTCAGATGACTGCTTCCCAGACTCCCACGCTCCTGGGTTTCTCTCCTTAGAGCCATAGAAGGGGTGAGGGGAGGGGCGGGAGTCTTTGCAACTTTTACTTTGTTTTAATCCAGCAATGTCTATTCCCCCCTCCCTCTCCTGCCTCCTGAAAGCACCGCTTGCAACCCAAGCTGGGGAGGGGGTGGCTCACAGACTTTGCTGGGGACAGCAGGTGTCCCTCGGATGCTGGAGAGCTGCTGAGCTAGAGCCATGGGGGATGCCAGCAGCTACGTGACAGAAAGTGGGCTTGCCACCAGTTTTACCTGTCCAGGGACAATTTTTAAGGGGCCATTTTGCTTTCAAACTGGGAGCACAAGTCTGGTCCTTTGCCCTCAACATCCATACAACCCTGATCCCAGCAGCCCCACCTCTGTGTGTGTGCATGCATGTGTGTCCATTTGAGTGCTTACATGCATGCGTGTCTGCTATCACAGATCTGCCCCTTTCAGGGGGAGCTTTTCCTTGAGGCACCCCAAGAAGCAGCCTCATTTGCTCTGCCCAAGGACCCCCAGTGCGGATTCGAAGGGACAAGCCTTTGGCTTTGAGATCGCAGCTCCTCTCTGTCCCTGGCTTCCCTGGTGATCAGTGGCGCTCCCCACTCAGAGAGCTCCTTCTTCACTCAGCTCCCAGAAAAGGGGGGTGTTCCTCCTCAAAGAGGGTTCAGAGACTCCCCAAGCTGCACAAGAGGCAGCTCTGCTCCAAGCAGTCTTTATTGTGCCATGCAGTTCCCCCAGTCCTCCCTCAGACTCTGCTGTCTCACTAGCTCTATCCTGGGACTATGCCTTTCTCTCCCCATCTCTCTCAGAGCCTCACTCTTCCTCTGGCCCAGTCAGCCACACTCGCAGCAAAACTGCTGCAAAAGGATGGTATCAACCCAGGCACCAGCACCCAGTCAAATGAAACACATTATGGGGAACCAGCTGGGGAGCAGTCTCTGTGGCCTGTTGCAAGCCCCCGATGGTCACCTTCCCGGGGCACGAAAAGGGCTTTCTAGGTGTCCTGTTTATGAAGCTGTTCACAGCAAAGCCTGCTCGTGCTGAGCCGCCCAACGTGTTCCCCAGCAGGGGCAAAGGGGCCAGGAACAGGTTTCAGCTGGATGGTAGAGAAGGTTTCTCACCCTTGGAGCAGGAAGGCTGGGGAAGAGCAGCAGGGCCCAGACACCTGGCTGGCTGTGAGGTGAGCCTCTGGGAGCTTGCAGGCACCCGGCCATCCCCGTGTTCCTACTTTTTGGACAAAAATAACTTATTTTTCCCTAAATGACTTTTTTCCAGAAAAAATAGTTGAGCCCTGCTGAAGCGTGGGGACGTTAACAGACCAAACGCGCTAGGCGGCTATTTAAACAAAGAAAAGTTCTTCGCACCAAACAGTAGCAAACCCCCTTATCCAGCTGCCTGTTCTCGTTGCTATTCATTGCTGATAGCAAGAGCCCCCCCATCTGCGGTTCTTGCAGTTCTTTCGACCTGTCTTTAAAGACCAGCTTCTAATAGCGACCAGGTCTTGCTGGCGCCTGGGGTGCTGCTCCAGATAGATGTCACAGGATTTTTCAGTTGATCTTTTGCTCTGGTTATGGCTCTGCCTCCTGGGGCCAGCAGGAGAGTGCAGTAAAACTTGAAGTCCAAAAAAAAAAAGTTAGGTAAAAAATGTAGATTTGGCCTCATGGACCCATTTTCGCCTCTTTTTTGCCAAATTGTTTGCATCCAGGAAAAAAAGAACAAAATATTTCAAGAATGTTTCTGTTTTCCCATTCACTTCTGCGCCTCGCTTGGCTGCTCCCCTCCATTTTATTTTTTTAAAAAGGGCTTAAAAATTGCTCCAGGCCAGCTAATGTGTCTCGTTCAACCCCAAACAATTGCTTTTGTGTATCCTGGAGTTGTGAGCAAACTGCATGAGATCTGCAGAGTGCCAGGCAGGCTACTCTGGAGGACTGAAGAACAGAAATGTCACCAGGACCTCAAACTTAGATTGTGCTTTGGGTGTTGTCAAATAGGGGCTTGCACTGGGACCAGTTTACCCCCAGCAAGCAGCTGAATACCTTTGGGGTGGCTCTTCCTTACCCACCAGCCTACAGAGCAGTGCAGGGCCCAGATCAACAAGCACACACAGCACATTTTAAGGTAGGAGCTAACCAGTAGACAGAACCATCCTTAGGGGGTGCGAATCGGGATGACTACCCCAGACCCTGCGCTTTGGGGGACCCTGTAGAGCCAGGCCGGCTTCATGTCCGGCCACTCGCCACCCCCCTCCCTCCCCCACCACCATGCCACCGCCATGTCCAGGCCCCGCACAGGCTGATTTGCCCCAGGCCCCGCACCCTGCTATGGTCATCTCTGCCGGTAGATACAGACTGACTGACTGATCGGGAGCACTGAGATGATAGTAGTCAGCCTGAAGGGTGCAAGTGTCAGCACAGCAGCTGCTGAGACTTTGTAAGCATCTTGGCAAAGGAGGATTGCTAAGAGGCAGCATTGTGGTTTGCAGGGCAGCCTGTATGTATATCTATACCCGCAGTTCAATCCCGTGCCCTCCCAAGGCCGCTGTCTCCTAGCTGAGCAGCATAGGCTGAGGAATGCTGTCCACAGGGGCAGGTTGGTATGGTCCAGAGCCAACGTATTGCGGGAGCCCAGGCATTCTGCACTGCACACACAAAGCTGCCCTGGGAGCAGCATCCTTGTGGTCTTTGAAATGATTTGCTCTGACTCACGCAGCTGGGAGTGCAGAGCTGGGAATGGTGCTGTACGTCCAGGATCCCCACCCCTGCTCCCCCCCAGCACCTGCTCCGATCACTGCCTTGCACACCTGCCCTGCAGCTTGCTTCTCATTTCTTATGGTTAGCTCCCTATGGTGGAGTCTTGGCTCAGTGGCTCTTGAAGCCATCAGGGATCAGAGAGGTGCATCAGCTGCAGGTGTGTGCACACAGGCACACATCCATGTGTTCTGGTGTGTGTGCATGTATTTTCATGCATGGGGGCATATCTGTGAGTTCACCTGTGCCTGAGAATGAGCAGATGTTTTCATTTGTGTGTACACATGCATGCATTTGTGTGTGGATGTGTGCTTTTGTATGTGTGCTCACATATATGTGCATGTGTATATGTGTTCACATGGGTTTGTGTTTATGTGCAAATGTGTAAGTGCACACGCTGTTTCATATGAATGCTCCCCCCGCCCTCCTGAGCCTGGCGTCCCAGCAGCGCACTACACCGGCTGGTGGGGGCAATAAGCCTTGTGAGAAGTGACGTGTTTAGCCGGCGCGTCGGAGGGGGGTTTATTTCAATCCTGTACTGGATGTTCTGTGAAATCCTCCTAAATGAACGTCTGAGAAAGGGCTAAACCCATTAACGCCGGCTGGGCCACATGGCCGCAACTAAAGCCTCCATGTCATTGTGGTAGCAGGATCACCTCCCTCCAGGAGTGCCAGCCCGTGGCACAACCCATGCCCCCACTTAGGGCCAGGTCCCTAATATGCTGTCATGGGAATGGGCAGAGAAGGCAGACCCCCTCTTTAGTGAGGTGCCCAGCATCCTGCAGGGACTTACAGGGCCTGGGCACAGGGCAAGGAGGACTTCAGGATTTCCTGGCACAGAGGTACCAGGGAAAGCAATGGTGGGGCTGAATGCAAGGAGGGCAGAGAGAGGGACACAGGATTGAGCTGGGGAGTTGGCAGCAAAGAAGGGGCAGCAGAGAAATAGGGAGAGGGCTGGATGGAGACTGCAGTCCATCTGCCACTGTCATGTCAAGCCAACAGAGAGGCCAAGGAAGAGGGAGCAGACAGGGAAGGAACCAGTGCACAAAGGTGGCTCTATGGTATCCTATGTAGACTCCCTTCTGAGCTGCCCTTGGGGGCCAGAGGCCCTGGTATGGGTACAGTACCTCAGGGGCACCCTCCCCACCCCACACGGTGCAGCACAGGAGAGCAAGCACACAGGGCACCTCAGCACCCTCCCCAGCACACTGGTCCCCGGGGCTGCCTGCATCAGACCTAGGTTGCACCGCACGGGGGGCATTCTCTTATGCTCTAAGGAAGGGCAGTGCATGCCCCAAAGCTTGTCAAACTTTTCTCCCAGCTATATGATTGGTCCAGTAAAAATGTCACAAGAAGCCCCTGGTGTAGTGACCCAGTGGGGCCACAGGGGAGGAAGGTGTCCCATCCATCAGCATGGAAATGTCCCAGGCAAGGAGGCTTCCACGTCCTGTGGGCAACAGCCTCCCCACCAGGACGGTTTCCCTGCTCCGGGGCCTCCTGCCAGCCTGAGCCTGCCCCTCCCCCTTGGTGTTTATGCCATTGGGATCCTCGTGCTCCGTCTCATATCTCCTCCCGGTCAGCGCCCGGCCAAGCCAGACATATTTTTAGTTCTCTTAATCTTTCCTCATAAATCAGCAGCCAACTGTCCAAGCTGGGGCCCAGAATGGGGCAGGGCAGGGCTGGGCTGCAAGGTGTCCTGTCCCACGCCTGCCAGTGATTCAGCACGACCTGCTGCCCCACTGGACAGGCGAGGGGTAATGAGTGCTGGCAACGCTCAGGGCTGTTTGGAGATGGATCAGCTTGGTATCCCCCAGTCTGCTAAGATGATGTGGCAGGGAACACTGTGAGGCCTGCTGAGGCAGCAACCCCTCAACTAGCTTTGCAGGGCTGGAGGATAGGACTGCCATTGTGCAGGACCTGGTCAGTATAGGCAAGGGCAGTAGACAGCAGGGCAGCCTTATCTCCTGGAGTAAGGGGCAGAGAGCATGTAGTGTAGGCAGCTCCCACTGTTG
>NW_017729018.1:4509154-4523131 GCF_001723915.1 Gavialis gangeticus | reverse complement strand
ACGCTCAGGGCTGGGGGAAGAAACAGCATCTCCGTCCCGTTCATTTGCCCCTGCCTTCCCAGACCTCCCTGTCCCACCGGGGCAGAAAGACACAGCCCAGCAGCCTTGCTGGGCTCCGGGGCAAGGTGCCCGACTCCCACAGAGAAACCAGGGGGGAACATACATGGCTTGGTTTTCCTTGGGCCCTGGAGCACCCCAGGGTGTGCTTGGTTCCAGTTGTGTGGCCCCACTGCAGTCTGGCACCAGTAACGTATCCAGCCTGGGCCTGCACTTGCTGTGCCCTGGGCCTGTTCGCCTTGCCCTGGGCTTGTCAGGAGGAGGCAGACCCGGGGCAGGTTAGAAATGCTGTCCTGTGCAGGGGTATACTGGGAGCAGCTGGTGAAGGGCACAAGCTTCCTTACTAGAAAGGGGATTGAGACTTTCATCCCACGGATCCTCCGCAGACGCACACGCACACATGCTGGCATGCCAGTGTGCACCTGCACTCACACACCTGCAGGTTACGTGCATACACATCCGCACACCTGTGGGTACCTATACATGCATCCACTCACACCCCTGCACACAGAGCAGCAAACCCTTCATCACAAACACACCTGCACACCCAGGCACACACATGCACATCTGTGCACACCCACTTACACACACACCTGCACATCCACTTGAGTATACACACACGTGCACACATCCCATACCTGCACACCCAGCTGTACACATAGCTGCCCAGCCATACACAGTCATGTGCACACAGCACAGCTGTGCCCGCCCTGGGAGTGGTCCAGTTGGCACTTAGGCATCCCCAGAGGCCAGTGCTGGCAGAGCCAACATGCCCCGCTTAGCAAGTGACTTGGTCCCTCAGTTTCTACCTCCTTAGCCAAGAGCAAAGTGGCTGCTGCCTGTGGGCCCAAGGGCTCTCTTTGGGCTCCTGTGCCCCCTGCTGTCTCTGCCGCAGCAGTAACCTCCCCATATTCTCCAGGCTGATCTTCCGACACCAGTGCCCCCATTCATCTCCCCTGTTCCTCAGCTCGATGGGCTCAGTGCAGCAGCTATCCTTGCTGCCTCCAGACACGGCCAGTGCTGGGGTTAGCCTCACTGCAGGGATGGGACCTTCCTCAGTGCAGCGCCGGACACTTGAAACACCCTCTCCCCACCCCGGTCAAGGAGCTCCCATTAACCCCTAGCTGCTTGGCATGTGTGCGCCCCCTCCTGACACCAATGCATACCCCCACCCTAGTGTGCCCCCCACCCAGGCTGAGGTGAACAGCCCAGCTAGGCCCAACCAAAGGGGTTTCTTCCCCTCCCTCCCTAGGCTGTCGAGCAGGCTTGCCAGCCCATCAGGGCAATTGTTTCTCACTCAGGATTACTGTCCTACTGGATCAGAGTGGTGGCGTGGCTAGGCCAACGTGCAGCCCCTGACAGCAGCACCCCAGAAAAGTCAATAAAACTGTGGGCTGGGGGTGTGGGAATATCCTTCCTAACCTGGGGGAGGTCAGGCTATGTATGCAGTGAAATGCTCCCCCGATAGCACCACTCAACTCAGACCCAGCTACATCCCTCCCCTTTGTCTCAACCTTAAGACAGGTGGTACCCTAACGATTGCTGCTTTTTTGGCCCCCAGGCATCTCCCCCACCGTAAAAAAGACAGAGATTGACAAGTCACCTTTCAACAGCCCGTCGCCCCAGGACTCCTCCCCGAGGCTGAGCAGTTTCACGCAGCACCACCGTCCAGTCATCGCCGTGCACAGTGGTAAGTCGGGCCCCTCTGGGGCGTCCTCTCGGAGTCTCCCAAAGCATGATGGCATGGCTCTCTTGCTGTGTGATGTCAAGACAGGGGCGGCCTGTGTGATGTCAGGACAGACGCAGGCAGCCACACTGCTGCAAACACAGTGGGGAACTGCTGGGGGACCAAGTGGTGCTGTACAGACCCAGGGGAACACAGCTGGCCTGTGCTAAGGAGCTTCTGAGCTGAAGCAGAGGCCACGCAGGCACAGGGAAGCCAGGAAATCTCTGTTCTGTTTGGGCCCACATCCGTGCGGGGAGGCAGGAGCAGATAGAGTTCAGCCAGACATCCAGCTCCCTCTGGGACTGATGGTTAGTGTGGACTGAGCCTATGCAACCTGGCAGGGAGGGGGGCTACGACGGGCATCTATGCCAGGCCATTCCCACAGCAGCTTCTCTAAGTGGGGCTGAACTGGAAGTGACCATGGGTACCACTGTTCATGTACTGAGCATGCCTCCTGCAGCAGGCGAGGTGTCCATGCCACCCCCTCCTGAGAGGCAGGTAAGGATCCTTGTTCTCACTTTACAGAAGGGAAACTGAGGCACGGAAAGATGTTTGGTGACTTGCCCAAGACCACAGCATGGAGTCAGTGTCAGAGGCAGGGGGAGGGAGAGCCCCTGGCTCCCTGACCTGTGCCTGGATCCCACTCCCCCACCTCACTGCCCATGTGCTGTGTGACAGACATAGGTGTGAAGCAGCTTGGGTCACGAGGGGCTGCCAAAACAGGGGCCTTCTCAGGGGCCTTTCTTCTGCTGCCATGAGCCCAGAGTGCTCCTTGGGTGGGGCTGGGGAGCAGGAGCGGGCGCTGGGTGTGTCTGCCTGGCCTGGTTCTTGGAGTGAAGGCCGCCCGGTCACCTATTTGTTTCTCTCCCCCTCCAGGTATCGCTCGAAGCCCACACCCTTCATCTACTCTGCATTTCCCCACCACCTCGATTCTCCCCCAGACAGCCTCCACCTACTTCCCCCACACCGCCATACGGTACCCGCCTCATCTCAACCCGCAGGACCCTCTGAAAGATCTCGTCTCCTTGGCCTGCGACCCGTCCAATCAGCAGCCTGGACCGGTAAGGAGCTGGAGAATCGTCCCTTTCTCTCCCTCCCACCACCACCATTCCCCGCCTGGGGCCTGGGTGGGGGAGAGGTCCTGACTGGGCCGATACCGCTGGGCTCCTGCCAGACTGGCTGGGTATATCCCTCCCTGAAAGCAAGTCATGAGCCAGGATCAACCTAAAGCAAAGGACTCAATGGCACCTCCACACCCCTGATTATCCCTGTTTTGTGGTACAGCCAGTCCCAAGGCAGTCGGGGTTGGGGCTGAAGGAGCACCTGGCCAGTAGGTTAGATAGAGTGGTCTGTCTGGCTCCTGCAGGGCAGGACTTCCTTAGCACACATCTAGCACACCATGCACGCCCCTGTGTAAGGGCTCGCCTGGTGCTTTGTTCAGTGCTTCAAGCAGGCTGGCTTGAATACAGTTGCAGAAGGCACCTTTTTTTTGTACCATCTAGGGCAAGCAGTGCTGCCTGACCCGCTGCCCCCTGTCCTGGCGGGAATGTGGCAGACAACAGATGTGGGGCTGGTGATAGACCCCATCATCCTTCACAGACCACTCCAAGCACTAGTTTGGCTGGCATTTAGGCTTGTGCTGACCCCTGCGTGAGGACACACCTCACCCTGGGAGAACATCCTCTCACGTGCTGCAAAGAGATAAGAACCCTAACTCTTTCCCTAGCCGAAGGGGGCGGGTAGGAAAACCCTGTCCCGACCCCCCTCCCCAGGAAGTGCCCTTCTTCCCCTGGGACAGCAGGGACCATGGCCCAGGAAAGCCAATCCCTGGCAGCACAGGCTTGATTAGCTTCAAAATTTTTCTTCCTGTTAAATTCATTGAAGGAGGACTAAAGGGGGTGGAAAACATGGACTCAGACCTTCCCCAAAGCCCAGGGAGCTGCACAGCTCTAACCTGCTGGTGAAGAGCAGGAAATGAAACACTGAGCGCATGGCGGGGAATGAGTGGCCTGAGCCAGTGGGGAGGCGAAAGTCAATCTTTGAATGGCTTTCGCGCATAACATTTGATGGTGCCAGTGGCACAGAGCAGGCTGAAAAGCCAGATGGGCAGACAGATGGACAGACAGACTTGCAGAGTAAAGAGCTACTGAAATCCTAAACTCCATCCTTGGTGAATGCGAAGGACATGTGGACCTTATTTCATTGCCCATCCCACCAGCCATGAACTGCTTCAGAGTCCAGGAAAGTGCCAGGCGTGACCCTGCCCGGCTGTACTGCCCTGCCCTGGGTGGCCACCACAGGTTCTTCCTGACCCCTGGAGCACGGGAATGGCTGGGCACACATTTGTGCCCCGCTCGCCCCATGCCTGGAGCTGAAGGGCAGCCCCCGGTCCATCCTATGTGGTGGTCCGTCCTTGGAGGGGACAAAAGGGAGGGGACTGTTCTTTCTGTGTCATCTTGTAGTATGAACCCCCTTCTCGGCTTCGCCTGACCCTCCTTCCCTACCCCCTTGCAGTACCTTGGACAGCTCCGAATACGCGGGACAGGCACGGCCGTCCCCCAACCTCCCGCGTTGCCCACACCCCAGTACCGGCGCACTCCCTTTGCTGTCTGTAGTAGTGGGTGCTGGATCTCCTGTGGGCCAGCTGCCCCGTGCATGGCCCATGAGTGACCCCAGCCTTCAGCTCATCTCTGCACACTTGCCCTTGGGCTCCCCTCCCCAGCATGGGACTTTGGCTGCGCCCCAGCCATGCCCCTGTTCCCAGCCCATATCTATTCTGTTGCCAGGAGGCATCCTCTCTCTTCCCAGCTCAAGCATGTTGCCTCATTCAGCCTCTTTCCTGGTTCCTCTCTGGGGGCTACAGTTGAGGTTTGCACCCACTGCAGGGGACTTCCCCAGAGAGACTCCCCTCTCCCGTGGTGAACAAGAAACTTCTGCTTCTCCACTGGCCCTCTTAGAAGGAACAGGCCTCCTCGGGGACATTTCACCACCCTCGTTCCCCACAGCCATAGGGACGCTGATAGAAAACTGCTGTCATTAGGGCTAGCAACCAAGGCTAGACTCCCTGCACTGGATATCCCAGCACCCACTAGTTGAGCGAAGGAAGTCACTTCTCCCACCAGGTAGCAGTAGCAAGTTGTTATCATCCCCACAGTGGCCACCAGCAAGTGACGTGACCCCATGCCCCGAGCTTGCACATCACTCTCATGGTGTACCAGGAACAACCCCAGGAGCCTTTGGGGGTTTCTCTCTCAACTCATTTTGGCCCCAGAAGGATAGGAGGCTAAGAGGATATTCAAGACCCCTGTTCAGCAGCCTCCTGCACCAGGACTGGGTTTCCTTAAACTCCTAGGCAGAGGAACCAGAAAGCCAGAGGCCAGAGTGAGGGGCATGGTTAAAATCCTCCCATCTCCCTCCTTCCTTGAAACCCAGCTCTGTGGAGAGTACAAGGAGATCTCCTCTGTGCTGCCTGCTGCTGTCCTCCCCCTTTGAAGTACAGGGAGCAGCACCCAGGATCCCAGGCAGCAGGCAGGGCTGGCTGGAGGCATTTCCAGCAGGAAAGGCAGAAGCCCCCTGCCAGTGTCAGGTAGGGGAGATTACAAAGGAGCCTTTGAAAGTCACAGTGGGTGGAGACGGGAAGGAGTGGGCTCCACAGCCTTTGAAGCCTTTCTCTGGCTCCTCCGTCCTCACCAGGCCCCTCACCCCCAGGTTTTTGATGTACCAGCAATTGCTTCCCAGCTGCCTGTGCGCCACCCAGCTGGGTGCCCCTTCCCCATGGGTGGTCTCTTCAAAGAGCTCCCTGCTGTCTCAGCTACCTGCAGCAGAGACGCTGCCCACACCAGGGCCCAACTACAGAATTCAGCCCGTACTGCTGCTGTTGAACGCTGAGCTGAATTTGGCTAGTTATAGTGAGTTTAAAGGGTGAGGCTGTGAGCGCAGGGCTCTGCCGGTGCCCCTTGATTTGGTTGTGTACCCCCTGTTATCCCCGCGCAGGGCTGCCCCCGACAGCACTGCTATTGTTCCACTGGTGCCCCTCGCTCCTGACCCACAGCCCCTGCTCCTATGGTACTGGCTTCCCTGCTCCTGCTCTGCCTCTCAGGCCCAGCCTGCAGCCTCCGGCTACTCCAGCCAGTGGTGTCAACAGAGCCGTTCTGGTCCCCTCGGCCCCGGCTGCATGTTCCTGCTGCTTGTGGCTAAGCCTGTGGTATTGCGTGGCTGTTTTGTGATCTAGAGCAACACCCACTAGGGACTGATCTGCGACCCAACAAACTCGTTCCACTGGTGAGCCAGGCATTGTGGAAGCTGAGCCCGGTTCTTGCCATGAGGCTCAGTTGCTGGCTTTATCCAGAGGATCCTCTGCTTCTCCTCTGTGTGCCAGGGCCTCGCCTCAAGGTGAGGCCTAGTACTAGTGTAGGGTATCAGAGGTGGCAGGTGCTGGGCTGCTGGCCTGGGCCAGGCCTCTGAGTGACTGCAAGCCTGCATGTACCATGGCCTGGGACCCTCTGTGATGTCCCTGACTTTAAGGACACCCCCTGGCTTTGTGTCCGCTCTTTTCTATCAGCTGGTGCCAGAAGCCCCTCCTTCCTAGCAGCCCTGGGGACCCTGAGGGTCAGTCAGGATTCAACTCAGGGCTCCATGCCCATAGAGTCCTATGGGCACAAGGGGGCTGTCCTCTCCCTGCCTCTGTCCTACTGCTGCTGCAGCCCCTGTCCTGCCTCCCGCCGGTGCCTCCCCTGAAGCACTGGGGGGAGGCTAGAACTGGCAGCCCTGGGCAGGGCACACCAGCTGGGCTCTGTGCTGCTCTTGCTTCCTAATGGCTTGCTGTTTGTTTTTTGTCTGTGTTGTGTCCCCAGTTAAATGGAAGTGGTCAAGTGAAAGTGCCCAGCCACTACATTTCCACCCAGATGCTGGCGCCGCCACCTCCCCCTGGCATGCCCCGGTTGGCAATCTCTCCTGACACCAAATCCACCACGACAACTTCCGAGGGCGGGACGACCTCACCGACATCACCCAGTAAGCAGCCCGCGGTGCCACCAACCCTTGCTGGCATGTCCTGGTGCCATCCGTCCAGTCAGGCCTCGCCCTGCCATTCCCATCATACATGCCTCCCCCTGCCTTCTGGCTACCCTTCTCCCATCTCGCTGGCAACCTGGCTTCATTTAAGTGCTTCTGAGCAGCGGGGGCAGTCTGCAGGCTGTGCCTGGGAGCGAGGGACTCAGGGGCTGGTGTGTGGCGCCATGTCGTAGACAGGGACCCCCTGTCCACTAATGAGCAAAAGCAGTTGCCACCTGACAGCCTGTGTGGAATGAGTTTGCTGGGTCTCAGTTAGTTCTTAATGGGCAGGTCTTTTCATCCCAAGCCCAGGTTAGTCCTCAGGGACATTCTCCCCAGAGAAGCCGTGGGTGCTGGGCTGCCTTTGTTCTCATAAGGCCTGGCCCCTGGGTCAGGTCAGGGCAGCGCACTGCTGGGGGAGATTTCCCAAGCAGGTTGATAGGATATTGGTCTCTGCTGCAGCTGCTCTAACATGCACACAGGAGAGTTACTGGGCATTGGATCTGAGCTGATGCTGTTGAGAACCCCCACCCAGGGCTGCTTCCCAGTCCACCCAGTGACCCTGTGCCCTCAAGAGCCTTCTCCAAGCATGTCTCACTAAACTAGTAGGTCTGTAAAACACAGGGTGTCGGGGAGAGTCAGGACTCCTGGGTTGTATTCCCTTCTCTCACCCATGATTCCTACCAGTCTTGAACAAACTATGTCACCTCTCTGTGCCTCAGTTTCACCCTTTGAAAAATAATGGAGGTGGGATGCTGCCTGGGGTGGCAGTAAGGTTTGTTTGGTGCATTGGGAGCTCAAGATGAAAGTGTTTGAGCAGGGTGGTTTTGGCTTGCTCACCCCATCTGCCTGCATGGTGCCTTGGATGGCCTAGCCAGTCTGAACCATGATTCCCTTGCATGCAACAGGCCAGCCTGCATTTGGCATAGGTAGCACGTGCTGGACTCTGTCTCTTCAGCAGGGGAATTGTTACTCCTGAGTCCTGTGTTAAGAGTCTCATGCTTCTGTCCCATGGAGCTCTCAGGAGATGCATGGAAAAAACCACCATGGGGCAAGCTGCAAAACCCTCGGGCTTTAAAGAAAAGAGAAATTTAAAGAGTGAGCAAAGGGCTTTGCTAATGCTGGCAACCTAGTTCCAACTGTGATCATCTCCAGGGCAGCTCATGCAGCGTGTCAGTCTGAAGGCCTGACCTGATGCCCACAGAAGTTGGGAGAAGCATTTGGATGGCATTGTTTCCTAGAGTTGCTGAGCATCAGCAATGGCACTATTGACTTAGTGAGGCTCTTGGCTGCTTTGGAGAACAGACCCACCAGTAACTGGTGGTGCCCCAGCCCTTTCCTTGGTACCAGCAACTGTGATGCAATGTGGCTTTGCAATAGAGCCAAGTAGGGGACTCAGGATTGGACAAAACAGGGACTACTACCTCCATGGCTTCCTTGCCATCCAGTCCACCTGCCACCATCCTGCTCCGTCTGCCCACTGTTAGGTAGCACAGTCCAGAGAGCATCTTCTCAGCTTTGCTTGGCTGCCAGTTGTCTCATCAGGACAATCATGGTGGGCATGTCACACTCAGGAATCCCTGTGCAACATCAGCATCTCATCACAAACCACACTGCAGAGGCTGGGCTCTCTGGGCACTGCTGCTGCTGGGCTCTCTGGGCACTGTGCCCCCTGACCTGGGGGGATGGCACATTGGTGCAAGGCACTGGCATGGCTCAGAGCTGCCTGCATGTGAGCATACACTAAACTGCAAAGCAGCAGAGCTGAGTGGAGTTGGAACAGCTCGTCCATGCCAGGCCCTGCCCCTGTGAAGAGAATACCTTACCTGCTGGCAAAATGTAACTGCTGCACTTAAATATTGCTGGATAGTAAATAGATGGATGGATCAAAAGAAATCCATCAAGGCTTGTCCACTAGGAACGGGGCCGCTTTGCATGAGCTGAAGGAAGTAGCTGTCCACGTAGCAGGGAGGCAGCAAGATTGAAAGGCGGCTGGGGGCCCTGTTGGGAGCATCTCCCCTCCAAGGCTGAAGGATGAATTCCTTGTGCACGCAGCCTGCTCGGTTGGATAGTTAGCAGGGGGCAGCAGGACCTGAGAGCTGGTTCCAAGTTAGAGGAGCATCCTGGGAGCTAGAGAGTGGTGGGACGACAGTCAGGAGAGGGTGTTGTGCAGGCTGGGTTAGCTCCATGCCCCTGGGAACAGGAGAGCAGGGGTCAAGAGGAGTGTGGGACACGCTCCTCCAGAGCCGTAGCCCAGAAGGTGGCAAGCTGAGGCAAAGAGCCAGCACTCAGGGAGCAGCAGCAGGAGCAGATCCAGCCACGAGAGGGAGACAGCGAGCCCCCCTTAGTGAGCACAGGTCCCGCCTGAGGCAGCAGCACAGCGGACCTGAAGCTCTGGCTCACTGGCCTGAGGTCACCACATGCGGTCAGCCTGGTGCCCAGGTCACAGCCAGGAATGACTACGGCTGTGGTTGCTTGGAGCAAAGCCCTCACACAGGCCCCTGCAATGGCTCCCTCCCAAGCAAAGATGGGACCGGAGACATGGGAGCGTGGGCACTCTGGGTGTGACAGCTCTCAGCATGCCCTGCAGCAACCGATGTTGCCCTGCTTCAGGGAATAGCATTAAAAAAAGCAGCAGTGGCTTATCTGCAACGGTGTGTCCTAGTGGCTAGAGCAGGGGGCTGGAAGCCAGGCTTCCTGTGGGCTAGTACTGTTCTTGCCACTGCCTTGTTATGTGACCGTGGGCAGGTTGCTTTACCCCTTGGTTTCTCTACCTGAGTCTCTGAGATGTCAGTGCTCCTCTGCCCCAGGCCAGGGCTGTCACCTGGATGCTTGTGAAGCCCTCTGCTTCTTGCTTAGAGAGGGAAAGCATAGTGATAAGCTGGCTTGTGTGTGTTACTCCATCCCGGTGCTGAATATGACTAGAGCTGTGTATCTTAGCCCCCATACTGCAGTCTCAACCCAGGGCTGCTCAGGCAGATTCTGTGGGTAACCAGGACTCCAGCCTCACAAGGACATCAACACAGCACCTTTCACTCTTGCTGAACGAATGTGTTTGAGAAGCCGCTGTGTGAATGGGCTGCAGCCTGCTCCCCTGACCCTGCCATCAGCCCCCATCCCACCATAGCCAGCAGCACTGGGCCATGCCCTTTAGGAGACGCACAGAGTAGCCGCAAGGGGCCTGGAAGCCAGGAGCTGCCAGGTTCTCGTTCTGCAGTGTCACTCTGTGGCCTTGGCCAAGCCACTTTGCCTCTGCGCCTTGCTTGTCATGTGGAGAGAGTGATGCTGAGCTGCTCCTCAGGGGGTTGCACTGGTTCATGAGCGTAGCAGGGGGTCTGCCCTCAGCCCAGTTAACGAGCTCTCTGGTTTATTTCCCCAGCCTACTCTGCACCAGGCACGCCCCCTGCGAACCGTTCCTTCGTGGGATTAGGACCAAGGGATCCTGGGAGTATCTATCAGGCACAGGTGAGAGCCGTGAGCGCTGCGGGCGGGACTCTTCCCCACAGGTGTCTCTTCCGGCCCAGCCTGTCCCAGCTCTGGCAAAGGGGGAGGTCTCGGGCCTCCTGCCTCTGGGTCCATGTGCCAGACACTTGCACAGAAGGGACCACTGAGGCAGCTGGATGCCAGCAGCTGTGTCCTATGGCAAGGAAGTGCAAGCAGGTTGTGCTGAGGAGGCAGGTCAGGAGTTAGGCAGGGCAAGAGCCAGGGAGTGTGGCCAGAATGGCGAGACCTTCACTGGAGACCAGCATCTGCGAGGCACCTGGCTGGAGCCTAGGCTGCCTGGGGGGATGTGAATAATCCCAGGGGCCATGCCTCCTAGGGTATAAATGCCTGGACGGACAGACAGACAGGTGTCCTGCAAAGGTGGAGTGTAGCCACCACCCCAGCTGGTAGTGTCGTGCGGTAGCAAATGAAGCCTTGTATCTCGCTGGAGTCTAGGGTGGCTGAATTGGGGCCCGGCTCCCTGTTTGCGCCGGCTGCTGAACTGTATCCCAGGGAGCAGGGGTGAAGAACGCCCCAGGTCAGAGGTTAGTGCTGCACCAGCAATCCTGCCCAGGCCTGAGCCGCAGCCATGGTGGGAGGTGCGAGATAAGGAAGCTTGAAACTGTCTCTGGGCTCTCCCTATTCTGGAGCTAAGGGCAGACCTGCTCTGCCAGTCTGGGCAGCCCCAGGGTGGTTGCAGCAGGCACGTTCCAGGGCTGTTAACAGAGGAAGATTCATAGGAGGCCCTTTATGCTGACTTTAAGGTTCCTTAAAGCCAAGACAGCTGAGTGGCTGTGAGGATCGGGCTCGCACTGGTTTCCATGTCTGTGCCTGTGACTCCAGCCTAGGTGCAGCCGAGATTTGCCCCCAGGCCTTGGGTTGCGTCCACATTGCTGCCTTGTGCGTCTGCCCTGCCCATGCTATCAGTCTATGTTTGTCCCAGGGCATTGTGGGAGACTCCAGCAGCAATGCCATGGTGCCTCAGCAGGGGGTTCAGCACCCAGAGCAGGGCACCCAGTAGCACCCGTGGTGCAGTGCATTCTGGGCTATGTTAGCACGCAGGGAGGAAGGAGATGTTGCCCAACCTGGTTGCCACGGAGACACCCAGGAGCTAGGCCAGGCTTGTGGCAGTGGCACAGGTCCAGCTGTCATGGTTACTGACCCAGCAGCAGCCATGTGCGAGTGGGCACCAGCTGCGACAAGTGGACGAGGCAGGACCTGATGCACCAGGCACTGTACAAACTGGCAGGGCAGGTTTCTGCTCCCGCCGTGGAAACACCCAGATAAAAGCTGTGCCAAGCACGGGCACGGAGGGGAGCCTGGGGCTGGAGGAGGGGCCTCTGCTCTCAGTCAGCAATTATTTCACCTTCTTAAAGGACAGAGCAACCCTGGTCCTCCTAAGCCTGAGGAAGGCTTGGCATGGGCTGAGCTGCCAGAGACAGGCTGCTGAGGCCACGATGAGAGCCAGGCTCCCCTCGCTGGTGCCCAGCTGGCCTGTGCAAGCTGCAGGCACCACTGTGCAGGGCGCTGGACTCTCAGCTGAGTTTCCAGGAGACAGTCGCTTTCAGTGGCCTCGAAGGACGGCCAAGACCTGCTTGGGCTGTGAGTTGGGGTGTCCTGCATGGAGATCCCTCCTGGGCACAGGTCAGGCAGAGGAGAATGTCCACACTGCGCCCAGCACGGGGGTCAGGCCAAACCCAAAACCCACTGCAGCCAAGGGAAGGCGTCCCACTGAGTTTGGCTCGGGGCTGGGGCCTGGCCCAGCTCCCGCACCCATCCTGGACTCTGCTCTCCAGGTCTTGGCTCTGCTTTTGAGTCCCTCGTGTTTTCCCAGCCTGCTTCTGTGGGACTGCAGCTGCTTGGAGCCCTGCTCCCACCTTGGCACCCGCCCAGCACGGCAGAGCCGCGGTACAAACATGCCACTGAAAGAAAAGTTGGCACCAGTAACTGGCGAGGCTGCATCCACGCTCCGCCCCCGCCGCCCGACTGGCACAGCCACCGTTTGGCACCTGATTGGTTGGCCCCGTAGCGTGATGGCCATCAGCCAATGGGATTCCTCTTCCTCCTCCTCGGGCAACGTTGGCACCTGGCAGGGCCGTTAGGCGGAGCACCGGGCGGAGGCGCGGCGAGGTTTTCCGGGCCGCGAGGATATTGCTCCCCGCGAAGCCCCCCAAGGGGCAGCTCTTGGCTCTTAAAGAGACAGGGCAGCTCACGGCGGTGGCGGGGCACTGTCCACTGGGGCACAGCCCTGCTGTTGGGAGCACCTTTGCCCCAGGCCACATCCGTACACCCCGTCACTCTGCCGCTGCATCCCCAATGGCCTGTTAGAGCCACAGTGGGATCTGGCATGTGCGTTTCCAGCTGCTTTTAATTAGCCACGCTTATTATTTAATCCATAATTCATTAGCTGATGTGTACCCAGCGCTGAGCGTGATCCACAGCATTTGTCGCACCATGCTCCTGGCCATGTGTGGGCTTCCCTGGGTCACTAGGGGGCACCCTCCCCCCCAGGCACCAGTGGGGAGCAGCACGCTGGGGGTGCCGCGCACCTGCAGGTTATTGTCAGTAATTTGGTGGTAGGCTGTGAAAGCTCACACCTCTCTGAACACATTAGTCTGTAAGATGCCACCTTGCCCCGTCTTCTGACTGCCCCTCGTGGCAGCCCAGAGCCATCGTGCGAGGCACCATGTCTGCACAGAATAGAAAAAGCCTCTTTCCCAGAGTTTCCCATCTGAATATAAGACAAGAGACAGGAGGATACAGGCACAGACAGAGGAGCTCCCAAGTGACTCTAGGGCAATTAGACATATAAAACCCAGCACCTGGGGGGTGGTCACAGTTTTGTGGGGTGTTTCATGAGGGTACAATGAAGGCCAGAATCCTGCCAGGGCTTCTGCTCTCTCCAAATGATCCTGGGATTTCCAAGTGGCTTAGGAGCCCTTATTTCCCATCCTAAATGGCTGCTGTTCAATGCTGTGCTCTACCCCAGAGCTAGCTGCATTTCAGGAAGAGGTGAAATGTTCTCAGTGACCTGCCCCCCCAGACACCCAGGTTTGCTGGGCTGGTGCATGAGAAGTGCTGTGCAGCTCACAGGTGGAAACTCGTGCATGAGGCATTATTGATGCCCAGTGAGTGCATGCAGGCTCAGAAGCAGACTCTGCTGAGGGATGCTCTAGCTTTCCTGCTCTGGCTTTGACCTGGCAGCACAGTCACACATGACACAAGTGAGGCAGGCTCAGCTGTCCCCAGGCACTGGCTCAGAGATGCAGCAGTGTGGCTCCACACTCGGGGCTTACACAGGGCAGCCATCGCCATGGTAGCTGTTTCTGCACCCCCTTGCAGAGGTGGTGGCTGCTGCAGTGGCTCACCAGTCCCTAGAGACTGCAGCCTTCTCTGTAGCTCTCCCTGCACTGCCCAGTCCTTGCCAAGGGGCCGGAGGGGCTGGCAGCCTGACTCATCCAGCCCTTATCCAAAGTGCACCAGCCAGAGTGCCCATTAGTGCCCGTTGTGCTGGCGCCTTGGTGCTGCACAGTCGTCAGTCAGGAAGCAGAGAGCCCCGGCCTGCCGGAAATTCCTTCCCTTTCTGCTTTCCCCTTCTCTCCCTGCGTCCCACGTGCTTGTGGAATAAATGCAAGGGCTATAAACACAGGGTTGTTTGT
>NW_017729018.1:4499853-4504154 GCF_001723915.1 Gavialis gangeticus | reverse complement strand
ACTCCCCCTTGCAGAGGTGGTGGCTGCTGCAGTGGCTCACCAGTCCCTAGAGACTGCAGCCTTCTCTGTAGCTCTCCCTGCACTGCCCAGTCCTTGCCAAGGGGCCGGAGGGGCTGGCAGCCTGACTCATCCAGCCCTTATCCAAAGTGCACCAGCCAGAGTGCCCATTAGTGCCCGTTGTGCTGGCGCCTTGGTGCTGCACAGTCGTCAGTCAGGAAGCAGAGAGCCCCGGCCTGCCGGAAATTCCTTCCCTTTCTGCTTTCCCCTTCTCTCCCTGCGTCCCACGTGCTTGTGGAATAAATGCAAGGGCTATAAACACAGGGTTGTTTGTCTAGTGTCTCTGGAGAGGCCAGAGGCTGGGAGGGAGCCCAGGTGAACACTGACTTCATTCATTGTGGTTTTAATCCCCAGGGAACAAAGGCATTTGCACAGAGACCAGGTGCAGCATGCAGCAGGCTGCCTGCAGAGCCGTGGCTAGCATGACCTGCAGCTCTGGGACTGCTGCCGGGGACTCACTCAGTCAGAAACACCCCATAATTGCTGACCCGACAAAGTCAGCCCCCTGCACTCGCTCCATCCTTAACGAAAGCCAAAAGCCTTCCCTCATTGTACCTCGCCGCTAATTACACCATTGCTTTTTCCCATGATACCAGCAACACAATGGGTAGCAATGAGCTTGGGGGGTGGGGGGCAGGCGATAGTGTGTGTGTGTACGCATGCACCTGTGCCTCTACTGGTTGGCCTTGGAAGTACACAAAGGTGTGTCATAGCCCCTATACTTGTAGCTAAAAGAAATAGTGTGTGTGCGTGAGCTGTGAGGGCTGTTCCTAGCTGTGGACTGGGAGGAGGGACCAGTTGGTGTGGTGAAGATAAGCCATGGACCATGCAGGCAAAATTCTTCCACTGAGTCAGCTCTGGAGCAGCGACGCAGCAGTCTGCACCATGCAATCAGAGCGCTTTCTCCCCCCAAGTCAGTAGCGAGTGGTCCCCAGCCCGGAGACAGAGGAAGCTGTGCTGCAGGCCATGGGGGAGGACTTCAGTAGGCAGCACTGTCCCCTGGCAGTCAGTGTTAGGGGGAAGGATGGGACTTCAGAAGGGGGCACCCTCCCCTCAGATCCTACCCCACCCCTCCTGAACACGAGTGATGGGCACTTCCCAGGTGCCCTGCAGTACATGAACAGTGTTCCCAGAGCCATGTGAATGCCGACACTGTGTCTGCCTCTGCCCACACTCCCCTGGCCTTTCCCTACTTCCTGGCCTGCCCTGCCTGGGCCCACTGGATCAAATGAACTCTCCAAGGGAAAGCAGATCTTCAAAGCAGGAGCGCTTGCAGAGCTCCAGCCATCCGCAGCCACCTGCTCTGCCCGGCCAGTGTCTCTGCTCCATCCTGGGGAACAAAAGCGCCTTGTCTCCCTCCTTTCTGCCCTAGCCCTTGCCTCTGCCTCAGTTTCTCAGATATGTCCCCATGTGCATGATCTGAGGGCTCAGTCCAGTTTTGAGCAGGCAGGTGTTGCTGGCAGGTCCCTGATGGCAGCCAGCAGGGAAACTACATGGGATGTTGGGGCTGAGCCCAGGTCCCCTCCAGTCCAGCTGCAAAGTGCATTGCCAAGGGATGCTGGCAGGTGAGGCACTGGTGCTGCCACCTGCTGGGAGGTGGCAGGGCTGCAGGGGGGTGGGTCTCCTCTTGAAAGTGTTTGCAACTCTCTTCACTGCTACTGCAGTCCTGGCTGTATGGAAAGCAGCCACTCAGCCCCTGCCGGGGTTTGGGAAATGCATCTGGTCCTTTCTGATGATTCAGTCTGGCCTGGGACATGTAAGAACTTTTTCATGTCCCGAGCCAAATCAGCCAAATCAAGTCCAAATCCATGAGTCAGTCTAGAACCATAGGTGGCATACGGTTTGGCCTTTTTTCTGCCTAGAAATGCAGGCTGTATCTACTCTGGAAGTCTCTGTAGGTGGCTGGTGAATGCCGCAAGAGACTTCCGCATAGCTATGTTGGCACACTCTGGCTGATGCAGATATGCCAGATACCTCCTGTCCCCATGTGCAAAGGCTATTGCCAGCTACACCTTGTCTTTCAGGAAACGGCATGGCAAGCCTGGCACAAAGGCTGCTTCTGCTGCCAAGTTCCCCATATCCACCAGGGAACTCCACTACCATTGCTGTGCCAGCACTGCCATGGCGTTAGCCATGCCGTCATGCAAACAAGCCCTGAGGGCCCAGTGATGGAGGGGGAAAGAGAATAGTCCACACTAGAAAGGTTGCATGGCTTCACATCGATTCCTTTGCAAGGGTGCAGGTCCTTCACTTAGGTGCTCTTAAGCTAGAGTGAGCCTTGCTGATGGGTTTAGATGAGGAAGGTTTAGAGTTAAGCTAAATGTGTTTAAGCAAGGATCAAACCAATGTGTGTCTGTCTGGGGGATTAGCACCACTTGTAAAGAGCTGGGTTTTAAATCCGGGCTGTTCAGTCAGTTCAGCTTCTCTCATGTGGACAGGGCTTTTGTCAGCTAGTCATAAACCTCCATGTCTGCTTTTATGTTATTTGACTTCAGTGCCTAGCAATTACTTGGGAGGCAAGAAGCCTTTGAGGCATTCCTTATCCCCAAGGCTTCAGCTGAAGGGCCCAAAGAGCACCCACATAAGAGGACTGCATGCGATGAGATTTCTTTCTCCCCATTTTCCCGGCCTCTCATCCCAACCTCCCCCTCTCCCCAGCTAGCCTGGCTCCTACTCCTCTGCACTCCAGTCAGCTCGTTTCCTCTTCCTCCTCCCCTGTGCTGCCTCTGCCAGAAAAAGGGACATCAAAAGCACAGGAGGGACAGGCTCCCTGCACCCACTTGGGGAGATGTCTGCACAGCAGGATGCAGTGCCGTGGTGCTGAGAGATATCCATGGTCATTTGCCAGTTAGCAGTTTGGCTAAGTAACCCTGGCAGACGGACAGACAGAGAACTTGCTTCCTTAGCATGGGGAACTCTGTATGGCACTGCAGTATGTAGACACACACTTAGCTCCCATGCCCGGCCCTGCAGTGGCCTGGGTGCCAGGTAGAGCAGTTTCAGGGAAAGTCCCACTCAGCCATGGTAGTGCTGGACTAAAATGTAGTGTGTCACCAGTTGGGGATTGTGTGCACAGATACGCACAGGTGCGCCGAGTGCAGGCAGAGCATGCTCGCTGCAGACAAACTTTTCAGAGCAGGACTTTTCAGGAGTGCCGCTTGCCCACTGAGCATGTGCAAAGTTAGACATGGAGGGTCACAATTTGGCCAAACCAGGGTGATTTTTCCTGAGGACAGCCCAGAACACACTCCTGCTACACTGCAGGTCCCTGCTCTGAAGCATGAGAGTGCTATAACTTCTCTGTTCAGTTCCCCTGAGCTTTCAGTGTGGTGCCAGGCCTGGGACCAGAGCTGGGAGCACTTCCCTTCTGCTGGGATGGAGGAGACTTGACTGACGTACTCTAGAGACTTAGGCACATCCCCCGCTACAGATCCTGCCCTGTGTCGTGGCATCCTCTGCTGGGCGAGCAGGAACTGGCTGCCACCTGCCAGTCCCTTAGTCACTAGGCTTAGCACTTTTCAGAGCAGTGCCCCTGTTGGCATGCAGCCCAGGTGCGTGCACTTGCAAGGTGGTTGCAGGGTGCCAGCCCCCCACACCAGCAGGCCACAGTTTCTTCCCTAACCTTCCATCCTTGGGCCCTATGCAGAGAGCAGCCCCAGCTACATGAAGTATTAATATAACTCAGTCAGTCCATGCTCAGAGCTGGGCTGCTGGAGCCCCAGGGATGCAGGGAGCTGCAAATAATTCATAGTGCTCTCCAGCAACTTGGAGGCGAGAGGTACAACTTCTCCCCACCCTCTCCTGCCCAAAGCACAGCAGGAGCCAGGACTTCAGAGGGACTCTGCCCAAGCCCTGCTGATGGACAGAGCAGGTGGTAAGGCAGGATGCGGGGGGTGCTGAGATGCCCCCAGCAGGGTCCTGCTGTCTGATCCAAGCAGGCTGGGTGCTCCACATGACCCTGCACAACAGACTTAGACCTCTGGCAAGACTTAGACCCCTGTGCAGGTTCCCAGCTCTGGGATGGGGGGAGGCTTTGTTTTCCTAGTCAGCTTGGAGAAGCTTAGGACTCCTGGCTTCTCTGCCAGGTTTTGCTATTGGCTTGTCCTGCAGTCTTGTGGGAGCTTCGTATGAACTTATCATAGATTCATAGATTCATAGATTAAGGGTCGGAAGGGACCTAGTAGATCTTCTAGCCCGACCCCCCGCCAGGGCGGGAGAACAACAAAAAACCCCAAAAAGAGAAA
>NW_017729018.1:4490620-4499110 GCF_001723915.1 Gavialis gangeticus | reverse complement strand
AATTTAAACAGGTTACTTTCCACCCCATCATCCAGATCGCTGATGAAGAAATTGAACAGCGCAGGCCCCAGGACCGAGCCCTGGGGGACTCCGCTACCCACCTCCCCCCAGGTCGAATATGACCCATCCACCACCACCCTCTGAGTGCGACCCCTCATGAAGTCTTATGTGTCCTGCAGTCCCACCCCACCTCTGATACTCAACAACAGGGAATTGCAAACACTTTTCTTGGGGAACCACAACCCCTAGAGAGCATTGTGCCTGGCTGATGGTCCTTCAAAGGACATGTGAGCCCTCCTGGCTGGCAGCGTGGCAGTAGCATGGGGCTGTATGTGCCCCAGGGAGAAGCATCCTCACCCCGGACAGCAAACAGGCTCCACAGTAGACACAGGGGCTTGGAGGAGCCAAGGAGCATCCTGCAGGACACCCCACAAGTCAGAGGCAGGTTCCCAGGACCCAGGCTGGGGCTCTATGCATACTGCCCGGTTCTCTCTTGTCCCTGCTCTCCTTTGCATGGGCCATGCTCCATCTAGGGTGAGGACAAGTAGGCACCTGGGCAAGGGACAAGCAGGCCTAGAGGCTGCCCAACCTGCACATACCCCTGCCTTCTGCTCCCACTGCCACACCCTTTACCTTCTGTTTGTTTCAACCATCTCTTCCCCCCATGTCCATGTGTCTGTCCCATCCAGGCCCTCATTCTGTAAGCCCTCATGTAGTGTGTTCATTGTCCCTGTATTAAAGTAGCTGCCTCCTCCCCATTCTGCTCAGCACTGAGGGGATGGGAAACTCCTAACAACTCAAAAGACAGCCAGGGCTGAGCCCTTCCACCATCCAAGGGCTGAGGATCACTTCTCCCACTCTTAGGATGCAGCCACCTGGGGTGCATCCCAGCAGCTGCTAAATATTGTACAGGGTTGCACAGAGGGATAGGGCCCAAAGCACGGGAGGCCCCTGTGCCCATTGGGATAGCAGCGGTGGGTCTAGGTGCCTGCCCCACCGTGGAACTTGCCTGGGACAGCTTGACTTTTGCAAAACAAGCCTGACGAACACCAGACTCTGAATGGTCCCATGTGGCCAGCACCCAGGGCTCGCACAGCCTTTAGCCCCGCAGCACTGCCCAGTCGTAGCACGACGCTGGGAGAAGGCAGGCAGTCAAGCTCTGAGACGGCAGAGAAACCCAATGACCCAGAGCAATGGCTCTCTGGTTGAGTGGCTCAGAGTGGGAGGCATCTCCAAAAGGAGGCGGGATCTTGCTGCAATGCCCTAGAGAAATGGAGACATTGGGGACCAACAGAGGCAAAATGAGCACAGACCCCTGCACCGACAGGTGCGCCAGAGATCCTGCAGGCTCTGATGCCTGCCTGTGGGCAGGGCCTCCAGCCCCTGCCACCTGGAGGAAGCTGATGAATTTGGAGAGGGGTCACACAGTGCCTGGTGCTGAGGACATGGCTTTGTATCGGGTTCAGGGGGAAGGGGTTGTATATATTCTGGGAGCTGTGAGTCTGGCATGATATTCATGAGATGAGCCCGAGGGGCCTGGTTCTGTACAACCAGCAGCCATGATGCTTTGTTCCTGGGTAGTTTACAAACCTCACAGCACTGGTGCTGTGCCTACAGGCACCAGGACCTTGCCCCATTGCTCTTTTTTCAGTATATGACAGCAGGGCCCAGAAAAAGCGGGGGTGGGAAATTGAGACCCTGAGCAGCAGGGACTTGCCCTGGTCACACACTGCTCTGTGGCAGAGCAGGAAGCGACCCAGGCCCAGACACTGATGAAACCATGGGAAACGGGTTGCAGGGAGCCAGGGTCCTGGTCCAGGGCATGGCTTATGGGCAGATGGGGGCTGCGTAGGGTGGGCAGTGCACAGGGTCCCCAGGGCCTCAAGGCCTGGGCCAGGTCTGCTTCAGGACCGGGGTTCTGCTGGGCCTGATTCTGCCCCAAGGGCCCTCTCTAGCTGGAGGTGGAAGCAATTCCCCATCTCTATCAGTGCCTGGTGGCACTGCAGGGAGGCTGCAGCTGCTGTAGTGCAGGGGGAAATGTTGCAGTGGCAGCTAGGCAGCAGCACCCACGTCCAGCTCTGCCTGGGCTGGGGAGTTGGGTGCACAGCTCCATTGGGCTCCCCACTGCAACCCTGGGGCTTCATGGGCACGAGGCAAGCGTGGCGCAGCATGGGGTGAGGCAGGAGTGGGGCAAGGGCAGGGGCAGGACGGGGTGGGGGCCTGGGGCACAGTGCGGGGTAGACTGCGGTGGCTCGCCCAGCTCCAGGTGCACAGGTTGGAGCTCCTTTGCCCTGCCACCACCCCCCAGCTGAGGCCACTAGCCTGCTCCGGGGCCAGTGGCCTGCACAGAGCGAAGATGCGAGGGTGGGTTTCAGGGCCTCCTGCTGGGGGCAGTACTGCCTAATGGCTCCAGGATGGGGCTTAGACCAGCTCTGCCACTGGCTGCCCTGGGCAGGCCATCCTGCTGCAGCTCCTAGCACAGAAGAGCTCTTATCCGGATCCAGACGCCAGCAGAGAGGCCTTATCCCTAGGGCCAGCTGTCTTGGGTGTGAGCACTGACCCAATGCGGCCAGTGCCCCAGGGCAGCCAGCCAGAAGGCTGCTCCTGCTCTCTGGGGTGCTGGCTGTCTCCCTCCCTCTTCCTGTGTTGAGCAGGCCAGGATTTTGCTGGTGTGACACTAAGCGCTTGTAGGAAAAGGGAAGCTGAGAACTGAGGACAACTTGCTGAACAGGCGCCACTGGGCAGGGAGGACTCCCGCCCCCCCGGGCTGGGAGGAGGCTGGGCTAGCCTTCGCTGCCCTCTGCCCCACACACCTTCCGCTGGGGCCACGAGGAGGAGACAGGCCTGCCCTGCACACGTTCCTTCTCTTGGCTAATTATAACAGGCCTAGACCACACCAAAGGCCTGGTCTCTGCGGAGGGTGGAGGCGATCCGCCCCACGGGCTGGGGTTCAGAGGCCAGCCCACACCGTGGGCGCCCACCCAGTGCCAGTTAACCAGGAGGGAAGCTGTGTGATTACAGAGGAATCCAGCAAATTACAGACCTCTGCTTCCAGGATCAGAGGAGGCGGCAGTGGCACTAATGGAGGCTTTTACATCCCTGCTGTCCCTCCCCACTGCTGCCTCTCCCTAGGCTGGGCTGCAGCTGGGGTTTGGAGAGCAGCAGTGACAGCGCACTCGGGATGCCTTCGCCTGGCTGGGGTTGCCGGTCCAATAGCTTCTGTCCAGATGCCTTCAGGCTCGCGCAGCCTTCGAGGTGACCATGCCCGGAGAACCTCCCTTGGGTGCTGGGGAGGGAAATCCTGGAAGCTCTGCCTGCCTTCCTCTGACGTAGCGAGGGCTGGGGGAGGTGACACTCCTTGGGAATTCAGGTCCTCTCCAATGGGGGATGCTTTATGGTGGCTGGAGATGTAGTAGGTGGGATCAGATCTTATGCTCTGGGATCGGGCCTAGGGTGACCACTTTTTCAAAATGGAAAGACAGGACACGTGCCTGCCCCTCCCCACCCCCCAGCCCCTCTGCCGGGGCGGCACAGCTGGAGCACAGCCGAGCAGAGAGGAACGGGGGCAGATATGGGCTGCCCACTGGGGGCTCAGGACTCCCCACACTGCTGCCTTTCCCCCAGGAAGCCACACTGCCATGGCAAGGCACCCCCTGCCCGCATGGCAGCAGTGGGGGGCACAACTCCACACCAGTGCCACCCCTGCTACAGCCAGGCAGGCAGGGGGACCTCACCATGGTGGCGCGGCCAGCGTGGGGTTCCCAGAGGGACAGCAGCAGGGTGGGGAGCCCTGAGATGGCAACAGGCAGCCTGTATCTGCCCCAGCCCTGCATACAAATGGGGGGGCACATGTCCCCCCCTGTCCCCACAGGGGGTACGCACAGCAGCAGGGAGCTGGCCCCATTGCTGCCCCCTGGACAAGCCGCCCACTCTACACCCGGGCCTCATGCCCCATCCTGGCTGAGCAGCACCCCCAGCCCCAGCCACACTCCCTCCCTCGCTGTGGGGGCCTCAGTCTGCCTCCCCCTCCTCCTCACAGACTTACCTGCAAGGAGCTGTTCTCTGCACTGCCTGGCTGGGATCCCGGCTATGTGCATGTGTGCAGGTGCGCACATGCACGTGGCACCCCCTCCCCCAGCCCCAAGCAGTATTCCAGGGGCAACCCACCATTTCCCACTATTTTCCCTGGCAAATGGAAAACCTGGATCCCTGCATGATATCGCAAATCCAGGACAAATGCTGTCCCAGAATCGTGCAGCCCAGGACCGGGACTTGACGTTCTCATTCCAGGACTGTCCTGCCCAATTAGGGACGGGTAGTCTCCCTAATCAGGCCCTATGCCACCCATACCCGGTCCCTTGTGCCAGAATTGGGCCCTGCATGCCAGGATCAGGCCCCATGTTGCCCCTACCCAGCTCCACATGCTGGGATTTGGGCCCACTCCACCTTGTACACCCGAAACAGCCTGCAGGGCCCTGTCTGTCTGGCCTGTGGAGCTCCCCACAGGTCTGGAAATTGGTAACGGGAGTGGTTGCACTGCTCCCCCCACCACTACATTTAAGCACCTCTGGACTAGATGATTGCAAATGATCCCTTCTGGCATTACAACCTGCGGGAAAACCTTGTTCTTACCCCTTTATATAGATGCCCCACAACATGGTGACAGAAATGGGGAGACTTGGCCCTATGGGCCAAAACAGCCTGCATGTTGCCATCTATGATTTGCCAAGATCCCAGAGGCCCTTGTAAGCTCAGGGCTGCCAGCATCCCAGGCCAGGACCCTGCACCTGGGCCCTCAGGACTAAAAAGGAGCCCATTGCCAAACTAAACCATCCACGGCTGGCAAAGGAGCAAGAGGTGCCTGTCCCTACCCTGGGCCATGGGCCAGAAGGGCGCAGCTAGTCAGGCGCCGTCTCCTCTGGCCAGTGTCCCCCTCATGCGGGTTTCCCAGGTGTTTCCCATGGAAGCCCCTGGGTTGTCACTCCTGAACGTGTCCTCAGAGGTGCAGGGTGATGGGGAAGGCCTGCTCCTGACCTGACCTGAGCTCTTGGGCATGTGGGTCTGCAGGGCTGAGAGGTGAGAACTGGTCAGACCAGCTGGGAGGGGGCAGGCTGGCACGGTGCTGGTGCTTGCTGGCTCATGTTGGTGGCTCTGGTGGGCCAGAGTCAGTGCACTATAATTCCCCACGAGCCTCCGGGGAGACAGTCCTGGCCCCTGTTCTGCAGTGATTATCCCTGTGTCCTGGGAAGGGCAACCCAGTCATAGCAGTGAACTGTGTCAGAAGAGGCCAAGCACAGCAGGGGGACTGGTGCGTTCCCCTCTGCATGGCAGGGCACGCTTGCTGCGTGGTCGGCGCCTCTGAGATCAGAGCAGAGTGGCAACAAGTTCCCAGGGCAGCTAGATGGGGCATAAGGCTCCCATGGGAGAGGGAAAGGTAGTTAGCCACAATAGTCTCAAGTCAGGCAGGCCAGGGTGGTGCTGCCCTGCCCTGCTTTCTCCGCACGGTGACAGCAAACCACTGAAGCAGCCTGCTGTGGCAGGAGGGAGATTTGCTATCTTGGGGAATATTTAAGCTCAGATGGATGCTTCTTGGGCAAGACATTCTCCAGCTATTGGACTAGAAGCAGCACTGAACTCAGGGCAGCCTGTGGCCCAGGCTGGGCAGTAGGGCCGTCTAGATGATTGCAGTAGATCTTTGCAGCCATGACACCCACATATGTCCAGCTGTCCATCCAGACGTTTATGAGGCCCTGGGTATGCAACGGTAACCTAGTGTATGCTCACAGGCGAGTTCTGAGGCAGGGAAGGGTTAAGTCCAGTTACAGATCATGGTGCCCATCTCCGAGGTGATCGGTGCTTTACAAAGGAGGTCGGCGTCCTTGTCCCTACCACAAAGACAGGGAAACTGAGGCACAGGAAGGGTGACTTGGCGGAGGGGCTCGGAATGGAATTCAGATTCCTGGAGCTGCTTTGCAGCGCCTGAACCCACCTCCCTAACAGGCAGCCCCTTCCCTCCTCAGAGCAAGGGGGAACCATGCAAGCCAAGACCCCGCCCTGCTATTTTTATCCGCTTCAGCGAGCCTTGGCAGCCAGACACTCCTGCCTTTCCAGCGGGTCTGTGTGAGAAGTGGGGGGCCCCTGTCCAACACGCCCTGAATTTAAAGTGAATGAAAGAGCACAGGAGTGAGGATGTGCAGTGCCTGTTTGTGAACATGAAGGGGTGCTGGGGGTGCAGAAGGCAGGGAAGGAGACCAGCCCCTGGGGAGAGCTGTCCAGGCTGCTCGTGATCTGCAACTGTGGCAGACTTCAGCAGCTGGCATGGGTCATTGTGTCCTGCTCAGTGGGGTGGATGCCCTCCCCAAGTGGGACAGGCCCTGTGCTGGGGTTTGCTCCCTCTCTCCCTAGAAGCCTCCCAGTTCCAGGTGTGCCAGCAGGCAGAGCTGCTCAGGGCACCCCAAACCTCAGAGTATCCATGCATGCCCCTCACACCAGTGGGGAAACTGAGGCACCGAGCCACTAAGGGATTTACCCGCATAGAGCCATGTCTCCCTTCCCCAGTCAGCGCCCGCCTCCACTCTCTCTCCCTGCCCCTCTTCTTGCCCTAATGTGCTCTTGGCAGCGCAGCTCTGTTGCAACTGCCTGCAAATGGCACAACACCCACAGGCTCAGGCCTGGATCAAAGTGGCAGCTGCCAGTGCCAGTGGCCTTTAGCCCCTACAGAACAACAGCCGGTGGGAGGGAAAGCGGGTGACAGGAGCAGGCAGTAGGCAAATCGCTAACACGAGCCTTTCTCTTTTGTTTCCCTTTCTCGCTGCTTCAGTCCTGGTACCTAGGATAACTGCAGCTGCCCCCTCCTTCGCCTCCCTCCTCCTCTGCTTTAGGCATCCCGAGAGGAAAACATACCACAGGACCAGGCCCAGCCTTTCGGTGACGACGGAGAGAGCGAATTCACAATGATGACGACGACAAACACACAACATGTGACAAGAAAGGAAGGAAGGAAGGAAGGAAGAACGAAGGGAAAGAAAGAGAGAGAGAGAGAAAAAAAGGTTCAAACCTTTTTAGAAACTAAAAACCAAGAAAAAAAACCCCTAAAAACCAAGCGAGCCCCGCGTGCACACATGGCCGCCCCAGGCAGACTCGCCACAAACACTATTTGTCCCGTCGGCCAACCTGGCAAGAGAAGCAACGCAGCTCGTCCCACTGGCCGTCTCCGCAGCCACGGCGCTGGAGTCTTGCTGCCACTCTCCAAAGGGTTGTATATGCAAAATTGTCTTTCTCGTTTCCTGTTTCATTTTTGCCTCTTGCGAATGAAAAAGAACAAACCCCACCAGGCACCCTCGCCCGCCCTGCAGCAAACTTTCTACTTCCCGGGAAGGCTCTAGGAACGAGACAGCGGGTTCAGAGCACGGCAGCCAGTTGCTTCTGAGCCCATGGGCACCGGGTGGGTCAGGAGATCTCTCGTTAGTGCTGTCGCTTCCCGCTCCACCCCAGACACGCCGCAAACAAGATGCCTCCAGCCTCCCGCTGCCCCAGCGTTCGGACGACGTGTACACCTTTCCTTTGTTTTTTTCTGAAATCCTCTATGCCATTAAATGCTCTTTGGGGCAGGAGTGAGTGGCATCCCCGCGGGACTCCTTGGAGCAGCA
The DNA here is from genome assembly GCF_001723915.1 of Gavialis gangeticus. Taxonomy (NCBI): domain Eukaryota; kingdom Metazoa; phylum Chordata; order Crocodylia; family Gavialidae; genus Gavialis; species Gavialis gangeticus. The sequence goes on along the minus strand of NW_017729018.1, from coordinate 4,491,461 downwards.
GTATTGCAGGGATGCAGGGACACGGCCCCTCTCATCCTCCCACTTCTCCAGTTGCCTTTGTCCGTGACCATCTACGGAAGGGGAAGGGGATTCCAGGACTCCTGCCTCAGGTCTCCACCCTCAGTGCGTGCGTGGGGAGCAGGACCTGGGTTCAGCAGCACCCCAGCCCCGTGCTCCCGGTCAAGGGCAGGCTGGCCGTGGAGCAGGGCACTGGGCTTCGGTGAGTGGCACTTCCACAGCTGGGAGATATTGTGCGATGGGCATTGCAGGGAGGAGACAGAGGGGAGGGGCACAAGACTTGTGATGGGCACAAGTGGGTGCAGCAGGAGGGTAGGGCAGCCCACAAAGAGCAGAGCATACTGCTGTGTGGATTGGCATGGCCAGGCACTGCAAATTGTCACTGGGTCTCAAATCCCAGAGGTGAAATTTCTTAATTACAGATTAACGACTGCATTATGGAAACTCCTGGAATCCAAATTTCCAGACCCTTCCTCCACGGACAATCAAGTCCACTGGCACCTCCCCCAGTCTCGCCCCGCTTCGGACCTGGGACAGCCACAGTGTCCAGGGGGAGCGGGTCTGTCTCTGCAATGCCTTCGACACAGCAGAAGGAATGAGGCCAGGGTTGGGTTCCACCGCAGTGCAGCATGACGGCTCCGCCGCCCTGCCCCAAGTCTTGCCAGGGCCAGCACCTGGCCAGGGATGATCGTGGCGCGTGGCTTCCGTGATGTAGCCTGGTGAGCTTCCCATACTGTAGCTTTCCATTTGCAGCTCCTGGCAAACGCAGGCCATGTCTCCTGCTACCACAGTTTCTTCTGTGCGTTTACTTTGTGCTGGGGCA
>NW_017729018.1:4472871-4485620 GCF_001723915.1 Gavialis gangeticus | reverse complement strand
ATGTAGCCTGGTGAGCTTCCCATACTGTAGCTTTCCATTTGCAGCTCCTGGCAAACGCAGGCCATGTCTCCTGCTACCACAGTTTCTTCTGTGCGTTTCCTTTGTGCTGGGGCAGGGAGGTGAGGCGGGGACAGACTCTGGGTTGGTAAGCTGTAAGAGCAGCTCGTGATGGGCCAGGGCCTGCTGTCATGCTGGAAATGAGACTGACTTAGGCCAAGGCCTGTCCCCAAATGGCAGGTCTGGGCAGGGCAAGACAGGCCAGCCAGGGTGGGAGGGCTGGCATGGGACGTGGGCACACCTGTATGTGCAAAGCTCTGCGTGCCAGTGAGCAGGGACTGTGTGGGCTGGGGGCAAGATGGCTGTGATTGTGTTGCACATTTTGTAGGAAATGCACTTTGAAGAGGGAATGATAGCAAAGCCCATTCGTGGCACCTGGTTCCCAGCACCGGCTTGCTGGAACAGTTTATAGAGACAGAGTCTTTTTCCCTGAGAAGCCACGCCGCAAGCAGACAGCCCCCCTTGCGGTGGCAAAGTCAGCCTTTGACTCCAACTCGGGTTAGCTAGGGGTCCTGTGCTCTTACCTGCAGGGACCAGAAGACCCCCCCCCTTCCCCACTGTGAGCCCCTCCCTGCTCAGCCCTGCTGTGAGGTGATGCCATCACATTCCCAGCAACCACAGCTCGGAGGCAGAAAGCCGTCACTGACTGGTTAAAGTGCCTGAATTTTGTATCCCAGTCCTCCTGGTTTGGAAAGCTCACACCCCACGGAGAGTAGTGCGGTGGGAAGGGCCAGGCCACCAGGAGCTGTGGCATCTCCCCTGGCCTGCAAGGGCCTTGCATCTATCCTTCTCCCCATAGCATTAATGAGGTCCCTGCACACGAGGCAGGAAGCCAGACTGAATCACCCTTTGCCTGGCCTAGGCCGGAGAGCACCAAGTGCAGATATACCTGGGGAAATCAGTTGAGTTCAACTCCATGAGCTGGAGAGCCGGGATGTGCACCAAGCAGGAGAGACCAGGCCAGCACAGGTCCGATGGGGCCTCACTCCCCCAGACGGTCACGATCATGAATCACAAGCAGTACATCAGACAGACCTTCCTGGTTGATCTTGGGGATGGAACAGCACTATCCGGCTGGCTGCGGAGGCCCAGCTTCCCCACGTCACACATGCTGCACCAACAGAGACCGGGGCACCTGGCCCCACCATTTGTCAACTCATTTTGCCATGAGGGACTGGGAAACTCCTGCTTCCTGCTCTCCCTGAGCAGAGCTGGCCTGAATGGAGCAAGCTGTGGGAGGCAGAGGCACCTGCATGCTGTTGGCTCCGTGGTTTGCTCATTGCAAGACAGAGACCTGTGACTTCACCTGCCTGGCAGAGCAAACCTCTCCATTGTTGTCTCTTCCTGCCTGTTTCCTGCCTCCTAGGCTGGCACATGGATCCCTTGCTGTGCCAGGGCCTTAGGAGATGTCCTAAGATGCCAAGCAGCTGGAATAAAGCAGATGAACCCACTTCTTTGCAGACACTGCCCAGCACATGATCCTGGACAGCTGGCAACTCCTGGGCTGAGAACAGCTTTTGCTTACTCTCTGGACCTGGGTTTTGGCTTCGATCATTGCTGCTGAGAGGAACAGGTGCATGGTGGTAATGTTGCCTGGGAAGCTTCAAGGATATGGCAGGGATGGACCCAAGGCCCCTGCCAGGATGTGTGGGGCAGCTGGGAAGGGCCCATCTTTGTGAACATGCCAGCAAACAGAGTTGCAGCAGAAGTGACTCACCGAGCCAAACTCCACTCTCAGCCACACAGGCTTGGATCCCGAGTTACTTTGCACAGTAACATGGTGCAGCCTGGCCCTTCAGATCTCCTTGAAGGAACAAGGTCTGCACAGGGCGATGGCCAGGGTCTTCAGCAACCAAGGACACAAAATCCTGTCCCCCTGCTATGCCTGAAGCCCAGTTCCTGCCCAGGCACTGTCTCATCATGGAGAAGAGCAACGCTGGACACTGACCGAGCCGTCCGTGGGCTGTGATGGGGCCTAAGGGAGCAGATCCGCTCTCCTCCCTCCCTGACCCACACACTGGTTAGTGCCTTAGACCCCAGGAGGATGCTCGTGGGCTGCCCCCAACCACCCCACCCACCACAGGGCCAGGGGCTCCTCCCTAAGGCTTTCCTCTGCTTTACAGAGGCTGCAGGAGACACGGGGCTGCTTTCCCCCTTCTTCCTTCCCCTAGTGACCCTGAGGGAGAGGAAGGGAGATTCAGCAGCGGGACTGAGGCACCAGCTCTGCAGGAATCCAGCAAACCCCACTACCTGCACCCAACCTACAGGGCCCCAGCACCAGGCCAGCCCCCAGACACCGCAAGGCTGGGGAATCCCAGACTTAATCATGTCAGTCCCTGGCCTGAGGCCCTTTGGGAGGTGGGGAAAAGGTTCATCCACTCACAGCAGGGCTGGCACTTACCTGCCCACCTACCCTTGGTGAATCCCTGACACCCCCCTGAGCACTAGTGTCACAGCCTGTCCCCAGTTCACCCCCTGTGCCCCACTCCTTAAAGATATCCCCAGGCAGGGCCCCTTCTGCAGCTGGGCCCATCACCCACCCGCCCTGCCTTCTGCCAGGCAGAGCCAGAGCCAGCCAGCCTCTGCCCTGCTCCAGGGTGCTGGATGCTGCTCTTCTCCTCCCTGGGCAGGGGAGCAGGGAACACGGGGACGCCACCACCAGCCAGGCCACATTGACTCCAGCAATGGTAAGGCAGGAGGAGGAAAGAGATGCCAAGAAACCTGAAGGGGACAGCAGAGGAGAGAGGGCTGTGCAGGCTGATGGCAACGGAGCAGATGGGCGAGGGGAAGGAACTGTCCCCATCTGGGGGCCAGGAAACATTCAGCCGCCTCTACGCCAGCCTGCGTCCATTCCAGACAGGTGGTCCACTCCGGTCCAGGCACCTCCCACCCCCTGTCTGCAGAGGGCCCAGCATCCACTTCAGGCGGTGCCAGGCAGGTTCCCCCTGTGCCCACGAGTCATCCCAGGTGGGCAAAGAGCTCCAGTGCCAGTCCATCCACCGGCCAGCCCGTGGCTGCACCTTGAGTCCAGTCCAGGGGTGCACAGACAGATCCAGGCCCAGCTTTGATACCTGATCAGTAACTGGGCAGGACTGGAGGCTGCAGCAGGTGCCGACCTCCAAGAGTCACTCATGAACGCCCCGCCACCTCCATGCCCATCAGAGCCGCATCTGTGTGTCGTGTCCCCAGTGGCATCTGGGTGCTGATCCCAAAGGTGACACAGCGAGGTCGGAGGAGCTCCCCTTCGGATGAGTCCCTGAAGCCCAACATAGAGGGATCCAGCTGCATCTCTTATGCAGGTACCCATGGCTTTGCAAGCAGTGTTAAACCAAAGGCTGAGTCGCACAGGAAGGATGTGCGGCAGCTCCTTCCCGTCCAGCTTCCACTCTGCTCCCTGCTTCCCTGGAGCTTCCAGCAAGTCACTCTGCCGAAGCGCCCAGCCCCCGGTACGATTCCTGCAGCTCCCAGCACCTGCATCCCAGCCGGACACCGACCACAGCCAGCGCCAGCCCTGGGGAGGGGGCCCTGCTGGATCCCAGCCCAGTTTTGCAGCGGAGAGTTGAGCAAAGGGCTGTCACGTAGGCCCCACTCTATGCCAGGCACCTGGGGTCAAGCCATCTGATCCCGAGCAGCTATATGCATGGTCCATCAGCACTGCAGAGCCCTGAGGACCAGGACCACCTTAACAGGGGAGGGGCAGGGGGAAAAGGGGCCCCAGTGCAGAGGCCCCTAGTGGAAAGGGCTGATGCAGGAAGTCAAAGAAAAGGGCAATTGATGGAGAGGGGGAAAAAAAGAAAAAATAACAAAAAAAAAAAATTACAAATAAACTGCATGGTGCTTTAACAGGAACTCATGTGACCTAGCTCAACCAATCAGCGAATGGCTGATAATGTGCATGGCAGACTGTATAACTGGCTCTACCTTCCCCCCTTCCAAAATGATGTATAAAAAGAAAAAAAAAAGTGAAAAAAATCCATGTTTTCCTAATTTGCACGAAATTTTATACCACATGATGTGCCTTGCCTTCGAAGACTAAGTATTAACTCTACTGATATCACTGCACAGGAATAACTGCATGCACTGGGTCTCGTAGTAACTAAAGGGGGGATGGGACATGTTGCCATTTGTAAAAACGTTCACAGTTCAATTTGGGGCTGTTGGTTTGTTAACCTTTTTTGTTAAACCGTGTGTTTGGACACCATTCGGAAGATGCCTTGTGGCTCGGAAATATTATGATATCATCGTAATGTGCCAGACTCTCGTCTCAGCAACCCCGGCGTGAACAAGGGCATCTCCTTTTCGTCCCGCTTTGATCTATTTTATGCCCTTCCTGGCCCTGTTTGCGGCTACTGGAGTTACTCCAGTCTTATGCCGTGTGTGTGGATGGAGTTACTCCAGTGTCACCCCAGCGTACCTGAGACGACCGATCTGCCTGCCCTGACTGTCATGTTATTTTCTAACCAGGCACCTCCATATTGGCAGAAAGGAAAAGAATAAATGACTAAGGAACTTTACTGGGTTTCCATCAACGTGGCAGCGCTTGACACTGATGGACTCCCAGGTGCAGAGTCGGGGGCTGATGGCAGCTGGTCAGGATCGAGCGCCTTGTCCCTCCCAATTCGCTCCAGCCTGCCGGTGCCATCAGCCAAGGGGATCTCTCCATATCGCCCTCAGCCTTGCCCTCCCTTGCCCAAACGAGGAAATAGCTGTCCATAGTAGCCATGTGCATGTTCCCCTTCTCCTTGTGTTGGGCAGAGTTGCCAGACCATCCCTTTTCTCTCTGTTTTTTAACAGCTTCCCCTCGTATACGTCTTCCAGCTGTTAATACAAAGTGCATCCTGTATGGAAAAATATGCAATACCTGTTTTGTCTACAGTGATAAATCTTTTAGCTAAGGTTCTCAGTGACTGATTACAAACCTGCAGGGTGCGGGGATGGGGGGGGCGGGAATTTTCTTCTGGTGGGGTTTTTGTGCGGGGATGGGAGGGGAGGCGGGATTTTTGCATTGTGTTCCTTTTCTTTTTTTCCTTTTGATTGACCAAAGCGAGCAAGCATGGCCATGCACAGGTGGCCAACACCCTTCCTCCCGGGCAGATTGGGGAGGAAGGGGAGGTGGTTTCAGTTGTGGTGGTGATGGAATTTGTCGTTGTTATTAGTGCGCTGTTTCTTTAAAAAGGGCAGATGGCTCCAAAGGGGGTGGGACTAGAACCCTGGAGATCAGCTGTGAAGCACCTGGCCACTCCCACGCCTGGTCCGAGTCCCAGGATCCAGCGGGGGAGTCATTTGGATCTTCCCGGCAATCTTAATTTTCAATCAAATCAGTTCATTTTGTTGAGAAAAACAACAAAACCCTATTGAGGTGCCCAGCGCACCTGTTTGCTAAGCTGAGCGGGAGCTAGAGATGCAGCCTCGCCAGCTCCAAGAGGCAGCACGGGCAGCAAAGGATGCAATCCAGCCCCTGGACCCGTTTCCTAGGAAGGGCACAGCCACGTGCTCGGGGCCCAGGGCCTGCACTTCCCAGTCTGACGGCGGGGCGGGACGTTTTGCAAAGGACAGGGGCTGCGGGGGGCTGGGCTGTGGGGGACCCGGCGGGGTTGCGTTGGGCTTGGTGTGGTAAGGCAGGGAGGAGAAAAGCAGAGCAAGGGGCAGGCAATGTGGATGGGAGATGTCTTAGTGCTGAGCGTGTCGCCTCCTTCCCTGCAGACGTTCCCATGCAGACTCTGGGGGCTGGGCCTGGTCTTCCGCAGAAGCATCTCCCACCTCCCCACATCGTCCCAAAGGGCCTCCGGGCCTGGGCCAGAGCTGTCTGAGAGTGGCAAAGCCAGGAGAAGGGAGTTCTGCTGCAGCAAGGAGCAATCGGTGGGCTGTGGCACTGCCACCTTCCCCTCAGGCAGCTGAGGCCCTGGTCAGTGATGCTGCTACCCCAGGTGGGGCAGGGTGCATTCCCTCAAAGCACTTACCATATGCAATCCACATTTGCGTGCGCGCTTCTTCCAGGCAGGGCTGAGGCTTGTTTGGGGCCAGGGTAGCAAGGGGAGCATTGAGGGGGCTGTATGAGCTGTGTGCCCCCCGCCCAGGCTCCCCAGGCCCTGGCACTCGGGGCTGCCCAGGTGCTCTGTGGGGCCCTTTGTCTTGCTCTGCAGGGGCCCGCTCTCGTTAGCTAGTCAGTGCATCCCTAAGGCAGAAAGAAAACCTGAAAGCACCTTTTGTAATATAGAGAAAAAACACAACAACAAAACCCATGCACGTGTTTCCACGACACTGGCTGGAGCGGGACATTCCCATCCCCCAGGCACCTCACAGCTCTGGCATCCATGGGGGTTCATCCTTTTGGTCATTTCTTTCATCTCCGGTGTTTCCTTTCACCAGGAGTTTACATATTCCTCTGATTTCTGGGGGCACGATGGACCTGAGTCGACCCCTCTCAAGGGTGGGGGAGGCTCGGAGGCAAGTGAGTAGTCTAGCTTAGCTGTCCCCCCCATCCCATAGCCAAGGACATGCTCTCCCCATATCCCCATGCACAATCAGAGGTGGGACAGCCCATGTCAGGGGCCAGGGTCAGAGACTGGCTTAAGAATTGTGAGATTTCATCATAATGTTGGGCCTTGCTCTTTGCCATCTGGATCCTGAGTCTCCCAAGGGATGTCACACTTGCCCCAACATGCACCCACCAAGGCTAAAATCTCACCCTTTCATTTTAAATAGGACCTGGGATTCTCTATATCCCCGAACCTCCTGGAGAGGAGAACCGGCCTGGTGAGGTTCATGATTACAATGGCACCAATGGGCAATGCTGGATACAGCATTCAGGAGGGCCCCAACCCCCTTCTGGACATCACAGCGCAGGGCCTGCCCTGCTGTCAACACCTGACCCCAAACTGTGGAGGCACACCTGATTTACAGCAGGGGAGTGAGATCAGGGCCAAACCCCCCTCACCCCTGCCCCTACCCTGGGAAGGCACAAATGACTGTCTGCTGCAAACCCAGCAGTTGTACGGACACCCCTGAGCGAGCAGTCACCCTTGTGCTCAGGTCTCGTACTAGACTTTTGTTCCTGTTGGGCTCAAGCAGCCCTTGAAGTGAGGTCCAGAGCTCACGGGACTGCAGCGGTCTTGCGCTGGCTTTCTGCAGAGGGGTAAACCCCACCCCAAAAGAACAAGCTCTGTACAGACTGGGTCTAAACATGGGGGCAGTCAGTTTTCACCCCCCTTCTGGTCTCTAGATGACCTCTACGTTGCAGTCCAACCATGCATTGAAGCCAGTAGAGATGCCTTCAACCAATGGTGCATCCACAGAGGCAAAAAGTGCTGGAGGCCACCACGCTAAGCACAGGAGACTCCCTCCGTTCACGCACCATCTCAGTCAGACACGCATACACTCCATGAGCAATGTCAGCCGGAGCCATTGGACATGGAAGAAAAATGTGGCTTTGTTTTCAGAAGATGTTTTTGCCGGCAGCGTTAGGTAGCTGGGTGGGGAAGGGGTGGGATGAGCCATCGTGGTGTTGTGAGGACTTTTACTTGTAGAAAGCTCTTCATTTTTTTGTGTTTTGTTTCGTTTTCTCTCTCACTTTTGTAATGATCTGTGTTGAGTTTCCATGCTGTGGGCCGGACGGGCAGGCATTTGAAGCAAAGGACGGCGAGACGCATGCTTTGGGGGCTTGGAAAGTCCTTGGGAGACTCCTCTTTATGCAATGTGCAGTATTGTTTTCTGCAAGGACAATGCAACGCGAGTAGCTTTAGTTTATTTTAAAAAAATGCAAAAAAAAAAATTGCTGATAAAAATGTTTAAAATGATTCAATTTAGAGCAAAAAAAAAAAAAAAAAAAAAAAAAAAAAACAAAAAAAAAACCCAAAAAAAAAAAAAAAAAAATCACATGCAACCTAAAAGCAAACGCGAGTCACACGCCTGGCGGGGACGGACTCTGGCGCCGCTGTGGCAGCCCAGGCTGGGGTGTAGCATTGTTAAAGAAACCCTTGACAACAATCCAATCCCTTTAGTGCAAGAGATACTGACACAGCAACTTGATTTGTGTTCTTATCGAGGAAAACAAGGGGTGGAGGTGGGGGGCACTGGAGCTTTCTTGGTGGACAGGGAACGGAGGATGAGAACGTGCATCCTACCCAGATATCTCTCCCCCAGCACATCTGTTCTGGCTGCTCTCCTCCAGTCGTACCTGCCTGGAGACCAGCTCCAAACTGCACTTGAAGGCAAAACTCTCATGAACCCAGCTGGAGTTTGGGGGGCGGGCAGCTCATACCTCTAAGCCTTGGAGCAATCTTACCACGTGCAGTAGATCGTGGCCACGGAGGGAGTGGCAAACCAAGCCAGGCCAGATATCTGCTGGGCATGTCTCCACTCATAGCTGTCAAATGTGGCAGCTCTGCCGGTGACAGCTCTTGAGCTAATGAGACCTGGCAGGTCAGTGCTACCCAGATTCCAACCCCAAACCCACAAGCATCGAGATAAAGCACTTAATTTTTGTTTGGTTGTTTCAAAGACAGCAACAAAAAAATCCCTACAGAGAAATGCACCTTAAACCAAATGGTCCTAAACATCCAGACAGGCACTATTGGCGCTCCAGGAGCACACAGACTGGCTGGCTGCCTGGGTAGTTTCTCATTGCCCGTTGCCAAGATGGTGTCCACCATGAAAGGAAAGCACACACAGCCCCCGCCTCCATCCCTGGGAAAATTTGCACTGTTCCACTCAACACATTTTTTTCCTGTCTTGTAGCTACGCCCAGCCACAGGGCCCACAGCGGAGCACACCTGACACCGCGCACCGCAGCATTAGGGGGAACCCCAAGCAGGGGAGGCGTGGACCATGTACTGCCTGGGAGGTCTTTTTGGGCTCCAGTGTCTGGGACTGTACAGATCAGAGATCAGGCCTCCCAGGTGCAGACCTGGATCCAAACTCAACCAATGTCCAGGGTTGCACAGGCCCTGGGTTGGGGCTTCAGCCTATAACTGAGAGAAGAGCCAGGCAGCAAGTTTGCATCTAGATTCAAGCTTCCTGCAGGTTTGGGGGCTGTTTGGACCCAAGGTCCTGGTCCAGGCCCATCCTTGCTAAAGACTAACAGGCCGATTGTACTGTTGCTTGCACTGCCCCTCTGGGGGTAGTTCTGCTGACCCCAATGGTGTTACACCTGATGAACACCAATGTAAGTGAGAGCAGCAGTTGGCCCACTGTCTTCTCCTCCCAAGGGGATGAGCAGCCAGTGACCTGCTGAGGACCGGCCCCCCCACCCGCTCCCATCAAGATGTGTCACTGAGCTCCGCCTGAAGGGAATATGCAAATTCCATCCCAAATCCATCTCTAGTTTCTTTTGTATCTTTTTTGGGGGGTTCTTTTCCTGTGGGGTTTATTACTTTTTTCTTCTGTGACTTTTTAACTCAACACAAGGCAGCAGGGAGACCCTGCAGAGCAGACATCACTGACTGCAGTAGATCATCAGCATGGGATGTTGGGTTTGGTTGTTTTTTTTCCCCTCTGCCGTGTTGATGCAATCAAATAGCTCAGCCATGCAAATAGACAAGTAGGTATGCTCACAAGGATCTCTGGAAATATCTTGGGTGGATGAGGGTCTTGGCAGGGGAGACGGAGGGAGAGAAGGAATTGTCCGTTGTTTGTCGGGAAGGGTTGTGCTGCAGGACGTTGGCTGGAGAGGGCAGGGAGGGGTGGTGGTAGAAGAAGACAGGCACGGTGACCACCACCGACAAGCTAAGGGTTGTGTTTCTTGACACAACCTCCTGGAACTTGTAGCTCTTCCAGAGTCTCTAGACAATCAGGCTGGGTGGCAGCATGCACAGCCTTCACTTGCATGGGGGCTGGTGGGACATGAGCAGAGCTTCTCCGTTGGGTTCTGAGCAGCCAAAGGCCAGCTTCCCCAAGAGACAATCCCTGGACTCAACAACGGGTGGCAAGGGAGATGTGGGAAGAGAAACGTCCCTCCCTAAGGCTCCCGGTGCCCACCCCTTCAGCCTCCCTACCCCTGCCAAGCAGGACCCAAGCGACCGCCAATCAGCAGTAGCTTCCATGCAAAGCAAGGCTAGGCACGATGCTTAGTTATTTCATGCACTACAGTTTCTCGGGAGGGGTCCTCATTCATTGTTGTTGTTGTCGACTTCTTTAAAAAAGAAAAAAACTAAAAAATGTTCTTGTGATTTATAAATAAAAAAACCTATGTACATATATATATATATATATATATGGTGCTACAGGGGCTGAATCTCAGAGCCTGGGGAACCAGGCACTATGTGAAACGTACCTACAGCTCTCCAGCCTTCTGCCTCCTCTGCGGAGAAGATGATGTGGCTGTGTTGTTTTTATTTGTGCTTGTTTCTTCTTGGGAAGGAGTTGGGCAGGCAGGACTTGTGCATGCAAAACCGAAGAGTAGACAATCCTCAATGTCCCTGTGGCCCTGCAGACAGTCAAGGTACTTTAAATTGCAAAGGAAGGTATATGTATATATATTCCCTCTCTTCCTCTCTCTCTCTCTCTCTCTCTCTTTATATATATATATATATACACACATAGCTATATTTTTTTGTAATATGAGTTTGAAATTGCTGCTTTTTGTTTCTTTAACTTGCACATTCATCTTGGGGTTGGTCCTTGGGTTTTTTGGTATTGTTCGGCGCGAAGATGCTTATCCGCCCCTTGCTTTCAAATTCAGCTTTGTTCCTAGGAGATGGGGGCAGATTCTCAGCTGGCATAAAGGCCCTGATGCTCCAAAGCACTTCTGCGCATGCGGGTCCCCATCCAACCGAATGCAGCCCGTCATAGCCCAGCCTTGCTAGCGCGGCACGTCTTGTGAGCCTTAAGCACATGCTTAAGTGCTGTGCTTAGGAGAAGCAGGCTGCCAAAGAAGGGCCAAGCGCTGCTTCATGGAGGTCAGTGTCACCATCCCCATGTATCAAGTGAAGCCTGTGCATTGCTCTTGCAGGAACAGGGGCTAAGTCAACAGAGCAATTTATCCCAGCAAAAGGTCTACCTCCATTCTCTTACCTTCCCCTCTTCTCCCCCAACAGGTGGTTTCAAGGGTAGAAGTAGAACTTTTTGCATTAAGGCCCCTTTATTGGGCAAATCTGGATCTTATGTAAGCGGAAGCATTGGAATGACTACTAAGAACATCCGTTCCCCGCCAGGCTCCCCCACCCATTACTCAAGTGCAAGTCCGTGCCCAGCTATATCCCCACCGGGGTTGCCTGGGGCTTCCCTGATTCCGTTTTGGACCTCCCGAGGTTCTGCATGCTCCAGAGTCCTGTTTGTATGGATGCTGAGGATGATGAAGGTGATGGTTTTACACACACACACAAAAAAAAAGAAGCGACCAGCAGGAACCTGAAATACATCAATACCAAAAATTCTGACAAAGTAGTGCCTCTGACTTCCCTGCTGGTCTGACTTACTTTTTTTTCCTGGGTTCGCCTCCCTGCCCTGGAGTTTCGGGTGGGGACAAGCAGCCAGGGTGGGATGTTTGCTTGTATGTTCCACACACTGCACCGCCTCTGTCCAAGAGGAAGCCCTGCTTCCCTTTCATGCCATGCTGTCAGGAAGGGGGGAAAGGGGCAGGGGCCCAGCAGCTGAGCAGAGTCTCCTTTTCGTGAGACCTGGAGGCTCTTTGTAGCAAGAACCCCCAGCCTCTCCCTTTATAAAACCTGGGATTTCACTCGTGGGAAATTCTGCTTTTGTGAATGGCGGGACAGAGTAGTTGCATAAAATTGGAGCTGACAATCGGGGACAAATGATTTCTGTCTCCCCTCTTGAGCCTGACCCGAAGCAGCAGGGGCTGTGGGTCAGGTTCTCAGAGCCTGGCTCCTTGGATAAGGCAGCCCATTCAATGGCCTGTCTTGGCGCGTGAGCCTGGTAGCGACTGGCAGTGGGGTTGGTGTAAACTGGACAATCAGTGCCGCCATTCTCAAAATAACAAGGCTTCTGAGCGTGCCCCTGCCTGGGGCTGGGGAGCGTGGGCCTGGGGCTCCTGAGAGCATGGCCGGGCAGGGACACGGGGCTTTCCCCACCTTTCAGCACATGTCAATGTTCAGCAGCCGCCGTTCATCATGGGGAATTTTGTGTTTCCATCCAACGTCCCTTTCCGTTGTGGTTTTTCCATGAGGATGATGACGACGGCAACAATGCAAGCGCTGGGAAGAAGATATTTCTCTGAGAAACGCTGAGACCGAGTGGAAAGTTGTTTCTTTTCTTTTCTTCTTTTTTTTCCAGTGGGGAGGATATTTTCTTCCTTCCTTTCATTTATATTTTACAGACATTACGGTAATAGTTATTCTGTTTCTTGCTTCTTGCTTGCTGTACCACATTACACACATAAACGCACCAGGGAAAGCAGAGCCCAAGGGCGCGCAACGCATGGATGGCTTCTTAGATGGTGCCTTTGTCGGCAAAGCTCTCCGATCAAAATCAACTCCCCCAATGTTGCAATCCACCCCTCCCGCCGTCTGCCCCAGGTCTCCACCTGCATGTACTGCCTCCCTTTCTCCCAGCTCCAGGCCCCCATGCTTCAATAGCCCCTTTGCTTGCTTCCCTGGTGCCTCACAATATTTGATTATAACATTGTATGCAGCCATTACTGATTAGCAGATGCTCCTACCTACATACAATTTACTGAAAGTGACTAAGGTTTTTTTTCCCCCCTATGCAAAAAAAAAAAAAAAAAAAAAAAAAAAATT
>NW_017729018.1:4468319-4472781 GCF_001723915.1 Gavialis gangeticus | reverse complement strand
AAAAAAAAAAAAAAAAAAAAAAAAAAAAAAGTTTAAAAAAAAGAAAAAAAATAAGAAAAAAATGTATAAAAATTAAACAAGCTATGCTTCAACTCTACCGCTGTGTCTGGCCTTTCTTTGGCACCTCCTGACCCTGAGGCTAGCTTCTCTGCTCCCACCTGGGGGTCTGTGTCTTTTATCTCAGCTGGAGAAACTGAGGCATGGAGCAGGGCAGTGATTCCTGGTCCCTTATTTCTATTCATACTCCCTCTGTTCAAGAGTAGTATTCCACCGGGTAGTGGCAGCACCTCCCTCTGCCTCAGTTTTCCCATCTGTGCAGTGGCCATGTCCCTCTAGACCTGCTCATGGATCTTCAGGAGATCCTGTATGGTTTTAGATTTTGCCTTTGGGAAAGCTGTCCCTGTTGTTTTGAAGGTGGGGAAGCTGAGGCACGGCAGCCCCGTATCAGAAAAAAACTGAAGCCCTTGTGAGGTGCCACCGCATGTCTCATTGGCCCTAGTGCAGCGGCCAGCACGCTGGCCTCCTCCTGCCATAGGGTTAGTCGTCCACCATGAATGCAAAGACGATCAGGATCACCCTTAAAGGTCCACCCCAGCCCTGTGAGCTGCTGACCACCAGGGGCAGTAGGAACGTGCTTCGGTCATTGCCCCACTCGGGACTCGAGGGGGATCTGACCTGTCTCTGGTCACGTAGCAAGGCTCTGGGATTGGAACCCCACTGTCCTAACTGGCTCCCCTGGGAGGTAGGTGTGAGCTGTGCACCCCTTCCAGCTTTGTCCCGGTTGGTGCCGGTGGTCTGGACTGGAGGGCACACATGCCCTCTAACACGGGTCCCTCACCTGGTGTTGGGCACTGCGGTCGTAGAGCTGGCTTAGTTCTTTTCAAAGGGCTTCTGCCTCGTAGCCTTTCTCCCACCACACCAGGGGCAGGTAGTCTCTGCCCCCTGGCCTGGCAGGGGACCTTGGGGATCGCATTCACCTGTCCCCAACGTGGGCACCTAGCCCCCTCTCCCCCGCACAGCACTCTCTGTGGAAGAGCACCCATGCACCCCTTGAACCAGCCCAAGGCTGCCCAGGCCTGGGGCACATCACCAAGGTGGCGCTCCCAGCCCAGCGTGCAGCAGGGTCACGACAGGAGGCTGCAGTGGCTGAGGGCAGGAGGCACAGGGGGAGGGGCAGCCTGAGCCCCCTTGCGCTGTCCATCTGCCCAGCTGGATTAGGGATCTGCGGCTCAGCAGGGATTACGGGCACTGACATGAAATACCCCAGCAGCCAGATGCCTGCACCCTCCAGAGTGACCCACTTTGGCAGGCGACTGGCGCTGCCAGGCTCAGGGCCTCTGCCACTACACAGCGAAGGGACCAACATCGGGTGTGGGGGCAGGATCCTGGCCCAAAGGGACATGGGGCCCCCAGACTTTAGGAGGGGATGTACCCAGCCCCGACCCCGCCTGCCCTTGTGGCTGTGTCTGGGCCCATGTTGTGGTGCCACGGGCATAGCCAGCAAGTGCCCTGCCGTGGGTCCCGCGTGACACTACCGCTCAGGGTCCCACTGCCTGCGGACCCCTGGCAGGAGGAGCTGGGGCAGGTAGCGAGGATGCCTGGGGACTCTGGTCTCTGCTCTCCATGGGCTGGAAAGAGCTGAAAGCACTGGGGCCAGACACACACCAGTGTGAACCCCACCCAGGCCTGCCAGTGCCCCTCACTCCTGACCTGCAGCCCTTGGGCATCCCACGCCTGAGCACCACTCACACAAACCAAGCTGATCTGCAACTTCCCACCACCTCTGCTACTCAGGTGCTGGTGCCCTCCATCCCAACCCCAGCTGGGGGGGGAGCCCATCAGCTTCCCTGAGCCCTTGAGCAAGAGAAACCCCTGGGAGCTAGGCCTGCCTTACCTAGGTACCACCCAGGGCCAGGGTGCAGCAGCTGCCCCCCACATCATCCCAGAGACCCCTCTGCCTTGGCTGAGCAGGGCCCCAATGCTCACACTGGAGCAGGTCCCACTGATCAGACATCTTCCTGGAGGCCTAGGCCAGGTCTGGACCCTGGGATCAGATCCAACAGCCGGCTGGCCCCTGTGCCCCTGTGGCCTCCGTCCTGGTGGGCGAGGTGGCTGGTAAGGGCTCAGATGGGCAGAAGTGGAGTAGCTTTTACAGGCTGAGGCTGCTACTCTGCTGGAGGCTGCCGTGCCAGTGAGGTTTGGGTGACTCCTGCCCCCTGGCACAAGGATTAAGCTGAGTCCCTTGACGCCCCACTTGGTATTACCTTTATGTAGGTTCCCCATGAAGGTGACCCAGCCAGCACTGTGCAGGGGACCCAAACAAAAGGTCCTGAGCCGCTGCCTGGGCACCAGCCCCTGGTCTGGCCCAGCCCCTCCCTGCTCTATGCCTGTGCTTGGTGGTTACCGCTGGAGGCCTCTGTGATGCTCCTGGCCAAACCCACCTGTCTCCGGGGCTTGCAGCAGGGGAGGCAGAGCTGGTGCAGGTGGCCCCCAGGAGCTCTGGGGCAACAGATGGACTTGGGCTTCCTGCTGCTTTGGACTCCAAGGCAACCCCTGGCACCGCTCCCTGGGCACCAAGTCAGACACAGTGCGGCTGGCACCCGACTGCCCAGGTTGCACACAAGGCACGGTACCGGCTGCCCACCCTGCAGGGCCCAGTCCCGTGGGGGTCTCAGAGCTCGGACACGTGCCTGGGCCTCACGCCAAAGGGTTGAACTGGGCTCTCCCTGCCAGGCCTGTGCGTTACCCTTGAGCTAAGCACAGACACCCACCCAGGGGCCTGAGCCTGACTCTGATGCCAGCCGCTGGGTCTGCTCTCCCGGCTCAATGACTCTACCTGCTTAAACAAACTGGGCTGGAGAGGGGAGGGGTCTTTGCAAGAAGAGTCACTGTCCACAGTGCCCTGCACAGCTGGAGAGGGGCAGGGCAGGGCACGCTCAGCCAGGAGACAGCTGAGTGCTGCAACTGCTGAGTAAAAGGGGGTGGCATTCCCTGCAAAAACTGGCCCATGCTGCCTGGTCTCTGTGCCCTGAGCCTCCCTGCAGCCCAGGGCAGGTGCCCAAGTCCCAGAGACAGGAGGGTGTCAGCTTCCCTGTCCCTAGTGCTGCCTTGGGCTCCTCTTGTGCTGGCTTCTGTGGATCAGGTGGTGAAGCACCAGACGTGCCCAGGCAGGGGTAGGGAGCCTGCGCTCCCCCAGGGCTGCGTCCCTGCTTCCACCTCCTGCCAGATGGCATCTGTGGGTCAGGTCCCGGGTCACTTGTCTGATCCACTCAAGGGGCAGAACTGAGTCCCCGGACATGCAGGGCCAGGCTACGCTGGGCAGACCTGGGATAGCAGCACAATGGAGGGTGCTGGGAGAACAATGGCAGTGCTGGAAAGGCGCCACATACAGCAAATCCACTTTGACCCATTGGGTGTGCATTTCAGCTGGAAGTCACTGGCTGGAGCTGCTCAGACTTCTCCAGGACCCCCTGTCCCAGCAGCCCTGAGCCTCACCATCCTCTCACCCTCCCGGGGGCAGAGCAGTGTTATCAGCCGCCTTACGGCTGGGGAAACTGAGGCAGGGAGATTAACCCAAGGCCACACAAGACCTCCAAGGCAGAGCTACAGCCCCAGGCCTCAGCGATCCCCAGCCAACCCTGGCATTGCAGACTCCGGCAGCCCTGGCATTGCACACTTTGCCCATCAGCAGGAAGGGTACAAAGGCACCACAGAACAGCTGGCATTGACGTCCTGGGATCCTTCACTACACACTTCCCCACATCGTCCCCACTGGGCCCAACCAGGCCTTTCTTCCATCTCAGCTTGTTTTCAAGTCAGCTCAGCCAAGGCCCAGAGCTGGCGCCTCACTCTAGCCAGGGCTCTGCAGCCCTGCGATGGAGAGAAACACTCCCATTCATTTTAATTTAATACCACGGAGGCTTTTAGAGGCCTCCTGGCTGCAGGCTGAGATGCTGCCAGCTACATGAGAGAACAGGGGAGCTGGAGTCTCCATTATCATTATTTTATTATACAGGCAATAGGCCAAGTGGTTAGAGCTGGGGCACAGGGCGCCTGGGTTCTTCCCAATGGCTGCGGTGACCGGCCCTGGGGCTTACAGCTGGAGCAAGACTATTAACTTCTAGCCTGGGCTAGTGACTCCAGCAGGACACCTGGGTTTTCTGCCCAGGGTTGCTACCGACTTGTGATGGGGAACGAAACCATGGGGGGGGAGGGGAGGCTCTAGCTGGGGGCAGGAGGGGTCCCGGCTGGGCTGGGATGCTGCTCGCTGCCACCAGCCCAAGCTGAGCCTGAAGCCTGGTTTGCACTTGATTTGGCTCACACCAAAGGAAGGGGCCTGGTGCCTCCTGGTGGGCAGCACAGTGCCCTGCACAGCTGGAGAGGGGCAGGGCAGGGCACGCTCAGCCAGGCCTGGAGCCCTGCGCTCCCCCGTCCAGCCCCCTTCCCAGAGCCCAGGATTTCA
>NW_017729018.1:4461301-4463319 GCF_001723915.1 Gavialis gangeticus | reverse complement strand
CATGGGGGGGGAGGGGAGGCTCTAGCTGGGGGCAGGAGGGGTCCCGGCTGGGCTGGGATGCTGCTCGCTGCCACCAGCCCAAGCTGAGCCTGAAGCCTGGTTTGCACTTGATTTGGCTCACACCAAAGGAAGGGGCCTGGTGCCTCCTGGTGGGCAGCACAGTGCCCTGCACAGCTGGAGAGGGGCAGGGCAGGGCACGCTCAGCCAGGCCTGGAGCCCTGCGCTCCCCCGTCCAGCCCCCTTCCCAGAGCCCAGGATTTCAGTGCTGGGCACTGCCAGGCCCATCACTTCCCCGCAAATGGGGAGCTCCCCTCACCAGCCCCCTACCTAGCCATGGACTCCACAGGTGGCCATAACCCACCCCTTGGAGGGCAGCAGCCAGCAACCTTTTCAAGCCATAGGATGGATCAACCCAGCTGTAGTCCAACATGGGCCAAGCAGCTTCCACAGCATGCCAGAAGCAGGGGGCTTCATCTGCACCCACGCCAGGCTAGGCAGCTGGAAGCTGTGCCCATGTCACCACTGCTTTCCCCAGCCCCTGACTCAGCTTGCAGTGGGTGGGAAACTGAGCCAGAGCCTCTGCTAGAAAGCCGGGGTAGGAGAGGGGAGCAGAAATGGAGAAGCAGGGGCAGCCTAGATGCCGCAGCTTGGGGAGGTTTGCAGGTAGCATGTCAAGGCCGCAGCTGGAAGTTGCCCAGCCCTGGCGGGCATGAGCACAGGAAAAGCCCTGGGCTCCATGAGCCACATCCAGTGGCTTTGCAGGTCATATCTGGCCCACAGGCTGCTGCTGCCCCCTGCACTAGGTATCTGGGGGGAGGTGGGGGGGTAGAGGGAGGGTTATGGGAAAACAAGGGATACCCATCCAGCACTGCCCAGGGAGGGGGGTGGGGGGAAGGACCAGCAATGGGGGCTGCATGGAGCAAGCACAACCACTGTGAGAGCTGCCGACAGCTTTGCACCAGCCTCCCCTGTTGCTCTCAGGCACCTCTGAGCCCAATGGCTTGGAGTGACCCATCAGCACTAGCCCAGGGCTGGGACCCCAGGCCGGTCAGAGCAGCCGTCATCTCTCCTGGGTGTTTGTGCTCCTCTCTGGTCACAGTCGAAAGGGGGTGCCCAGCTCCCAGTGCACAGGCAGACACAGAACCACGGTAGCAGTGTGGACAGGGCACCCTGTGCAGTGGCCCCTGTTTGACGTTAAGTGCTTTAGGCTGGCTGGGTGCTCTGGGGTCTCCCCATGGTGCTGCAAGGGTATGAGCCCAGGGGCACCTCCACCTGCAAGCAGGAGCCCCATGTGGTGACAGCGCAGGAGCTCTGCACACTGCCAGCCCCGCGTCCCAGCAACTGCAGAGCTCCAGCCAGGCCACTGAGCTCTGGTGCCAGGGCTGCAGGTGAGACAGCCAGCACCAAAGGGGTGCTGGCTGGAGGAGGGGGTGGAAGCGCTGGCATAGTAGCCCCTGGTCAATCCATGGGGCAGCTCAAGCCATTGCAAGCAAGGGGCTCAGGCTCTCTGCAGAGCCAGGCAGCACTGCTGCACTCCCACCTTCAGGGCTGTGACCCCCTCTGCTCCCTACAGATCCCAGCTGACAGCGCTGCGGTGCTTACACTCGGGTCCCCGAGATCGGATGCTTGTCTCTGTGCCCATGAGGGAAGAAGCTTTTATTCATCGTTCCTGCCAAGGCAGATTGGACACCAGAGCCCAAGTCTGCAGCAGCAGCCGGGGAAGACCCAGGGTCTGACTACTAGACCCAGTGCGGCTCTCCTGCTCCCCATCCCCACCCTCCCATCCCTGCTCTGCCAGGCTTTCCCCAAGGCAGGGGGTAGTTGCAGGGTCTTGCCCGCAGGTGGCACCCATCAGCTGTGTTTCCTAGAGCGGCTCTGCCCAGCTGGGCAGGAAGGGGCAGCCTCCTGGGCCCTTCAAAACCAGCAAGGGCAGGGGCTGTGGGGACTGGAGCACCTGTGTCCTGCCTTCCCAACAGCAGTTGCAGGCTCTGGAGATGCAGTCTCAGCCTGTAGCAGCA
>NW_017729018.1:4448765-4460957 GCF_001723915.1 Gavialis gangeticus | reverse complement strand
TCTCAGCCTGTAGCAGCACCAAGCCCAGCTACCTCCTGCAGGGGCTGGCCCTGACCAGTCCCCACTCTGCAGAGCCCCTGCACCCCTGCCCTGTAGGTGGGGGTCAGTGCTAGGGCTGATTCAGCCTGTCCTGGGGAGAGCCGGACCCCCGAAAGCAGCCTCCGCAGGGCTGTTGTAGCCCCTCCGTGTGCAGCAGGTGACGCTGGGTTGGCACACAGTGCTGGATGCCACAGTGATCCTTGGCTCTGCCCCTCCTCAGGCCTGCACCCGTTCCAGGTGGGCATGGAAATCCAGGCCAGGTCCTTCCCTGCTGCAACCCCAGGGACAAGGGGGACCCTCTACCTGCCTGCTCAAAGCACAGGGATCCCCTGCTGCTGGCCACAGTAAAGTCTGGATTGGATTTCTGCTCTCACTGGACTGGGTCCTAGGTGAGCACAGCACCTGTGCGTTGCAGGGGGGCAGGAGTGTGGGCTGAGCTGGCCCGCTGTTCCTCCTCCCTTCCAGTCCTGGCCAGGGGCTTGGGGCATGCACTGGGGGCCCCCGGAGTCAAGTTTGGCTGTGTTTTGTCCCAGGGGAGTTGCCTCTGGGAACTCTCATGACCTGGTTGTTAGGTTAAGCCCCGGCCCACCACGGAGCTACAAGCCGCACTCAGTGATTCGAGGGAGGCCACTACAACGTGAACTCTTGGGACACGTAATAAATGACACCAGGCACAGCAGTGCAGGTCACAGGTTAATACCTGGAGGCCCTGGGGGGCACTGAGCAGAGAGCACCGGCGTGGAGCAAGACGTGATGCGGCAGCCTAGAGCAGCCCGTGGTGCTGTTGTAGCTGGGGCAGTGGCGCATACAAGCAGGGCCTGACGCGGGCAGGAGACTCCTTGGGCCGAGCTAGGCAGCCAAGAGCCGACTGGTTTGTCTCAAAGCAGGTGTGTCCAGGGCAGATCGGTGCAGCAAGCTCCAGCGGGGCAGCACACCCTCACAGAGAGGTGGTTTTGTTCCCCTTCGCCCCTTTCTCCTGCTCCTCCAGCTGCTCCTGCAGCGCCTCGTTCTCATAGCCATTGGCGGTGAGCCTGCCAGGACTGGGGAGAGAGAGAGAGGGCACAGCGTCACCGGGCAGCTCTGCGCAGGGACGGGGATGCCTCCAGGGCTGTGTCTACTCAGGCCCTGGCTTCATAAGGGGCATTTTTAACACATGCTCATTAATATGTTCATTAACATGTTTTCTATCTGGCTGGACACCAAAGGGTCTCCTGGTGAGCTGGCTGCCCTGGCTGCCTCTGGAGCTCCCCTTGACCGGCTCTGTAAGAGCTCATCTGCACTGGTGCTTTCCCGTGTGTTACTTCACGTGTGTCATGGATGCCCCATGTTCCCTGTGGATGCAGCTGCCAGGCGTGAGCTGTGGAGGCAGGTGCAGCCCCTCACTCGGCAGCTGTGCAGGGGCTGCTACACAGGGTCCTGGCCTCGGGGGCCTCCTGTCATAGGAAGATTTGTGTCACCCGCTGCTAAGAAAGCTGGTGGTGCAAACCCATTTTTCAGGGCTCCACCCAACACAGCGGGGCTCTTGGAGGACTGCTGAGTCTTGTGGGTCTCTAGGTAGGCATTACAAGCCTAGGTGCTGCCCTGTGGTTGTATCTGAGTATTTGTGGTCTCTTTGTGCACTGAGAAGGCTAGGGTGCCGCCTGGGATGGGGGAGAACAGGGATCTGCAGCCCTCTCATGGGCTGGGAGCCTGTGCGGGGGCTAGTGCTGCTGGCTGCCATGAAGTGCTTTGAGGTGGATGGCAGAAAAGCTCTAGGTGGGAGCTGGCTGCTCTTCTCACCATGGTGTGGCTGGGACATGGGCCTGGTGGCTTACAGGAAGGCAAGGGAACAGCACCGAGCTTTGCCGCTTGCTAAGCCACAGCCCCAAGTGCTGACTCCCTCCCTGCTTGCCATAGCCTCTCCAGGGCTCGTGCTGGGCATGTGCACCCCTCCTGCACTGCAACGTGGACTCCACAGTGCAGTGATCCAGCCTATAGGAAACCTGCTTATCTTTTGTTGTTGGGGAAATCAAGGCACAGAAAGATCAGGGACCTGTCCAAAGCCATGCAGCAGAACCATAAGCATGGTCCCAGGCTCCTGGGCTGCCCCCTTGGCCAAGCTGATGGGAACAGCCAGGGAGCTTGTACCTGCTCAGCTCTGCCCTCACCACAGTCAAGGGGCACAATGGAGCTGGAGGGATCCTGGTGCACTGGGCACTGCCCTCAGAGTAGCCCCATGGGAGGGCCACAGCCATAGAGGGGAGGCATTACCTGGCATCAGCCTGGTGTCCCTGGGTATCCTCCTCGTCCCTGGGAGAAAAGCAGGGAAGCAGAGAGTCAGCAAAGCTCCGCGGGGCTGTACACCCCAGCCACAGGCTTTGGCTCAGGCACCAAACAGCCAGTACCCCTGACTCTGCAGAGCCTGGGAACAGCTCCAACAGAGACCTCCCAGAGGCTGCCAAGCAGAGCCCTCTGGAGAACCCGCATGCCCGGGCCCCTCTCCTTGCTGCCATCACCCAGGAGCAGAGGCAGATCCAGAAGGGATGCTGCTGGGGCATGGCCACATCCCCATTTCTCACCATGCAGCAGGAGCAGCAGCCGGGGACTTTTTTAAGTCCCCAAAGCAGGTAAAATATTTCCCTCCATGCTCAGAGACACGTCCCCTCTCCTCCTTTCCCCAGTCCTCCCTGGCCTTCTGTCAGCCCAAGGCAAAGATGTAGGGAGAGGGAATGTGGCCACCACTGCTGCTGTCCCAGGCTGAGCCTGCCCAGTGCAGCCCAGCTGGAGCTGGGCAGAAGTGACTCTGGAGCTCCGCTGGCTCTGGGGACGGCAGTGACAGCAGCAAGTGGAGGGGGACAAGCCTCTGGGTAGGAGGCAAATTTCTACTTGCCTTGCGTAGCTAATAAAGCCCCTGCCCGCTGCTCCTGCAGCATGGTCTGCCTGTCCTGGTTCAGCGGGGAGGAGGGGAAGGTAGGGAAGGGGTGCAGCTGCCACGGAGCACCAGTCACTGCCTCCCCACCCCCCAGCCCTTCTCCCCGGCTTTGCAAAATCCTGCATCCACTTGTGCCAAGGAGGTCAGAGGCTAAAGCCAGGTCTCTTTTGGGGCCCAGGATGATGCATTCATACAAGGGCATAGCCATTTTCTGGAGCTGCCTGTTCCTGCACTGGCGCAGAGGTGTCACTGCTTTAGACACTGCCTGAGCCCCCAGTGCTCACACCACCCGTCTCCCCTTCAGCCAGGCAGGAACCGAAGCTATCCTCCCCTCCCAGCCCTCGGAGAGGAACCCAGGAGTCCTGGTTCCCATTTCCAGCCTGAGCCATATGCAAGGCATTTTTGTCTCTCCATAAAAACTGTGCAAGCTCAGAGCACAGTCAGCACAGCCCTGTCTGCACCAGATCTGCAGTGCAAGTCACTATGAAAGCAGTGGCAAAGAGAAGGCAAATGGGGGACAGGGAAAGAAGCAGCACAAGAGGGTGCTCAGGACCAAGCACGATAGGGCCACGGTAAAGGGGACAATCCCTTCGGCAGCCCAGGGGGACAGGCAAGAGCCCACCTGTGCTTCTTATAGCACAAGACTCTGTTGATGATCATCAGCAGGAAGACGATGAAGAGGAAGACCACGACGGCCGTCAGGCCCACCAGCCAGGGCTGCAGCTCATGGGAGCCTGACGTAGTGCCCTTCATAGCCCCTGCCAAGCCAAAAGAAGAGGGGTCATTTCAGGAGAGGGCCCAATCCTCTCACAGGTATAGGGCCCGCTGGCATTGGGGGGCTCCCTAGCCAGCCCCAGCATCGGGGCAGCCAGCCTCCAGTTCCAGCCACAAGCCTGAGCCCAGGCCTGGAGGGACCAGCCTTCCCCAAGACTGCTGCTTGCCCCAGGTTCCCTCCAGCATCCCGGAGCTCCGTGTGCTCCTGCCAGCCTGGCAGGTCCATCCCCAACACAGTCAGCTCCCTAAAGGCACTGGCAGAGTGCAGCAGGGAGGCCACCAGGCTAGTGCTGGGCTCAGGAGACTCCATAAAGCTCCCTGGGCAGGGACAGGGCAGTTCAGACCCTTGTGGGGGTGAGCACAGCCCCTACCCCAAGCTCTGTGGCTTTGGATGGCCCAGCCGGCCTCCCCCCTATCCAGGGGTAGGTGATGGGCAAGGGCTTTCCCTGGGAGAAGGGAGTCACCCCAGAGACAAGGAGACCATGATCTGACTTTCACTGGAAGGGGTGCCTGTCACTAAAGGGGGAGAGGCTGGTCAGGGCACAAGGGGGCTGGGGGGGCGGGGTGCTGGACCTACCCAGTTGGTCTCAGAGGAGCAGGCTTGCAGTGGTGCAGGGCATTTGGGCTGGGCTGGGCTGGACTGGGCTGCTGGGGCCCTAGGGCACAGGTAGATGCCTTAGTCTCTGTGGGGGAAGGGGTACTGCCTGGCACAGCCCTGAGAGGGGGTCAGTCCCTGCCTTCGTTCCTGGCACTGTTTGGTGGTGCCAGTGCCCAGGGTTAACTCCTGCCTCCCCAGGCAGAGGGGGTGATGCCTAGTTAGAAGCGCATGACTCAGGACGGGAGATCCCTTTGCCCCCTGAAAGCAGCAGTTCAAACAGGACTTGAGGCTTGCAGACAGGGTCCCTGGGCCACGTCATGGCCTCCCCCAGCAGCTGGAGCTACTGGGGCCCTGTAGATCAGGACTTCAGCCAAGCCTTTCCTGGGGCTTGGGCACAGCACAGGGGGGCCGGGAGGGGCTGCAGTCAGACTCTCAGCTGTCCTGTGCCCCCAGCACTGGGAAGGGAGCTCTGCTGAGCAGCGTGGCATGGTCCCTGAGGACAGGCAGACATGGCCAACCAAGAGCCCAGGGCTGGAGGGCTTGGTGGTGCCTGGGAGTCACCCTTGGACATCTCTCCTTCCAGAAAAGACAGACTTTTTATTTCTACCCTCAAAAACCCATTGAGACTCCTAGAGCATTCACCACCAGCCTTGACTTGATGCTCCAGAAGGGAGGAGATGGTCCCCACCCCACAGACTCAGGGTTCAGGACCAAACCTAGCGGGACAACTTCTGGCTCCACTGTCTGAGTAGGACCAGCCTGGATTCACTGCCAAGAGCCCCTGGTTCCTGCTAGCCTCAGCAATGGCAGACTGGGGCCGTACTGGACACTGGTTCCCTGGTGATTCTTTATCCATCGGGGGAAATTTTTCCAGCCTTCGCAGCCACAGGACTTAGCAAACCCTTCCAAAGGTGCATGGGGCTGGGCTCCAAGACACACCAGCAGGGGATTGTCGTTAGCTGTACAAACAGCAATGCCCATTGTAAAGGGCATGGATGTTCTCCAGCACTCATAGGTCTCGGCTGCCCCTGCAAGGGAAGGGCAGATAAACCAACACAGACCTACCAGCCTGGACCTGACCAAGGCATTGTGTGTCTGTACCAACAGCCTGGTGGTTACAGCACTCAGCACTCCCATGCTTGAGACTGTCCCCTCCCTTACTTAAAGCAAGGACTTCCATACAGGTCTCACGCAGCCCAGGAAAACTCTCCTCTTGTTGAAGCTCTTCCATGTTGCATAAAGACTCAGACATGTAGGATAGCTTCACCAGGAGAGGTTGCACCCCTCACCCCTATAACCAACCCTCACTCCCACCAGAATGGCCTGGTGGGGAGGACGTGATGCTGGGATGTGAGGCTGGTGTTCAGATCACCCACTCAACCAGCATGGACTGAAAACCAAACCTTTCCCTGTGCCCCGCTGGAGGAGTAAGGGGCCATCCCATGGCAGCAGAGAAGATTCAGGGTGTCATGGCCAGTATCAGGCAGTTTCTGCTTTTTCAGGTCACTGCCAAGGCCCAAAAGCATTGTCCAGAATGGCCCCAGGAGAATTCTTCTAAGCAAGACTCATCAAGCTGAGGCGGCTTTGTGTTGGATGGAACGAACCAGCTTTTTGGGACGGCAGGGAAGTTTGAAATGAGATGTTTCAAACTGAGAAATTGTTTCCAGTCCCTAAAACAGGAAGTTCCACCTTTCCCATTCTTTCTCTTACTTGCACAGTTTGGCTAAACGGAGACAGATCTGTCCAACGGCTGGTCATCATCACCGAAGCTGCACTTTTCACCAAAAGTTTTCCTCCAAACTTGCTCCCCAGCTCTAGTCCCGACAAAGCCTGCAGAGGTGCCAGGACTGCGCAGGATACCAGAGGCCCTTCCCACCCTCACTGTACCCCTCTACACCCTGCAATGGGGGCTTTTAAGCCTTAGCTGCAGGGAGAGTTGGGACACTGCTGAGTCCCCAGCATCTGCCATGGCAAAGACCCTGCCACAAGCTGACCCCGATCCCACCCACCTGTTCAAGGTGCACACTGATGATGGTGACCAGGACAGGCAGGCGTGGGTGACGGTAAGCACTGGCCAAGGACTGAAGGAGCAAGACAGAATGATAAACACCACAGCTGCTTCCAGCTACAGCTCTTGGCCCTGAGCTGGGCCCTTGCCAGCAGTAGAGGAGCTACCTGGCCAGATGCCACCTCTCACAGACAACAATGCCCAGCAGATGACAAGGTTCCTGTGGCGCCAGGGACCAGTGCTGGGCATAAAAGCCAGCTTCCAGCTCTGCAATTCTGATCTGGCCAGGACAGGGTGGCTGTGGATACACGGCAAGCTGAACAAATGAGATCCAAAGCCATCTCAGACTGTGGGGTAGAGGCTGCTGTCCCTCACCATGCAGCAAAGAGCCCTTGAGGAGGATGGAGACCTCTGTCATTCCAGAAGCATTAGCCATCATCCCACGCCACGCTGTATGCTCTCCCTTGACCAGGGCACTCTGCCCCATGATACCACCTGGCTGCTCGGGCAATGGGGCCATCTATTCAATTAGGAGACAAGTTGGTACACTAGGACAGGGACCCAGAATGCATGGCAGGTCACCCAGATTGTATGGTCCCAACCACAGCCCAGATGATGCTCCAAGCCAGCCTTGATCAACGCTGTAGGCTATACTGGCACCAACAGGACTGAGCTGAACAGCCACAGGGGTCCTACGGAGTGGGACTGCCCCGAACTGTGCAACAGTAGTGCCATGACTGTCTCGTCCGCCCTGTAGAAGGAACCCAAGGAGCAGGAGCAGGAGCAGGAGCAGGAGCAGGAGCTGGGCTTATCCACCCAGCAGGGACCTATGGAGCTGGCAGAACTAAACGGCAAGCAGTTAGAGCAATCCTACATCCTTAGCACGGTGGGTCACTCCACCGAAATCTGAGGCCCGGGGCTCACCAGGGAGGTCACAGCCAGCGCAACATCCTGTGTTATGTCTGTCCAACCCTGTGGCTGCCCCACCAAGGTACTCATTGATGAGGACATGGCCTTTATGTCAGAGATCTACAAGGAGCCGTGTTCTCTGTACAGCAGCCGCAAGTTAAGGACAACAGCCTGCACCCGCCAGGTCGTGGCTACTGCAAACAACCCAGCTAGATGCCACCAACAGAGCTCTGCACCCCACCAGGGAGAACAGGGTGAAACCTGGCATCCTGGATCTTGGCGTGGCCCAATCTTCTTCCATTGTGATTTGGTGCAAAAGCAGATATTTTGCAGTTTCCTGTGAAACAGAACTGCTGGGACGCTTGGCTTGGGCCTTAGAGATTTTGGTTGGATTTCCCAAATCTCGTTCCAGAAGCTGTGGGGTGCATGCTGGTTTGTGGGCCCCCAGAGCAGAACGAGAGAGTGGGGCAGAGGGCACCGGGGGTGCTGGTCTTGCTGGGGACCAGGAGGGTCTCCTCCAGGTTCCCCCAGCAGTCTGCAGGCTTGCCCTGCACAGCTAGCCGGATCACTGTGAGCCTGTGAGCAGACCCCATCCCCAGGGGAACTTCCCAAGGGGGTTGGTGCTGGTCAGGACCCAGGTGTGGTATGGGCTGGCACCTGAGACCCCCTAAATCAACCCTGGGGCCCCCCACCCAACACTCCTCTTTTCCCTGTGCGCCCCCCCAAACACACCCACACACACTCCCCCGGTCTCAGGCAGGGAGTGGGGCACAGCCCCTACCGTCCTGGGCTTGCGAAGAGGCGGCGAGGAGCAACAGCAGGAGAGCAGCTTGCAGGGGGGCCATGGTGCCTGGCTTGCTGAGCGCCCGCCGGGGGTCTGGTACTGCCTCTGTGCGGCAGCAGCAGGCGGGCAGGGCTGCTCGCTCGCTCGACACTGAACCTGAACTCAAAGGGCAGCGCTCCTTCCCGATAAGCTGCCCCCGCCCTGCACCGAAGGTTTCCCTGGGACAGCCCACCAGCCGGCTCGTCCTGCTCAGGGGAGCCGATGCCAACACTGGTCTTAAAGGCACCAGGGCACCTAGCTGTCTTTACCTCTTCGGAGGCGCTGACAGAGCGCGGCATGGGAAAAGAGGCAATTGCATGTTCCCTGCCAGCACCGCGGGTTGCTACGACTTCAGCGTGGCACAACACAGGGCCCACTGTGCCAGCACAAGATCCAGGCCAGGGCTCAGGGGCACCCGTGCAGGGTGTTCGGCTGTGAGCTAAAGCTCCCAAGGATTTTCTGGGGCCTGTGCGTGTCTGAGGGAACCTGGCACCTGTCAGTCTGGCAGCCGCAGCGGAGATTCCCACCCCGGTCTGTGGCAGCCGGGACACTGCTTGCACACTGGGCTGAGCCATGGGATGGGCCGTGCAGTGCCAGGAAGTAACTGGTCCTCCATGCTCAAGGCCTCTGGGGCAGTGCCCACAGGCAACCCAACCAACACCATTGCAGCCAGCAGCATCCCAGTCTGCCTGCCCTCCCGGTTCTCTCCCCACCCCATCCACCTGCAGGGAGGCTAGGGGCAAGGGGAGCCAACAGCACTGCAGGAGTCGGTGCGCTGGGGGTGGATGCGGGATGGGCCTTGGTCACAACTCAGCCGCTGGGCACCTCCCTGCAACCGCTCCCCACGGGTGCAATGTCATGTCCCCCCATTCTGGACACAGCAGCACTGGGCCAAACCTGCCTCCCCTGCAGGTTCAGGGGACAGGCAGCTTCCTCCTCCTGCCTCTGGGCCAGTGGGGGTATGGCCCAGTGCTGCTGTGTCCAGAATGGGGGGACAGATGCCTCCAGTTGGGCCTTCCCTGAGGAACAAGGTGAAGGAGTCCAGGGACTGCAGCCACGGGGCTGTGCCGCAGCCTTCCCCCATGCAGTGGCCTGGGGCAGCGCTGGGCAAATGGGAGACAAGGCCTCTGCCCACAGTGCTCCTGTGCCCGAGGCACCACCATTTCGCCAGACTGAGCTGAGCTCCCCTCAGTTGGTGCCAGCCTAGGTCAGGCATGACCTTCTCCACCCTGGTCCAACAAACTGGTGCCTCTTCCAGTCCTGCCCGCAGGCCCTGGCCCTTAGTTCCAGCTGCAGCAGCAGCCCCTAGTAGCTCTGGAGGCCCCTGGTAGAGCCGCTGTGCTGGCAGCCGGGGTGTCTGTGGGCACCAGGCTTGCGCCTCGCCAGGAGCTGCTGTTCTGTGGGCCTGGCTGCTGTCTTGGCAGCAGGAGCCTGGGGCCACTTCATGCTGGGAGAGTTCGTGCCAACCATAAACCGCTAACCATTAATGCCATTATCTGTAAGACCTTGGCCGATCAGTCCCAGCAGCAGGACTGGAGATCTGCCTCAGCAGAGGATATAGGGCACCCTGCGCCTACACTGGCAGCCAGAGACTGCACCCCCCGACTGCAGCTGGTGCCTGTGGGTTAGGATCGCACAGCGCCCCGGATGCCACATGGCTAGGATCTCACAAGGCAGGAGCTGAGTGCCCCGCATGCCTTGGCTGTCACAGGAGCCCAGAGAGGCAGGCCATGCTATTTTGCAAGGCCACCTGAGGCTCAGTGTAGTAACGTGCTGCATCAAGCAGACTGGGAGCTGGTAGCAAGATCAGGAACTGAGTCCCGGTCCCCAGCTCTAACCACTACACAAACTACCTGCCCAAAACAAGAGCCTGGCTCCCAGCCCCTCTAACCCACCAGACCCCAGACTTCTCCTGGAGCTGGACAGGCCTGGTGCCCAGCTCTTACTGCTTTAACCCACCAGCCCCTACTCCTCCCACCGCAGAATATGGTTTGGGACCAGCAAGAGTATGTTAGTCTGAAGTCAGGCAGAAGACATAGGAGAGTTGCACTTTTTAGACTAATTCAGGTGCATACGCTTTCATAAGCAGCCGCTCACTTCTGCAGGGAGCAGGTGTTCTCACAGAGAGAGAGAGTTAAACACAAAGGACAGAGAGGGATGAAGGAGAGGGCAGTGCTGAGAGGCAAAGGTGGACTGAAGAAGAAAACAAGGCAGTATTCCTGTAGGGGCCATAAAAGTTGATCCAGGTAATGTGATAAAAATCCAGAGTCTGCTTTTAGACCACACGTCACACACACCAGCCTGCAGAGGATTTCTTGTTGTGCTGTTTTGCATTCACATTGGGTTTTAAAGTTTCCTTGTCAAAGAACAGCTACCTGAGGTCGGCGCTGGATGGTCCAGGGAGGTTACAGCGCGCAGCCACAGGCTTGCGAGTCTTTCTGCAACTGATGTCAGCTCGGTATCTGTGCTTTCTCTCGCATAAGGACTGCCCAGCTGTCCAGTGTACAACAGAAGCCCTGCAAGCAGGTGATGGCTTATATGACATTGGTAGAGGTCATGTTTGGTCCAGTGATGACATAGTCTATGCTGACAAAGGGGCACAGCTGGCATCTGGGTCTATTGCAAGGCTGGTGCCTCAGTGAGAAGAGGAGTGAGGTGGTCTGTGGCTGCAGAGACACTGTTTGAGGTTCGGGGCTGCCTATACGCCCAGACAGGCTCATCTCTCATGGCTATCTTGAGATGGTCATCATTTTCTAGGCAGGGCTGGAGGTCCTTAAGGGTGGGACTACTGGTCAGGTGCAGGAGAGGACTACTGGGGACTACTGGTCAGGTCAAAGTCGGGGCAGGTTCTGAGCAACGATGAGCCGAGCAAG
The DNA here is from genome assembly GCF_001723915.1 of Gavialis gangeticus. NCBI lineage: Eukaryota > Metazoa > Chordata > Crocodylia > Gavialidae > Gavialis > Gavialis gangeticus. The sequence goes on along the minus strand of NW_017729018.1, from coordinate 4,450,022 downwards.
TGGGCCAGCTCCCCGCCTAGCCCCCGCTCCCCTTCTCCTGGCACATGGACTGTGCAGGCAGCCTGTCCCCTGGGCCCGAGAGCGGAGCCTGGCATGCACATGGGAAAACCAGAGCCCTCTCCCGTGAGGAAAGTGCCTGGCACTGTTCATGCCAGCTCTGCTCCCCTCAGCAACCAGCTCGCTGGAATTTGGACTTTAGCGCAGTGGTTCAGGGCCTGAAGATGCCATGGAAACAGCCCCAGGGTGTCACTGGGAACAAACAGCCACTGACTTCCAAGCACAAGGCTCACGGGAGGTGATAACCCAGGGACCGCCATGGCCCCGAGAGGCCCCTCTGAGCCCTGCTGTTCAGACACACCCTGGGTAGCCTCTCGGAGGAGCAGGGGGCTGTGGAAAAAGAGGCTGCAGGAGCCCAGCCTGCCCCGAGCCAGGGGAGATCTGGCTCCAGCCTTTCCCTCTCTGATGCCCAAAAATAGTTCCTGGGGGGCAGCAGAAGCAGGGTGCACGGCCAGGCTGCCAGCAGCTCCGGGGCTTTGCAACAGCCATGTGCTGCCCCTCAAATGGGGGAAGTGCCTAAGGTCACAGGGCCAAAGGAGAGACATAGGGGCAAGAGAAGCCCCTTGTTAGTGGGTACCAGCAGCAAACACACCTACAGGTAGCCCCACACAGACAGCCCCTGGCAACCCTGTCACATGTGCATGTGCCTGAGCCCTTCATAGGTGCAAGCGTGTGCATGCAGTTGTAGGCAGGGCAGGACTGGGCATGCGTGGGTGGGGTGACGCCTGCTCCAGTCCACCTGCCTTGCCCCCGCACAGCAGCAGCAGTGCTTTCCACCCGTCTGCTTGGCACACCATGCCACTGACTTGGGTGGGGAGAGGGGGGCAGCATACAAGTTCTCTCAGAGGGCCATTTTCCCAAAGGCCCGCTCTGAAGGCAGATGTGAGCATTTTTCATCACATGGCATGGCAGGAGTGGCACAGGGGGAGAACACCCTTGCTAGGGAGTGCACAGCAAAGTGCTTTGTTTGGGAGCATGCCAGCATGTGGTCAGGAACCTCAGCCTCCTTATCCTGGACCCGCACTCACCCTCAGCTTCCTCGGCAGAAGGATCACAGGGCTGCGCTGCAGATGGAGCCAGGTTTATTTTGGTGCCCACCAGCCCCTGGGGGGTATTACAGTGAGTGAAGTGGAAGGAAGGACCCAGGCCCTGGAGGACGACAGCTCCTGAGCCACAACTGCCCCCTCAGCATCCAAAACT
>NW_017729018.1:4442489-4443765 GCF_001723915.1 Gavialis gangeticus | reverse complement strand
CCCTGTCACACGTGCATGTGCCTGAGCCCTTCATAGGTGCAAGCGTGTGCATGCAGTTGTAGGCAGGGCAGGACTGGGCATGCGTGGGTGGGGTGACGCCTGCTCCAGTCCACCTGCCTTGCCCCCGCACAGCAGCAGCAGTGCTTTCCACCCGTCTGCTTGGCACACCATGCCACTGACTTGGGTGGGGAGAGGGGGGCAGCATACAAGTTCTCTCAGAGGGCCATTTTCCCAAAGGCCCGCTCTGAAGGCAGATGTGAGCATTTTTCATCACATGGCATGGCAGGAGTGGCACAGGGGGAGAACACCCTTGCTAGGGAGTGCACAGCAAAGTGCTTTGTTTGGGAGCATGCCAGCATGTGGTCAGGAACCTCAGCCTCCTTATCCTGGACCCGCACTCACCCTCAGCTTCCTCGGCAGAAGGATCACAGGGCTGCGCTGCAGATGGAGCCAGGTTTATTTTGGTGCCCACCAGCCCCTGGGGGGTATTACAGTGAGTGAAGTGGAAGGAAGGACCCAGGCCCTGGAGGACGACAGCTCCTGAGCCACAACTGCCCCCTCAGCATCCAAAACTGGCCCTAAGAAGCCCCTCAAGGCCCAGCCCCTCCTGACTGCTCAGGGAGAGCCAAGGCTAGATTTGCTGGTACCTCCTGCTCCGATGCAAAAGCAAAGGGCCCTGGCACTCGGGGTCTGGTTCAGATGACTCCAAAAATCAAGCATTTGCAATGCTCACAAGACTCCCAGGGTAGTGGAAGTGCAATGGGACACCTGCCTGCTGAGGCCAGACTTCCCCAGGGTGGGGAGGGACCACACAGAGAGTCACGCCAACAGCCCTTATCACACAGCAGAACCAGACCCCAACCTGCACCTGGCCGCAGGGTCCCCTGCCACCTCACCCAAGCCCCCCTGCTCCCCAGCACTGCCAGAGCCAGGCAGCAAATGTCTCCCATCCAAGGGTCTGCAGGAGGGAGCTGGAGCAGAACAAGCCTCGGCAGAGGGGAAGGGGGTAGACTCCTTTGCAGCGGAGCCCAGTGTAATGCCTTGTCTATGGTCACGGCTGACTTTGGGGCAGGGGGTAAAAGGCCCCTGGGGCCTGTGCTTTGTCAAAGAAATGTCCTCCCCGCCATGGCCCCTCACTGCCAGCTGGGAACAGGCTGAGGGATTCCAAGTTTCTTAAAAGAAAATATCTAAGCTTGGTAGTATGGGGCAGGGCACACAATTAGCTTCTGCTGGGTCAACACACAGGAAGGAGCCAGGAAAAAGCCTCTGAAAGTTT
>NW_017729018.1:4428498-4437489 GCF_001723915.1 Gavialis gangeticus | reverse complement strand
CCACTTCAGCTTCTTCCTGCCCTGTGCATTGGCCTGCCGCAGAACTAGGCATGCCCACCATATTCCCTCCTGCACTGCATGGGGGCAAGGAGCTGGCAGCAGGGCTGTTTGCAGTGCAGCCTTGACCCAGGCTTAGGGCCCCAGCTGGAAGGGAACCAGACGGTGCCAGGCCTGCGGGGAGGAGTCTGTATCCACCAAGAAGGCTGGAGATGGGGCTCTAATTCCCCTGTGAGGCTTGGGAGGGCAGCTACCCCTAGCAGAGACCCCTCAGCCCCCAAGAGACTCCCTGGGGAATGGGACAGGAACATCCAACCTCCCTCCCCAGCTCCCCTTCAGGCTGGTCGCTGTTGGGAGATGAGGCAGAGCTTCAAGGAAAGGTGCGGTGGGGCAAGGACAAGTCAGTGCCCAGCAGGGTTTGAGGCCTGGCTCCTATCACACCGAGGGCACAATCCTTCTCTCAGGTGGAGCAATGCAGGCAGGCAGTGGGTGCCCGTCTACAGGCTGGGTCTGGCTCCATCCAGCAGTACTGCAATGCTCAGCAGGAGGGGTCACTGCAGGGCTATTGGCACAGGCAGGAGCTGGACCCTTGGATGACAGCCTCAGCCCCCACACAGGGAAGGAGGAGGAAGAGACTACCTGGATGCTCAGGTCCAACTGCCCAAAAGCTCTGGGTGGGCCTAGAGCTGCAGACATCCTCCCTCTCCCAGGCTGAGCCCAAGCTGCAGAGCCAAAGAGCGCAGACCCAGGACAGGCGGGTGAAACCTGGAGGGGAGCGTTCCAGTGCCTGCAGTGACAGGCCTCCCCTGCTCCCTCGCAATCTGCCGCCCCAGCGCCAGCCCACGTCTAGAAGAACCTCTTCTGGCGAGAGTCCGCGAAGGAGATGGACCCGCGTGGGGCTGCAAGGGGCTGTACCGGAGCGTCTTCCATGCTGGGCAGCAGGCCAGCGACCTTGCCAACTTGGTTGTCATCCACCACCACAGCGATCTCATCTGGCCACACTTCATCTTCCAAGACTGCATCTACCAGATTCAGCTCATGGACCTGTTTCTCCTCTTCTGCCTTAGGCCCAAATGCCCAGTCTGAAATATAGGGGAAAGCAGTGGATGAGAAGGGGGCAGGGGCTTCCCCTGCCCTGTGCCAGGGTGGGTGTAAGCAGGGGCCTCTGCCTGGCTTGGAAACAGCCTGCAGCCTTGCTGGGCCACTGACAGCTGGACCCAGGACAGGTGCAAGGTCTATGACAGGCCAAGAATCTGGTCAATGCAAGAGGGATCTCCACCTCCACACCCAGAGCCTGTGCAGAGGATTTTTTGCAGCTGTATGTGCCATCTTCCAGCTGAAAGAGAGGAATGAGGCACCAAGCTACGCTATTTTTAAAGGCTCAAGGGACCCACCCTACCAGCAGGGTGGTTATCCAGGAGCTGCTATCCAAACCCACCTGAAAACCACAGCAAATGTTGTTTCCTCAGCCAGCCACAGCCTCCCTCCCAGGTCCTGACCTACCCCATCACCGAGTGTTACTGTGTGCTGTTGCGTTCCACTCCAGAACTGGTTGCATTTCAGTGGAAAAGGCACCAGTGGCATAATTAAGTGTGGACAAGAGCTCCAGGCACCAACTTAGAGGTGGCATCAAAATGGCAGTCCTGGGAGAGCTCCACTGCATCAGCGGGCTGTGTGCCAGAAGCTCATGCCAAGGCAGCATCACCCGCAAAAGCAGGGTATGATTTGCCAGCTGCATTGCCTGCCCAGGGTGCCAAAACTCCTAGTTATGCCTCTGTAGGGCACTATCCATACAGAGCTGGGGGCTGCAGTGATGTCAGCAACAGGGAAAGGGGCTGGGATCAGTACAGTACTAGATCTATTAGATCCCAGCCTCTCCCCTCCCCCCCCTTCTTCACAATTACTCTCTGGCAAAAATCAATTAGAGCTCACTGAGTATTTTTTGACTAAACAGGTTCTCATTAGAAAATGACGATGCCCCAAACCCCAAATATTGTGGGAACAGCCCAGTTTGGGGAGGAACTTGGCTCGGGAAAAGCTCCCCAGGTCCCAGGCTGGAATTTCTGTTCAAGACAGAGACTCCCTCCCCTGTCCCCTGGCACACACCCAGAGGCGCAGCCCTGGGATCCAGTTGCTCACCTGGATGCAGGAGATGGACAGGAGTCCTGGCCCACTCTGCTCTCCACCCCCGGCCCTATAAGACTCTGTGAAAGGTCTCAGGCTTGTCCTGGTGCAAACTCAGAAAAATGGGGAAAGCTCAGAAATTTTCCTGGGACTGGCAAACCACTCCCCAAGCAGTTCCAGGCCAGTCCTGTCCTCTGAGACCCCAAGTCATTACATGGAGCCACTGCCTGCTGGTCCATGTCTGCTCTTGACCCTGAGCCACCCCCTCCACCAGGACCCATGTGCTGCACACAGAATCCCCAGCCATATCCCCAGAGCCACCTGCAGTGCAGTCTCCCAAGGACACTCACCAGCAAAGTCATGCACCAGGTCCTTGATGAGGTGGCCCACAATGGCATATGCGACAACCACCACGATCAGCGCGGCCATCAGCAGGTACACGACGTAGCGGGGCAGGCGGATGGTGTCCAGGGCAGGGGGCCGGTATTCCACGTACAGCACCCCATCCTCCTCCTCCTCTGGGGCATACTGCAGCAGGCGCCGTGAGCCCAGCACACCGCCGGCTGTGCCATTGCTGGGGTCCAGGCTCCTGCTGCCAGCCAAAAAAGCATCTACCAGCAGGGCAGAATGAGCCATTCCTGACCCCTGCCTGGCTTGGTTTGACTTCTCGTCTTCGCAGCCCTCTGAGATGGCCCCCACTTTTTGCTGTTGCCAACAGCACAAATGGGCCCCTACACCCTAGGCCCTGCTGGCCGGAGGAACAGCCCAGTCAGCCCACTAGCCAGCCAGCAGCTCCACACAAGGTCTCAGTAGGTGAGTCCAGGAGACCGGGCCAGGGTGAGAACAAATGTCCCCACAGCTGGAGAGATGTGGGGAGCAGGGCATCAAATAGCACAGTGGTAGTGGCAGATTGAGGGGGACAGCGCCCTGCTAGTTCAGTGGCAACTCCTCAGGACTGTCCGGTGCATGGGGGTCCCCCTCTGCCTGCCCCCAGCGTCAGCTCAGCACACCCCACGCAAACAGGAGCAAAGCTGGAGCCAGGCAAAGTTCCCTTGGTGATCGAGGTCTGCCGTGCCGTGCACAGCAAGGAGAGGAATTCATCTGGATGCCGGCAGCTCACTCAGGGGCTCTTCCAAGTGTTCCTCCACACACAGCACGCAGGAGAGGGGTGGCCTTCAGCCACATGTCAGGGCAGGCCAAAGGCTGAGCAAGGGGGCAGCCTGTGCCCCTGCCCAGACTGCACCAGGAGGGAGCAGGGTGCTGCCCTCCAGCCACCCTCCAGCAGGCAGCACTCAGCAATAAAAAGACAATAATGCAGCTGCCAGGATGAGCTTAACCCCAGCTAATCCACCGCTGGATCCCAGCCAGCCCGTGGGGGGAGTCGGCCGCCCCCGGCCTTCACACTTTGCCTCTGATGCAATGAGAGAGGAAGGGCAGGATCAAGCCAGGATCCCAACCTGTCTCAAGCACAACTGAATCCTGGGGTGCCAGCTCCCTTGCAGATTGGTGCCCACAGGAGTAGCCCACCAGGGCACAGAGCAACAGGCACTGCCAAGCTCTCTGGTAGCAGGTACATCTGCCCAGCTCCTTCCACCCGAACTGCAGAGACCCAGCAGGGGACCCGTTGCTGCTGTTGCTTTGTGGGCATACCTGGCTCACTCCAACAAAGCCCTGGGCACTGGAGAAAATCCCAAGTTTGGGAATTGGGGTGGGGCAAGAAAAGGAAGCTTTTCCTGACTGCTTCCCCAAGCTAGTCTAAATCCGTCACCTGGGCCTGAATCTCTGGAGCAGATGGCGTGAAATCCAGCCAGGGATGCACTCGGACCCAAGGCAAGAGGATTGCCATCTATTTTTGACACAGGGCTGACAGAGGGCAGGGGTGGGGGACAGGATGAGGGACTCCACGAGGGCAGGGCAAGGCAGCTCTGGAACAGTCACACCTGCCAGGAACAAAGGCTTGTGCACTCAGAAGAGCAGAGTGCAGGGTCAGAGCTGAGCTGGTTTCTTGCTGGTGCCAAGGAGCATGCTTCCCTGTTGGTGTGGGAGAGACACCCTCTGTCCTTCCTGCCATCCCTTTTGCCCCCATTTCCCTGCTCCTAGATTGAAACAAAGAGTATTAAATAAGCAAAGAAAAAGGAAAAAAAAAAAGCCAAGATGTTCCTGACTGGGGAGGGGAGATGTGATCTGCAGTCTCCTGGCAAGCGCGCAGTCATCTCATTCAACTGTAGATCTCATGTGAATTCTGCAGCTGAAATTGGCTGGAGCAGGAGCTTTGCTCACCACCCTCCGCATGGGAAGAACAAGTGGGGGTGGATTTCATGAAGGCCTTTCCTGTCTGGCCCTGGCTGCCCCTCTGGGGCTGACACAGCCCATTCACCAGCACACGGCAACACCGCCCAGCCAACATTCCCAGAGGAGTCCAGGCTGCTATGAATCGCCCAAACTGGAGAAGACAGCCAGCCAGGGGTGTGAGCCTTACAGCTCACCTGAAATGACACTAGCTCTAGGTGTTTGTGAAGCAGCATTTGCCAAGAGCCAGTGTGTAGGCCGTCAGCTAAGCCCTAAGCACAGCAGGGACTTTGCAGCTCAGGGGTTGCACCAGCTTCTCTTCTAGTGCTTCGTACCTCCACATTTGGACTTCATGCCACACTGGAAGTCAAGGGGTGCAGGATTCCCGAGTTCTGGTCTAAGCTGCGCTCCTGTCTGGCTGTGTGAACTAGGGTGAATCACTTCCCCAGCTGTAAGGATTCTGAGAAGAGGGGAGCCCCAAGCTAAGTCTTAGGGTCACTCGTGTGCCAGACAACCGCCCTAAGCCCCAGCACTAGGGCATTAGGCTCTGCCAGGCAGCCCTTCCCCCAGAGAGCACGCTGCAGATTGCACCAGACTTGGTTCCCATTTCATTCCATCAGGTACCAAAAAGCAAATGTTGAAATCCTGACAGCGTCTGTGAATGGGGACTGCTGCAGCCAACTCCCATCTCCCCAACACAGGCCATGGGAGGCAGCAAGGCCCAGGACCAGATTTGTACATCTGAGTTGGCTTGGCCCTGTGGCTGTCACAGAGCTCCTGCATGCCACCCACCTGCATGCCAGCCCCCAAAGGATGACAGGCACTGGAGACTTGCACCTCCCTCCCCCGCAATGTGGGAGGACACCAGAGCTGGACACAGAACGTAGTGGCTGCTCCCAGGAGAATGGCTGGAGAAGTATCAGCAGGTTTACGTGCTAAGCGGATTGAGGATGGAGAATGAATCATAAATGGCTTTTGCCAAGTGAAAAGCATCTGTGAATAAAATGAACACAGCTGCTGCCTTGTGCCCCCTGCCCCCAAGGCAAGAACTGCAGTGCCAGGGCCTAGCACTGGGGTAGCCCAGACAGACAAGCCCAGGAAGCCCATCCTGAGCTGTCTTGCCCTAGGCCACATTGCAGCTGACTCCAAGCACACACCGGTTAGTGCTGAAATCAGGGCTTCCCCATAGGACGACACAAGTGTTTGAGGGCAGTTTGAGGGGGGAGGCAGGTTTGTCATGGGATTCAGCTAGTTCTGTATTCTAAATTAAACCACCTGCTTGGAGCCCTGCTCCCAGCTGCCCTGCACTTGGGGATGCCACTTTGTAGCCTCCACTGCTGACTCTAGCTCCACACAGGCCTTTACTCCGGATTTCATCACAGCCCTGGCTCCCTCCATCAAGTCTGCACTGCCCTATGTTCCCCCACTGCCCTGGGCCAAGGTCCTCCACCCAAGCACATTTAAGTGCCAAGCACCCCCGAGCTAACATACCACTTGGCCCATAGCCCCTTCTCTCTGTTCATGCACTAGGACCCCCTCCCCTGACCTCAGAGGGGTCACATAGGAAACTGAGAGTGTTTCTCAGCAGCCGTCTGTGCAGCAGCCAGTGCCATAAGGCCCCACTCAGGGAGGGAAGCTGGAGCACCACAGCACACTCAGGGTGTGAGCATGGCAGGCTGGACTGGGTGAGAATTGGGCTCCCCTCAGTCCCATTCTAAGGCAGTGGTTCTTGACCATGGGTGGCAGAGATGCTGCAACAGCAAGCATGCACACACCCAATCCCTACTGCTCTTGGCTCCCTAGGCTGCAGCACAGGAAGGAAAAAGCCCCTCAGGGCAGCAAACAGGTGGACTAAGGGCCCCTGACATGTCTGTGGCACTTGTGATCTGGAGCTAGTGCACATGGAAGTGGCTCAAGCACCACTACCAGTGAAGACCACACAAGACATGGGCAGGGGCAGTGGGCTGAAAAACACCAATCCAAGGAACCCGCAGGTCCAGTCATTGCTGTTCTTCATGCTCTGCTGCGTATGGCAAGGCACTCAGGCCCCATGAAGTCAGAGGGAACCAGGAAGGCGCGTCCACCCACACAGGGACAGAGAACAGCCCCACACCTCACTCAAGAGACAAAGGACAGAATCAAGTATTGCAATGCCATTTATTCCCCTGCAGCATCTTCCCACACCTCATCAAAAACAAGCTTTTGGTTTGTTCACAAGGACACCTAGGAATGCTATCTGCTCCAGACAGCGGCTCTAAGAGCCTTACACAACAAAACACCTCAAGACAGCTGTCTGGCATCTCCCTCTTTGGCATACCCAACCCAAGAAGACAGAGCTGTGAAGGGCACTGCCAACCCCCTGCAAATGGCAGGGTTTTGCAGACAGCAGGCAGACATGACGACTCCTGCTCCTAGTCACCAGTCCTAGCATGAGCCTAGCGGGCTCCACAGGGGTATAGTTAACATGAGGCAGTGGTAGCCTCCAGCCCGGGCCCAAACAAAGACTACAGCAATTCCCTCTAACACTAATTTAAAAACTCAGAGATACTGCAGCCAGGCACCCATGCACGGGACTGGCCTTGCTTGGGGGATATAACCCCCAGCTGTTGTTTACAGGAGCTTGGGAACTGCAGCAACCCCCATTGCTGCCTGTGCATAGCTCCTTACAGAATGAAAAACTCAGGCCATGCTTCCAGTTTTACCAGGAAACAGGCTCACTGAAGGGCAACATGAGTCCCCAAGAGCACAGAACTGAGTCTGCAAGGCACCAGGACAACTCAGGAAGATCAGGTTCTTGGCATGGGAGGGATCCAGAGACACAGGCCTGCTCAGTGGCACCAAGTCTATTACAGCAGGAGTGTGTCACTGGGGTAGCCACCAAGCATCCTCTACTAAGCTGCTGCAGCAACTGCTATGAAAGAGAGCTAGCCCCCTGCCAGGCCCATGGCACCAAGGCATGGAGAGAAATACATCACCTCCAGAAAGGCCCATGGGGGGTGGAGGAGAGGGCAGCCTTGCAGCTGAGCTTTACCTGACACACCAAGTACATAATAGCAGCAAAGCTGGAGGCCAGACAACAGACAGAGAACGGAGCTCTGTAAGGATGAATCCCTGATGGCGTAGAGTTCCAGACAACCTTGAGGCAAAGAACAGACCCCTGGAACAACTCCTGTGACACACAAACCAGCACCTTCAAAGAGCAGCGCCCCCTTGAAACAAGCACAGGATCGATCCGTGCCCTGCCTGGAGCTCCTGCCTTGTCTGTATACTGAGCTAATACAGAGCAGTATGCTACTGCTAGGTGCTAGCAGGCTGAAGCTCTGTCCAGAACCCTGGCACCCCCGGGCTCGGATCTGGAGCCTGGCCCATCCCTTAGACTAAAACAAACAAGATATAATAAGTTAGCAGTAGTGGCTGATGCCTGGAACTCCACTGCTCTGCACCATGTGCTGCCATTATTTACACAGGGCAGAGTGACCAGCTGGATCTGGCATCACACCCAGTTTTCTGTGGTGTAAATGGCTGTGCAGGGGTGAAACCAGGCCCTGGGTTTACCCATTCCAGCCACTGCCTTCTGCAGGCGCACGGACCCACAGAGGCAGAAACCCCTGCTTAGCTGGAGGCCTGAAGCTTGCTTAGCCCATCCGCATACTGGAACTCTGTGCTGTTCTCATAGTTGTACATGTCCAGAGCCACCTCACAGCTCTCCCGCACCACCCGCTCCTTGTCCTGGGCGTAAGCCCGCAGGGTCTCCAGGCAGGATGCCTGGGCGATGGATCCCAGTGCCTCAGCACACTCGTGACGCACCATGGGGTTCTCCTCTACTCTTTCCAGCGCAGCGGTCAGCTGGGGGACACAGGCCTCATGCTGCATTTGCCCTAGGACGTAGCCGATCTCATGTCGGAAGAGGGCGCTGCTGCACTTCAGGCCTGTAGAAAGCAGGAAAGGGAGAGTGAAGAACTGGAGCAAACACACCATGAAGGGCCATCAGTATTGCAAAGCATTGTGGGGTGCTGGGCCCCATCTTGCACTGCTGCAACCACTCGTGGGGAAGGCAGCCAGAAAGAGCCCTTCACTAAAGGGGACTCCAGAGCCCAGGAACTGGCAATGGGTGGTGTATGAATGAGTTCAAATCCAGCTCATGTCACCCAGAGGCGTGGTGGTCAACATGAATGAGTCAGGTGGGTCTCAGCCTGCGTCTAACCTTATGGCTTCTGTTGTTGGAGTAAAAGTAGTCAGGGAGGAGGTATTATGTCAGGGTCTCCAAGAGTCTGTCCTGGCCTGGGTCCAGTATTCATATTTTCATCAATAATTTAAAAGATTGGATTGAGGGCACACTTAGCAAAACAAAAGTTTAAGACACACTGGAGGGTAGGACCAGGATCAAGAATGACTGGAGAAATTCCCCCCACCTTCTCCCATTCAAAAGAAGGGAAAAAAAATCAAATGAAATTCAGTGAGGACAAATGCAAACTCCTGCCCTTCAGACAGAACATCCACATGCAAAAAAACAGACTGGCAAACAACTGGCTAGACTGCACTATTGAAGAAAGGACCTCATATTTATTGTGGACCACAGGC
>NW_017729018.1:4409650-4423498 GCF_001723915.1 Gavialis gangeticus | reverse complement strand
AATAAAATTCAGTGAGGACAAATGCAAACTCCTGCCCTTCAGACAGAACATCCACATGCAAAAAAACAGACTGGCAAACAACTGGCTAGACTGCACTATTGAAGAAAGGACCTCATATTTATTGTGGACCACAGGCTGAATGAGTCAGTGTGCTTTTGCTGAAAAAAAGCCAACTACGTATTGGGCTGTATTAGTAAGAATATCACTTGCAATCCAGAGAAGTGATCCTTCCAGTCAATTTAGCACTGATGAGGCCTCACTTGGAGTACTGCATTCAGTTTAGGGCACTCCATGGCAAGGAAGATGCAGACAGACTAAAGAGTCCAATAAGAGTAAAAATAAAAGGATTAGAGGTCTGGAAAATGTGATTTATGAGGAAAGGCTAAATGAACTCACATTATTTTCTCTGAAGAACAGAAGACAGAGGGGATTTGATAACAGTCTTCAAACCCCTGAAGGGTGGTTCTAAAGAAGATGGAGACAGATTTATCTATAGGCGCATGGGATTGGACAAGGAACAACGGTCTCAAATTACAGTGAAGAAATTTAGGTTGGAGATTAGAAAGAACTTTCACCATGAGGATGGTCATACATTAGAACAGGCTACCTAGAGGGGTGTGGGGTCTCCATCCTTGGAAATCTGAATATCAGGTTAGACAGACACTTGTTTAAGATGATTTAGAAAAGGATGATCCCGTCGTTAGGAGGGGCTTGGACTACGTGACCTCCTGAGGTCCCTTTTCTATGAATTTTAGCAGGATCATGGGCAACTGCCCCTCTCTAGTCGTGGCTGCAGAGAGCTGCCATAGCACCAGCATGCCCTACAGCAGGGCTTGGCAACATCCAGCCCATGGAGCCAAGCAGCAGGGAGCTGCTGCCCAGCTGCCACTTCTCTCTGCCCCCCGGCTGTAGCTTGAGCATGGCTCTCTGCTGCCCATCCCCAGCATAGGCACAGGCAAAACTCCCACCACCAGAATACAAATCAGTGTCCAGCCCCTAACCTCCCGCACACCAAAAGCCTGCATCAGACCAGAGCTGAGCTGTTTCACCCCATGGCTCTGAAAGATTGACGACTGTTGCCCTAGAAGGCAAAAAGCTTCTTCGAAGCAAAGGTGGAAACACCATGAGCATCTCAGTCCACACTGCAAGGTTCGGACAAGTCTTTAGGGGTGGTAGCTAGTTCATAAGGACTCTGTCTTGTGTTTGGTGAGAAGGGACTGGGTAGAGGTGCTCACGGCAGCCCAGCAGGGCTCAATCAGGACACTCGAGCACCGCAAGGGAGCCAAGGATCCAAGTGGGACAATATACTAGGGTTAATTATGAAACATGGGGGAAGGGGCTCATTTGACCTTTTTGGACCAGGGAGGGCTGGGAGTGCTAACGAAGCTGCTTCACTGGAGCAGGGCCACCTGTCTTTACCCAAGGTGACCCCTAGTGGACAGCAGTAGGAAAAGCACCAATAAAACTGTTCACCAGGCCCATGCCTATGAGCAACGGATCCCAGGGATAGCCAGAGCTGGGGCAGGCAGGTGGATCCCTGGACTCACTCCTATGAAGATCCTGCAAAAGGGAAGAGAAACCAGAGTACTTCAGCAATCAGAGGTCTCTCACCATCTGCCAGCGCCAGCACAGCAGCCTCGCCCCCCATGTTTCTCAGGGCAAACATGGCCCGATAGCGATCGAACAGTGGGCACGACTCATCCAGGAGGGTGTTTCGCAGCTTGGCAATGTCCTCCTCCTCAGCAGGGGGAGCAGGGTCCACAGACAGGTAGGGACTGGTGCCTGGGGCTTCCTTGTTCTTCTGCAGCCATTCAAGCCTCTTAACTGCAAGCTGGCATGTCTCTGCTACCTGTAAAACAGAAGACAAGCTTGGCTGGGATCCCTTAGGGTCAGAGAGAACACACCTGGAGATCGGGGTGCCTAGACCACAGGACTGGCAGTCACAGCTCCTGGCTCCTTTCCCAGTTCTGCCACTGCAGATGAGTCACCTCCCTGCTCTGGCAGCACCTCCCAGTCTCCTGCCTCAGCACAGTATGACTCAAGTTACCAGCCCACGAAGAATGAGGTACACACCGCACATGGCATTTAGTCCAAGGGCAGGGGATAGTTCTCTGCCATGTTCCTAACAAAACAGGACCTAAACCTTGACATGGGAGCTGCCAGGCTATAAACCCCTCCTCCTCCAGGCTAGAACAGCATAGTTCCTACGAAAGAATTTACTTCCTAGACACGTGCTTCCTGGACTTGCACACAAACACGATGTCAAGAAGAGGCCAAGGACTGGGGCTACAAAAATCAAGTTCTGCTACTCCCCATTGACATGGCTGCTCTAGGGCAACAAGTAGAGGAAACAAACCTGAGTTCATCTCTTCTGTAGCTACTAAGAGGCCTTCAGGTCTAAACTGTTATCCACAAGAGAAAGACCATGTGAAGAAAATGTATGTCTGCCTATCAGCACAATATTCCCAACTACTGCAGGGCTATAGCACAATATCCCCACCCCAAGCACTGCAGCAGCACCTGAAGAACCCTGGGAGAACAAAGCTCCATGGTGGTGGATACTGAACAAAAACACAGGGCGGGAACCTGCCCAAAGGTCTTAGCATCCAAACAGAAGCAAGACAGCAGGGAAAATCCAAGACAATGATACACAGGTCACTCAGTAGACTGCTTGCAGAGCTGTGGATAGAACCCAGGCCTCCTAAATCCCAGCCTTTCCCATTGCAGCAGCAGTATTAGTGGTGTTTATAACTCCCACAGGAGGTGTCAGCTCAAGGGAAGCTTTACCTCGACAACTGGGTCTTCAGAATAATGTTTCAGAACATCCAGCACATCAGGATTTCCAATAGCTCCCAAGGCTTCACCTTAAAGAAAGGGCAGAGGAGGTTACCAGCTGGTCCAGATGCCTGCAGATGCACAGGATTTCATGGCTTTATGCCACTGTTGTTACCTTTTATACAACCCAGTGCTTCCTTAGTGCAGATCTGACTGCAATGCTCATGAGGAGCAGCTGCCAAGCTAATGACAAGTGACAGTTTGAGTCTAACTCATAGTAAAGATCTGGTTAAAAGGGTTGTGGGATAAACATATATACCCCGATCTCCAGATCAGGGGTCAGCAACATTTTTGGCCAAAGTGCCAAAAATACCTCAGCCTCAACCTATGCTTCAACTTGACGAGCCAGGGACAGCAGGGGAGCTGAAAGGGGCTCACTCCTCATTGCTGGCAGCAGGTGCACACACGCCTCTGGGTTGCACTGCCTCAGCAGCTTTCCTGCCCTACACCCTGAGACACACATGCAACCACTGCCAGCCATGGAGCTTGACCACTCGCAGCAAGCAGACTGCAGAAAGTTACACCAAGGTCTTGAGCCCCAGCCTGGCTCCACAGCCAGTGATGGCTGCACATGTGCCCAGGGGCACACAGCAGGGAAGGGCATCACAACCCCATCCCCTCCCTCGCTGTCTGCCCAGAGGCATGCATGCTCCTGTCACCAGCAACGAGCCAGGCAGGCCTAGGCTCTGCAAACTTTGCATCCTTCTGGCTGACTGCCACAAGCTCTGGGCAGGCCTCTGCTGCCTGCCATGGAGCCTGTGCTGCTTGCAGCAAGGAGGCTGCAAGCCACTGCCCCAAGGTTTAAGGAGTGCTGGCCCTGCTAACTGCTGGTAGTGGGTGCATGCACACTTCCAGACAGACAGTGAGAGAGGGACCAGGGCTGCACTGCCGCATCCCCTCCCCCCACCATACACCCCTAGGTATATGTGCAGTCACCACTGGCCATGGAGCCAGGCCAGAGCTCCAGATCCTGGTGCACTGGTTGCAGGCCCCTGGCTGCCTGCCACAGGCAGCCCGGGCTCTGGGCAGCTGCTGCCTGCCATGGAGCTGAGGGTGCTCACAGCAGGGCTTGTAGCCTCCTTGCTGCCTGCTGGAAGCAGCCTGGACTCCATGGCCAGCTGTGGTGTGCCAAGCAAAACGGCATCACACGTCATGGCATCCCAGAGCCCTTTTAACCAGATCTTTACTCTGAGGTGCTGGAGGTTGCCAACCCCTGGTCTATGTCTTTATTTGAGAGGAGTTTGGCAAGCTTTCCAGATTTTTTAATAGCACCGAAGACTGGATAAGCAGGCACGTCACACCACCACACACGCCTCTCCCGTGTCTCACAAGCTGCTGTACAAATCTAGTTGTGCAAATGAAGGGACCCCTTTGTTTCTCATATCACAAGACCTAGCCTCAAGAAAGATCACAGAAAAGGCACTGAAAATGAATGGGGCTTTGGTGCTGCCCCTAAAGGTGCCAGGCACTGCAGTCAGGCAGCAAGGTAGGTGCAGCACAGAGTCTACATGTGCATTAATGTGCTTTAGTTACTGTGCATTAAATCTAGTTTAGGGCCACTCGTATGATCAAGGGCCACTCATATGATCAAGGGACAGCAGGGTAGGTCCTATAAGGAATGGTTGCGGGACCTGAACCTGTTCAGCCTTCAAAAGAGAAGGCTGAGGGGGGATCTTGTGGCCTGTTATAAACTGGTTAGGGGGGATCAGCAGGCGCTGGGGAAGTCCCTGTTCCCCCTAGCGCCGCAAGGAGTGACCAGGAACAATGGGCACAAGCTGGCGGAGGGAAGGTTTAAGTTGGACATCAGGAGGCGCTACTTCACGGTCAGGGCGGCTAGAGTCTGGAACCAGCTTCCAAGTGAGGTGGTGCAGGCTCCCACCCTGGGGGTTTTTTAGAGGAGGTTGGATGACCACCTTACTGGGGTCATTTGACCCCAGTGCTCTTCCTGCCATGGCATGGGGTCGGACTAGATGATCTGCTCAGGTCCCTTCCGACCCTAGAAACTATGAAACTATAGTGCCTCCATTGTGAGGTACTAGGAAAATGTGCATTAGCCTGGCTTTTTTAAGTGACACTTAATGCACATTAACCTATTTTACCATGCATTAATTAAAAAGCACAGCTTACATAACACCTTAATGTGCATTAAAATACGCTAATGCACATTAAAACACTCACTAGGTACAGGAAGAAAGCTAGCATATTATTCCCCTAACAGAAGCAGGGACCTCGCTGCTCTCCAAATTGAACTTCAATCCCTGGCCCTGTGCAGCCCCCAATTCTTCTGGGCTGAACTGAGGTGCTAATCCACCAAGGCATCTTGCCACAGACTTCACTGGAAACAGGACTGAAGCCTCATAGATGTATACTCTGGTACCTGCTTCATGCCTGACCATGGGCTCCTGGCTGGTGTCCTTCAACACCTGGATCAGGACAGGGATGGCACGCTCGTCCTGCATTTGTCCCAGGCAGTAGGCCAGCTCATGCTTCAGGAGGGCAGACTCGTCCCCGAAACCCCGGCTGATCCAGTCAATGGCTGCATGACCCCCTAAGTTGCGCAGGGTGAAGAGGGCTCGGAAACGAGCCTTCAGGGGCTGTGCGGCATCCACCAGCGTCCTGCCAATGGCCTCTACGTCCTTCTCAGGCACCATGGCGGGGGGCAGGCGGGCCCTTGCGGTCCAACCGCTCCTACCAGTCACACGCTGCAGAAACCTGGGCAGGGAGAAGAGGGGACGGGCTGCTCATCGGCTCCTCACAGCTCAGCACCGGGCAGTGCCAGGGACTGAACGGCTGCAGCGGGCAGCACCGGGGATTGAACAACAGACACAGGCAGAGAAAGGGCCAGCTCCTGCAAGCGCCTCGAGTGACAGGGCCCAGGGCAGGTTTGCGGCCCTGCGGCTGCTGGATTTCCCCCGGCCCGACCCCGCACTCACCGCGCGCCACGCACCGCCCCACACCGCTCCTCCCGTCAGCCCCTGCGGCGGAGCGCACCATGCGGCGCCGGGGGGGCTCCCTCGCATAGCAGGCGGCGGCGCGGAGGTGTCACGTGACGCGGGCGGCGCAGATTCCCCCCTCTGCCAAGGCGGAGTTGGTGCGTTCCATCCCTCACCTGTACCGCCTCCCCCCCCCGCCATAGTGAGGCCGGAGAGTGGGCATGCGCAGAAGCTTTAGGTCAAGTCATCCTCCGCCGGCTCGCCTCGCTTCGCCTCTGCTCCTTGAGCTGCCTGTGGCCGGTGGTGCCGCCATCTTGACTGAGGGCAGCGTCTGACTTTAAGGCCTGTTCAAAGTAGTGGGAAACAGTCACCATTTTGTCTAAGGGCAAAAAGCCACGGAGCTCCCGGGGGTGCGGGAGCCGGAAGACTCGCCCCTTCTTTGTCTAGTGAGGTCTTAAAAACCTCCAAGGATGGAGATTGCACCACCTCTCTGGGTAACCTGTTCCAGTGTTTCACCAGCCTCCTAGTGAGAGATTTTTTCCTAATATCCAACTTAAACTTCCCTTTCTGCAGCTTGAGCCCATCGCTCCTTCTGTCATCTGCCCCCACTGACAACAGTCCAGCTCCATCCTCTTGGCACCCCCCTGCAGGTAATTGAAGGCTGCTGTCAAATCCCCTCTGGGTCTTCTCTCCTCCAAACTAAATAAGCCCAGTTCCCTCAGCCTCTCCCCAGAAGTCATATGCTACAGCCCCCAAACCATTTTTGCTGCCCTCCCCTAGACTCTCTCCAACTTGTCCACGTTTTTTTAGTGGGGGGGCCCAAAACTGGACACAGTACTCCAGATGTGGCCTCTTCAGTGCTGAATAGAAGGAACTAATCACACCCCTTGACCTGCTATTAATGGAGCTGTAAGCCTTCTTTGTGACAAGCTTAGTGTCACTGTTGGCTCTTATTCAGCTTGTTGTCCACTGTAACCCCCAGGTCTTTTTCTGTAGAGTTGCTGTTAGCCCGTCTCTAGTCTGTACCAGTGCAAGGGATTGTTCCATCCTAAGTGCAAGACTTTGCATTTCTCCTTATTAAACCTCCTGAAAACATATTTTGGTTCAATCCTCCAATTTGTCTAGGTCTCTCTGAATCCCAGCCCTACCCTCCAGTGTATCTACTATTCCCCTCAGCTTGGCATCATCCATACACTTATGGAGGGTGCACTCTACCTGATCTTCCAGATCTCTGATGAAGCTATTGAACAAAACCAGTCCCAGGACCAACCCTTGGGGCACTCCATTTGACACCAGATATGAACTAGACAGCAAGCCACTGAATACTCTTTGAACCCAACAATCCAACCAGATTTCTGTCCATCTGATAGTCCATTCATCCAACCCATACTTCCTTAGCTTGCTTGCAAGAATGTCGTAGGAGACCATATCAGAAGTCTTGCTGAAGTCAAGGTATATCACATCCTCTGCTCTCCCTGCATCCACAGCTCCAGTCATACCATCATAGAAAGCAATCAGGTTGGTCAGACATGAGTTGCCCTTGGTGAATCCGTGCCAACTGTTTCTAATCACCTTCTTCTCCTCCAAGAGCATAGAAATGGATTCCTTGAGGACCTGCTTCATGATTTTTCTAGGGACTGATGTGAGGCTGACTGGTTTGTAGTTATCCACACTAGAATTTATCATGGACATAAAGCTCATCACTTGTCTTGCACTCATAGCCCTACAAGCACTACTGTAGGCCACAGACCCTTGTTCTAAAGGCCCAAATATCCCTTTACAGCTTATATTGAAGAGCCAAAGTGCTAGATTTCCATGGAAAAGCAGGTTGTTGACCCCAGGCACAAACATGGGATATTAAAATGACTAACATATTAGTATGTCTGTAGCAATACTGAAGGTCAGAGCAGGGTGGCACATTGTAATACCAGAAAGCTTGTCTAGCAAAAAGAGAAAGGGGTATCAGCACATGAGGATAAACACAGTCCTGATGAAGCAGCATCTCTAAAGAGGGTCAGCCACATGGGGCCTGCGTTTCTTTGAAAGATCATTTCCCTCTTAAAGCAATCCCATAGCTCTGACCACTTGCCACTGCCTTGTCTCCTTTTTTTATTTTTGTGCTCCTGAAGGCTGCCTAGTGAGTACTGTGCAACTACCTACCCAATACAGATATGCCACACACATGAACCAACCTCCCCGCCACACACACTCACTACTCCACTAACCCTCAGCTTTAACCAGGACTGGAAAGGGCCCCTGTTACTCCAGAGAACAACTCATAACATTGCTTTCACGGACAGATGAGTCAAGAGGAAGGAACTTTTATCTAAGACCAAGAAGTCAGTCTCCATGGCTAAGCAATGTGGAGGGGAAGCCTATCTTAGTGAATACAGTATTAAACTAGGAGTCTCCAGACCCAGATTCTAATCCCTGCTCTGCTACTGACATTAAGCAAGTCACTTCCCTTCTTTGTGCCTTTGTTTCCCATCCTCTCAGCTTATCTAGTTAGATAGTAACCTCCACGTGGCAGAAACCATTGCTTTGTATCTATCAGCACCCAGCAAAACAGGGTCCTGGCCTTGGGTGTGGCCTCTAGGTGCTAGTGTAATATAGATAATACCTATTTAGTCCTTTGCTTTTTCAATCTGGCATTTCTGGAGCACCCATCACCACAGCACCTATCACCTGAGTCCCACCAATTCTTTTTATGCACTCTACCAAGCAATCACCAGACACTAACAGTTTTCATCAGGGACCAGCCTGACACCAAGACTAGTTTCACACCAATGACCTGGAAGTGAAAAGTCTCTCTTTTTCAGTCACCTGGAAATCTGGAGCCCCCAGTTTATCCTTCACAGAAAACAAAAAAAAAAGGAGACATATTTCTTTGTCCAAACCTAGATCCCCCATTTTATTTTTATATCACAGAACATGTCTCACATTTGTCCAAATCCTGGAAGATTACAAGCATATGAAATACATCCCATTGCCTGAAATCTTTATGGCAAAAACTGTATAACTGTAACATAACTGACTTCCTCTGGACTGCACCTGGTGATGGGGCCAGGCTATCTCAGCTCCAACCTTGCAAGCCATCCTCGTTCCTCAGAAGGGTGTTGCAGCAGACACGAGGATGTCATTCCTGTTTAGCAGCCCTTGATTGCTGGGACAATGTTATGTTTATTAGAGTTAATCTAAAGTCTGAGAGCTGCAGTGTATGGTCACTGCCTCTGTAGCCATCAGCCTTCTCCACAGCTTTCAAAATACTGACACATGAGATCTCGCACTTGCTCAGCACTGCTGTCGTCCATGGATGTGGGCACAGGGTGACAAGGTTTTGGGAACTCTGCTGGCTCGATGACCTCCAGCCACTCATCATTGAAGGGGTTGTCATGTGCCTCGCATACGTTGTGCAGGGTGCAACAGGCAAGTATCACAGTGGGCAGCAGGTCCAGGCTACAGTCATCGCACTTCAGGAGGAACTGCCAGCGAGCCTTGAGGCGCAGGAAGGCATTCTCGATCACGCTGTGGGCTCGCTTCAGGCAGTAGTTGAACTGAAGCTGCTGCTGGGTGAGTTTCCCATCTTCCTGGTAAGGCTTGAGTATCCAGTCTTGCAAAGGATAAGACGCATCTCCCGGTAGGACATACTTTTGTGCCCTCCCCATGAAATGTTTTGGGGGGTTTGGGAACAAGTAGCCATCTCTGGCTAACACCCACAAGCTCGAACTCTCCAGCATGGCACTGTTCTCCATGCTGCCAGGGAAGCCAGCACAGACATCCCAGAACTGGCCTAACCCATCCACCACAGCCTGTGTGACGATGGAGTGCCAGCCCTGGCTGTTGCAGTAGTCAGCACTGAGGTGCAAAGGTGCGTTGATGGGGATGTGGAGGCTGTCCAAAGAACCGATGCAATGTGGGAATCCCCACCTGGCCCTGAAGATGCACACCATGTTCTCCAGTTCCTTTTCGCTGGGCAGGCGGAGGTAGACTGGCTTTAGCAGCAGGACAACCGTGTAGCTCACCTCCTGGACACACTTTTGTACTGTGGAGGGGCCCACCCCAAAAAGAGGGCTGATAATCTGGTACTCTACATTGGTGGCCAAATGCCAAAGGGCCACAGCTACCCTCTTTTCCAGAGGCAGCACAGGG
This sequence comes from Gavialis gangeticus, assembly GCF_001723915.1. Classification (NCBI taxonomy): domain Eukaryota; kingdom Metazoa; phylum Chordata; order Crocodylia; family Gavialidae; genus Gavialis; species Gavialis gangeticus. The sequence continues at coordinate 4,413,581 of NW_017729018.1, read as the reverse complement.
TGGAAGTGGATGCTCTGATGCGCCAGCTTGGGCCGCAGCTGGTTGCACACGTAGAAGAAAGTCTCCTTAGGCATCTGGAACTTCTCCACCCAGTCGTGGGGCTGGAAGTCTTTCAGGACCACCCGTTCCCACCAGTCAGTGTTCCTAATGCTGGGCCACGCACGAGGGTGAAAGTAATAGTTGCTTCTGCATCGTCGTGCAATCAGCAGCTGAAATTTTACATGGGAGATAATGACAGGCAAGAGGCAGTGTCTCTATCAGACATTTACTCTGGGATATAACAATTTGCAGCACTTTTATAATGCTGCATCTTCCAAGTGCTGTGCAGACAACCAATTTGTCCTCTCAACATACCTGGAGATTGGGTCAGTATTACTCCTGTTTGCAAGGGGAAAAACTGACTCACCCAGATGCTAAGTGACCAGCTCAAGCTACTCAGGTAGTCAGTGGAGCTGGCTTTGGAACACAGTCGTTCCTGACCTTTGACCCATGCTCATTCCCCTTATCATACTATATATGTGAAAGACGAATTAATGAGACATAATGAACAGGAGGCAAAGGGCCTCTCAGATACAGATGGGACTCTAGAGACCTGGATTGTATTCCTGATTGCCCTGTGGGGTATCAAAGGCACCTCCCATCTATAAAATGGGGATAATAATATCATCCACTGTAAAGCATTTTGAGATTTGCAGCTGAAAAGTGCTGCATCAATTGTTAAGTCGCTTTGGGGCTTCTCACTCTTACTAGTCTCCAAAAGGTTCATAGATATCACCTCTCACTCTGCCTCCATAACACCTTTAACCTATGCATTGAATGCATCCACCTTTGGGACACACCATAAAAGCCATTTAATAGCAGAAAGTAATAATAGGCAGTCCAGGACAAAAAAACAGCACTGCAAAAAATAGCCCAACGTGCAATTAAAAATGCTGAGGGCCTTCTGGGCTGACAGAATGTAAGTACTAGAACTGGGCAAAATTTTCTGTCCCATGGGAAATTCCTTCCATTATCATTTATTTTGGTGCTGAATGGAGATGCAAAGTTAAAATGTTTCACAAAACAAACTTTCTGGGGACAGAAAACAGAAACATTATTTCCGGTGAATCACAACGATTTTGATTTCAGTTTTCTCCCCTTATTATTTGATTTTTCAACCAGGGTTTGGGAATCATGTTTAAGTGGCAACATAAAATAACTGCAGAGCTACAAATACAACCTGACAAGGACGTGTATCACACTTTGCCTTTTAGCAACTAGCCTGCTCCACCAGGCTTGAACAGAATTAGATGTCTCCAAGTCTTTTTCCTTCCTGGCCTCTCTCCTGGGGCTCCCCTTCTAATGTCCTTGTCATCCTCTCCTTTGCCTTCAACCCTGATCCTTCTACACCCTGGCTTGTACTAGCATGTCCTCCTCCACCCTGGCCTAGCTGTGCATGATGTACTGTACTAACTATCCACATTATTACTCTTAAGGCCTTTTTCAATTCTTCCCACATGCTTGAGACCCAGTTAGATCTTTGTTGCACGCACAAGCACTGTCTGCAGGCAATGCCCCCCTTCTCCAGGGGTGCAGCAGCCAGCACTACACAGTAGAGCTATGCACAGACTGCAGGGCTGGATTTGGCCTTGGACCCCAGGCTAACTAAGTGCCTGGAGAGTAAGTCTTTCTTACTTTGCCTTCCACTGAGATACTCACTGTCATCAGTCTCTTTTGTCTCTGCATGTAATATTGCCGAAGCCAGATTGTCCTCTGCATCTTGTCCCATCGTCCAGCCATCTCCCACTGAGGGCTGGCCCTTCTCTTCATCAGCAGGTACAGCAACAGTAACAACAACTCCTGCATTTTCAAATTCAGAGCCTGACCTTCCCAGGAAGTAAACTGGATGAGCTCCTTCTGGGCTCAGAGTGTGGCTAAGAAGCACAAAGGAGAGGCGAGGAAACATGTCTTGGTAGCTGAGCTCCACCTACAGACACTCAGAGCTTTCCCAGGGAACGTGTGAATGCAGAATTGTGGCCAGCACCTTCCAGAAATAAGAGGGAGGCTCTTAAGTTACAAACCATCTATTTAAAAACACACATGGCCTCACCTGGGGACCTACTCAGTTTTGATTTCTGGTTTTCATGCTCTAACACTATACTGTAACATGTGGGTGGCAAATAGGGTAAGGCAGTGGTTTTCCTTTCAAATGCATATATAAAAAGTTCTCTTAATGTTGTATACATGTTTCTTTTATACAACCTGAAATGGTGATAGTAACCCCTTTTTAAAGTAAGATTTGGTTGTAAAGGAAATTCTTTACTGAAACAGCTGGAGACAGACATCCCCTGTGATTCCACTGACTCTCTCTCTGCCGAATTGACCGATAAAGCCAGCACTGAGCAGGACTATGCTGCCTGAACAGGAATGGATTAGACTGCAGACTGTGCTGCAAGCCCAGGCTTTGGCACCGATTCTGCAAAACACATGCATTTTAGGGCTGTGCAAGGCTTTGGACCGCGCTTCAGATCCAGAGAAGATTCAGACCCTTCAGATGCCAAAACATCATATCTGGGTTGAAGCTCTGGCTTCTTTAGGCTTTCCGAAGCAGTTCGGCACTTCTGAACCCCTTCAGAAAAGCTTCAGAGCCACTTTGGAGATCCAGCCATAGGGCATAATGGGGAATCAATGAAATATCTATAACCTTGTTGTTTTTTTGTCTAATTTGAATAAAACATGCAGGGATTGTAGCCTCTGCAGAGAGCATGAAGCCTGCCAAGTTTCAAGAAGGTTGGTGAAGGGGTTTGGGGGGACCTGCACCCCAAATTCTTGAAAGCAAAACTCATGTCAGTTGTATGTGTTACACCACATGGGGGTGAAAACTGCAGGGGTGGTGGTCCCTGGTGAGGCCATGAAGTGTGCCAGGTTTCAAGAAGATAGGTGCAGGGGTTGGGGGGAACTGTACCTCAAGCTGCGGACAAGCAAAACTTGTGACATAGGTGCTTGTGCAACTGACTGCGTCTGTCTTGGGGCAGTTGATTGTCTGTCTTGGATTGCCAACAAGAGGCAAAGCACTGCTCGACCTGGTACTGGCAACTGGGGACAACCTAATCAGTGACCTAACAATAGAAGAGAAGCTGGGTGACAACAACCACAAGTTGATCACCTTCACCGTCCACCGAAAAGCTGTCAAATCAGCAGTACAGAGGTCCTCGACTTCAGGAGGGCTGACTTTGACGAGCTCAGGAGACTTGTTTGTGAGGCCCTAAGGGACCATAACCCCATGGGGAGGGGAGTCAAGGAAGAGTGGTTGCTCCTCAAGGGAGCGATCCTAGATGCACAAGCTAAGGCTATTCCATCTCGGAGGAAAGGCAGCAAGAGGGCACAGCAGCCCCCTTGGCTCAGCAATGAACTGGTGGTCCTCCTGCATCTAAAAAGACAGACCTTCAAAGGATGAAGGACGGGATCTACCTCCAAGGAGAAATACTCTGCACTGGTCCAGACCTGCAGGGAACGAAACAGGAAAGCCAAGGCTGTGATGGAACTCCAACTGGTCACAAATATCAAGGACAATAAAAAAGCCTTTTTTAGATATGTGGGGAGCCGGAGGAAAAGCAAGGGCAACATTGGACCCATGCTAAACCAGAAGGGAGAACTGACAACCGACACCCAGGGAAAAGCCAGCTTACTAAATGGGTACTTTGCGTCTGTCTTTCACAAGTCCCATGGGACACCCCTGCCCATTACGGGACAGGAACACCTAAGTGAGGGTGGTTCCTTGCCCTCCATCAATGCTGACCTCATGAAGGAACACCTTGAGAGGCTGGACACCTTCAAGTCAGCCGGCCCTGACAATTTACACCCCAGGGTACTCAAGGAGCTGGCCTGCATCATAGCCCAGACCCTGGCACGGATCTTCGAGAGCTCCTGGTGCTCTGGTGAAGTGCCCGAA
>NW_017729018.1:4397163-4404650 GCF_001723915.1 Gavialis gangeticus | reverse complement strand
TCACAAGTTTTGTCTGTCAGGAGCTTGAGGGGCAGTTCCTCACAAACCTCTGCACCTATCACCTTGAAACTTGGCAGGCTTAGTGGCCTCACCAGGGGCCACCATCCCTGCAATTTTCACCCCCCTGTGGTGTAACACATACACATGACATGAGTTTTGCTTTCAAGAATTTGGGGTGCAGTTTCCCCCAAACCTCTTTACCAACCTTCTTGAAACATGGCAGGTTTCATGCTCTCAGCAGTGGCTACCACCCCTGCAAGCTTCATCCAAATCAGACAAAAAACAAAGTTATAGATATTTCATTGATTCCCCATTATACCCTATGGCCAAATCTCCAAGGTGGCTCTGAAGCTTCGGAGCTGCTTCAGCTGAATTGAAGCGGGAAACCAATCCGGAGCTTCGGATCAGATCCCTGGCATCTGAAGCGGCCGGATCCAAAGCCGAATTGAATAGCTGCCTATTTGCACAGGCCTAATGCATTTGAGCAGTCCCATTAAACTCAATGGGTCTCTTCTGAGCCAGAGGAGCCCACACTTTTATACTCACAATGCTTAAAAGTGTACGTGCCTTCTGCTGAACAGGGATTTCAGGTTCTGTCCCAGGTATTTCTATTCTACTTCCCAACTACACAGCCAGAGTCTGGATGAAATATGAAATGTTAAAACCAGCTGCTTGTTAATACCAGTGTGTTTTGTGAGGTATTGGTCATCTAGTGGTGTTGTTTGGAGTATTGCTGCTTTGGAGGTCTAACTTTATGTGTCATCTGAGGTGGACTTGCAGTTTTCGTCCCTACTCAGAATGATAAGATGGTTGTGTCATGCTGTCTTCACTGGGCTAGTCTAACCCCACTGCTGGGAGCCACATGATATAACATGTTTAATTTGCAGTTCAGTTGTAGATGACTGAAGGAATCTGTGTACAGAAACCTGCTGTAATATTATATTTTATGTTAATAATTTTTTCAAAATGTGAACTTTCCCTTCCTAACCCGTAGTGGATCCTGACAAAGGAGAAGCAGATATTTGGGGCTGGCCAGAAAAGCACATTCTGGTTCCAATTTTTTTCCCCCAACAGCTTTATCTAAAATACCACCTCAAAATAGAACAGGATGAAGCGTGCATGGACACAGTGTCCTCCCCAAGCACCTCAGGGTATGTTGCAAGTTGTGCTCACCTACTTTCAGTGTTCATCTTTAAGTTGATTTGCAGACACTGATGCAACATGTTCAGTTTTTGAAGTATTGGAGAAAAGCAGTTTCCAGTTTTACCAGGCTCTACCTCTCCTGCCAGCATTTGTGGGTTTTAGTATTCCCTTCCCTACACCATTTGGTGGGGGAAAAAACTGTATAGACAAAAGAACAAACTCAGCCAGATGCACACAGGCAGTGTCGTGAGCTAGTGCTGAACACCACTGAATTCAGCAGGATTCCCAGGTGCAAGAGTATGTCCTGTGCATTGGAGAGCCCTGCATGGCACATAGAAATTAGAAGACTTCTAACTATCAGGGGAATGGAGTTTTGGAAGGGTTTCTAAGTTGAGTTACAGGAGCAAAGAACCTGAATTGCTTAAAAATTAAACGTGATCAGTTTATGGAAGAGATGGTATGATAGGCCCTGAAGTTCTTGGTTCAACAATCAGTATGTATATTATGTGGAATCAAGTACAGGCAGTCCTCGACTTACAACATTTCGAGTTACAACATTTTGCACTTACAATGTTTCTAAATTGACACCCTGTTTCAACTTTATGACATCAGTTTGACTTTACAACGCTAGATAGATGCAACGCCAAGCCAGCGAACGATTTCGCTGCGTCGCTCATCTCCCTGGAGAACATCTGTCCACACTTCCTTGGACGCTTTCTTTAAGAAAGCAGCCAAGACTCCAGAAAAACCTGCAGCCAAGACTCCTGAGAAGACTCCAGCCAAGAACCCTTCAAAAAGTCCAACCAAGAGCCTTTCAAAAAGTCCAGCAAAGTCACCTCAAAGAAGTCCTTCCAAATTAATATGATTGCTATTTACAATATAAATACATGAATGTAGCTATAGTACTCGTCAATAATTGATATAAAATTCTGGAGTATTTTTGGTGAAAATATGGTATCAGGCCTTGGTTCAGGAACCAATCCTCCATTTATAACATTGTTTCTTATGAGAAAATTGGTTCCTAGTCACAACGTTTCGACTTAAGACTTGGTTCTCAGGAACCAATTGTGTCACAAGTCCGAGGACTGCCTGTATTTGATTCTACGTATCAAACTGCACCCAGTTTTGAGCCCCGCACTTCAAGAGGGATGTGAACAATCTCAAGAGGGTTCAGAGGAGGCCACTCGTATGGTCAGAGGCCTGCAGGCGAGGCCTTATGAGGAAAGACTGAGGGACCTGGATGTTTTCAGCCTTTGCGAGAGAAGGCTGAGAGGTGATCTTGTGGCTGACTATAAATTCATCAGGGGAGGGCAGGGAATAGGAAATGCTCTATTTACTAGGGCACCCCCTAGAATAACTAGGCATAATGGCCACAAGTTGATGGAGAGCAGATTTAGATTGGACATTAGAAAGAACTTCTTCACAGTAAGGGTTGCCAGAATCTAGAATGGGCTCCCAAGGGAGGTGGTGCTCTCGCCTACCTTGGGCATCTTCAAGAGGAGACTGGACAAGCACCTAGCTGGGGTTGTCTGTCCCCAGCACTCATTCCTGCCCAGGGCAGGGGGTCCGACTTGATGATCTGCTGAGGTCCCTTCTGACCCTAACTTCTATGAAACTATTTGCAATCCTTATGCTGGCATACACAGGAAACTCTCTTGAGATGTGGTAGATGCCTGGCAGTCCCTTGTTTCAGGGCTTTTGCTGGGCACATGCAGGGACACATGCAAGTATTCCCCCACCCCCTCATAAATACTGCCTGATTTTCACGGGAGAGGCAGGAGTACCCTTCTCTGAAGCATTGGACATTGGTCCTTGCTAAGGCCAAGAGGTTTTGATTGAGGTACACTGGTGGCCTTGCCACTACTTCAAGCATCATAGGTTCCTGGCTAGAGAAGCTTGCTCTTGCTTTCAGGGGCATACTCATGGTCAAATTTGGGGTCAGGAAGGAATTCTTTCCCAAGGTTAGATTGTCAAAGACTGTGGGGATTTTTTTTTTTTTTTGCCTTCTTCTGTAGTATGAAGAGATATTAATCAACTACTTCCCCATTGCTGAAGTGGCAGGCCATTGGCAGAGCCCTCATCTCTCCTACTTTTCTCTATGTCGTGTTGTTGGGTGTTCCTGGTGTTTCTATTTTTGTGCCCTATATCTGAGTGTGAGGGTCTGAAGGGGCAATTTTGAAGACCCTTTGGCTTGGTTCCCTGCAAGTGCAGGGGGTTGGACTTGATGGTCTAGCAGGCCCCTTCCAGACCTATATTGGAAAGTCAGAGCTTCCCCTTGTAGCCTCCTTCTCCAAGGGGCTGACTCATAAAAAGGAGGAATTAGTGGCTGGCAAATGTGGGGTATCCTGAGTTTAATTGCTTAGCTCCCTTGCTTTTGTTTTCAATTATATACAGGACATCCAGGTAGCCAGCTGGCATTAGGGGCAACTCAAGGGGCTCTGAGAAGGCAGGATGAGGGGAAGCGGGAACAAACTGTGATCAGAACTCAAATTCCAATTCTCTCCACAATCCTAGTAGCCAGAGCTCAGAGACTCCCCCTATCCTGACCTGCGCCCAGAACTCTGTTTTCAATTCCCCTTTGAGTCAAACCCAGAATTCAGCTTGTAATTCCTTTCAATCTGCTCAGATTGAAAACTCAGGGGCAAATCGTCCTCCCAAAACCTGCCACAGAACCCTGATTCTGATGATCACCAAACTCCTAACCTGCACAGAATCTACACCCTGGTCCCTTCCCGGAGCTCAGGTATCAAACTGCTCCCTCCCCAGCTCACCCAACATTTGGGAAAGGTCAGGATTGAGCACAGTGGCAATAAGATTATGCAGTTACATAACTGGTTCTAAATTGGTTATTTTTTAAAATGAATAAACTCAGCTTTCTTAGCCTCACTCTTGACTATTTGGTTGATTGTTAATAGGCATCCCTACAGAGTTGAGCCAAGGACCTGATTAATCACAGGAGGTTGGGCTTTGTTTGAAATATGGAAACCATATTACTATAGTTTATGGCATTACAGCAGTAAAAAGGAATAAAATAGAACAGTTTTGGACTCTATGTTTTAATAACAACATGGAAAAATTAGGGAAGGTTCAAAGGCAGGCAACAAAATGATGAAGTGCTTGGAATGCAAGTCATATGAGGAGAGGTTCAAAGAAATAAGCCTGTTCAACTTGTGGAAATGTGATTAAGAGGGGATACGATACCAATCTTCAAATCTCTGAAGGGCTACCATAAAGAAGAGGGAAAGCACCTTTTCTCCATTGTTGCTTCTCCTAGATCAGGCATGATCTAGGAGAAGCAAAGCCTGGAGTGTGTTCTGAAAGCAACAGTTGAAAGCTCAAGAAACTCCAGCAAAATACACATTGCTTGGAGATCATGAGACGAGCTCTGCAGCCCAGAGCAGATGGAAACTGGAAAGGGCCAGGTTCAGTATCGGGTGAATGAAGAAGAGCTCCACAACCAGACTGGTCACAAAAGAAAATTAAAGGAGCTGGGGATAAGACGATAGGGAGTTCTGGCTCTGTAGTCAGGGTGTGTGTTGTGTGCAGTTGTGTTCACAGTTCCCAGGCTGTAGCGCAGAGTGGAAAGTGTCTGGTTATTATCCCATGCTCCTGGGCTTTGCTGGTTGCTACATGGGGCCAGGAAGGAATTTTTCCCCTTCCTGTTGCTACTGATGTCAGCATTTCCCCCTCCCTCCTCAGAAGCATTGGGTGTCAAGGCTGGGACTTTGACTAGGTTGTACCAGTGCTTCTACTGGGACTACAAAATCCAGAGGTTCCTGGCTAGAGGGTCTTGTTACTCCAGTCATGGTTAGATTGTTCACTACATCTGGGATCAGGATATACTCCACAGTTTTGAGATATACCCCATGATCAGATCAGCATGGACTGTGGGGATTTTTGTCTTCCTCTTTAGTAGGGGCACAGCCCTCTTCCTCGGATCTAGCAATGTCCTTGCAGTGGCAGGACATTAATCCCCCACTTTACCTGTGGCAGATTAGGTGTTTTTGGTGCATTGTGTTGGCAGTTGCATAAGAGGGTTGTTCGTGTAGTGTAAGAATGGGTTAGATCAGGGGCCAGTCACCTTTTGCCAATGCAGCTAGAGCTTGTGACCTGGCCCTGGCTGCAGGCCGGAAGTCTCACTTCCTTCCACCTCTCCCCTCCCCGCCAGCTGACAGCTGCCTCACCTTTGCTGCAGATTCCTGACCTCTCTGCTGGCAAAGAAAGTACAGACACTGCAAAGCGCTAGAAAGGGCCTGGGCAGCATGGCAAAGCTCCGTGCCACCAATCCCCTGGGCCAGACTGAAGTTTGCAGGCTGGATTAGACCTCTGCAGGTTGGATCCAGCACACAGGTCATAGGTTGCTGACCCCTGAGTTAGACAAACATTTGTATAGGATGGTTTGGATAGGGATGATCCTGCTTTGAGCAGGGAGTTTGACTGCTTGCCCTCCTGAGGTCTCTTCCCGCCCTACTTCTCCAAGATTCCACGAAAAACATTTCAAAATCATTTTTCTTGTTCAGTGTATTGCTAAAATATGGTGGGCTGTCTGTCTACAGATACTCTAAAAGAGAAGTGCTTGGGTGTATTTAATTTCCTTTAACATTTACCAAACCCTCCAAGGACTACCTGGATATAACAGGTCACTGGCCATTTTGATCCTGAAATTCATTATTAAGTTCATAGTTAGGAAATGCTGGTAATCCCAGCTGAAGCTGTACTTCATCCTGGCATTTGTGCAAGGACTCCTTCTGAGACAGACTGATACTGGAGCTGAGAGCTGCCACGACTCGTTCCTCCTCCCATGTACTACTGGGGGTGTCTGAGCGCTCCCCCATGACTAACACTCTCCATTCCCAGTGCCATCAAAACCTGGGCCTGGAGTTGCTGTGCCATTCCTCACGGCCACAGCTCGAAATCACGGCTCGAAATCACACCATGCCTTCTGCTGGGAGAACTGTAGACTGGAATCACTGTGAGTTAGCTGCTGCCTACCCAGGAAGCTGAACTCTTGGCTACAGGTTATACTAAAGTCAGCTAAACTCAAATTTCTGAGTTGCAGCCTATTCCTGCCACAACTGCAAGCATCATGGAAAACAGATGAAAATCTCTTAGGCTTGCCATAAAGTTGCGAGTGTCAGCAATCCTGTGATTCATATCTCATTCGAAGCTCCCAGGGAAACTTGCCTTTGATCCCAGCAGCCAGAACCACGGCAAATCAATGTTCAAAGCCGTGGACTGAAGAGGCATACAACAACCCTTCATTTTTCACAGGACGTCATGAGATGATCTTTCATCATCGTAAGACACTTGAACAGAGATTGGAGTTTGTGTTCTCACTGCATTGTGAATGTATTAAATGGACTTTTTTGCCACAGGGAAAGGAGGCAGAAATACCCGAAACGTCGCCACGCCCGAGCATTCCAGTCACTCCACCCAAATCACGTGATTATGTTTAAATCAAGTAGACGTCTTTAAAAACGGTAGCATCCAGATGATGCAGCTGTGATGGTGCAGAAATTAGGCAAGAGGCAAGGATTTCTTTAGGGTAATATTCTGTATTAGATCATCTATGCATTTGGGATCAAGTCAGACAAGGTTTAGGAGGCGAGGTCTCAGGCTTCTTTAAAAAACCTTCATTTGGTTTTTGGGACCTTAGGTTTCACCCAGGTCACACTTTTCTTTGCACAAAAGCAATTAGAGGCTTATTTTTTATAACCAATAAAGCCGACAGTCTCGTATAAGCACTTGACTGCAGGAGCTGAGGCTTTAAGAATCAGATCAAATATTGGAAAGCTTGTAATAAAATCTGTTGCGTGAACCATACTGGGTCATCACACACCTCTCTGCCCAGAGGCGTCTTCATATGACTACGGGCCACCGCTGGGCTGTAGCAAGCTTTGCCCCTGGGCTCGGGGCCCGGCCCCATCCCCTCCAGTCCAGTATGTGTCAAGATGTGGGGGGATCGGACATGCCCTGGGCCACTGCGGCGCGGCGCAGCGCAGTACCCCCTGCCCCGCTGTGGTGAACCAGGCCCTGCCAGTCACCTCAGCGCAGCCCATTGCACCATCTCGTCACAACATGACGGCATAACTCGAGCACAGGCCGGGCGGCGCGGGCAGGCCGCAGCGGTTGCCACAGCAACAGACGCGTCCTTCCTTCCTTCCTGTATTGATTCGAACGGGCCCAGGGGGCGGGGCTCCCGTGATGCCCCGCGCCGGGGGCGGGCCGGGGCAGTGGGGGGAGCGGAGCGGCCGCCATATTGGGGGCTGTGAGGGCGGCGGAGACTGACAAGAGGCGGAGCGGTGTCGGTCGGGCAAGTGAGTGGTGCTGGGGACGGGAGCATG
>NW_017729018.1:4390635-4397072 GCF_001723915.1 Gavialis gangeticus | reverse complement strand
CGCAGGGCCGTGCAGAGTGAATTTGCTTGATAAATGCTCGAGGAGGTCCTTTGGGGCGGGGGGCGAGGGAGGCTTGCACTGCCAAGTCGGTTCCTCTGGGAAAGAGAGGGCTTCACCCTCCACAAGGATCACGCTGGCACCTCTCAGTAGCACAAAAGCATATAACGGCTGTCGGAGGTAACAGTCTTCACGTTTTAGCCCCTCCTAAATTTAACCTGTCAGAAGATGTCCTGATGAATATCTTGGCATATATTAAGTAACAGTTGGGTGAGTGTATCCTGCTGTTCTCCGTTTTGCCTCGGGTCTTGTGAGCTGGGCATGGCCTCAGCATTTATGACAAGACTGCAGACAAATCCTTGAGTCAGTACATGGTGTGTCCAGGGGCTTAAAGAGGTGGTCGGGTATCCAGTGCGTACAGCTCGAGTATGAGGCATCTCTGCTTATCCAGTGCTCTTCAGCTGTGGCTGGCAAGGGTCTCTCTTGGGAGTGAGAGGACAGTTCATCTTCTGTGGCCTAGTCGCTGCTTATTTTGTTTGCTGAAACAGCCACTAGTAGGCTGCGTAGACTTGCACCTGTCTAGAGCACTCATTCTCAACTCTTTGGGCGCATCTACACATGCTTTTTAATGCGCAGTAGACTATTGTACTATGATTTAAAGTGTCACCTAAAAAACTGCAGTTATGCTAACATGCAGTAAAATAGTCTACTGCACATTAAGCATCGCTTAAAAACCATGTACGCTTGTTACTGTACATTAAGGCAGCGTAATGCGCATTTGTTTATTACCTCATATTGGAGGTATTAAATTTTAATGCGTGTTAGAAAAAGCACCTTCGTGCACATCTAGATGTGCTCTTTTAGACTCAAGGCGCCCCTCAGAAAGTGCTAGCACTTAGTTTTCATTTATTTTTGATGATAGGAAAATAATAGTGCAGTTCTTTTGCTGTCACGAACTCAGGCTACCAGGGCAGAATGCTTTGGACACCATAGATTCTTGTTTAAAACCTCGTGGTTTATCTTGTGAATCATTTTAGCAGTGCTAACATTGTGTGGCAGCTTGTGGCGTTCTTGAAAGGATCTCGAGGCACCCCGGGGGTAGGTGTGTGCGTGTGTGCACACTTCACAATTTTCTGTGAGCTGAAGCTCACTTCATCTGCTTTCATGCAGGTGAAGTGAGTTTCAGCCCACAAAAACTTGTGCTATATATATATATATAGCTTCAGTAGGTCCCTATGGCTCTTGTGAGCTGGGCACGGCCTCAGTATTCATGACAAGACTGCAGACGGATCCTTGAGTCGGTATGTGGTGTGTCCAGGGGCTTAAAGAGATGGTTGGGTATCCAATATGCACAGCTCTAAATAATACTTTACATAGAGACCTACTGAATTCACATCAGAGTGGGGTGCCCAATGGCTTTTAATTTTGCAGGTCCCCCTGTGTGTCCCCTCTTCATTTGATTGGCGGAGGGACCCCAATGCTCCCCACTCTCCATCTGCTCTTGATTGGTGGGAAAGTGAAAACTGTAGTTTTAAATATGGTGCTGTTTTTGCCTCCTCCCTGGTCAGAGACCACAAGGACTGTCGGGGCCCTTTGGCCAATCAGCAGCAGGATGCAAGAACAGCACCATATTTAAAACAGCAGTTTTTGCCTTCTGCTGCAAATTCGGTAGGCCCCTAATTATACGTGCATATTTTGGTTAGTCTATAATGTACACATCTAGCCTGGCTTTTACTTGACTTCAGATTAATATGACTGACTGTCTCACTGTCAGCTGTAGCAGTAACTATGATGGTGCCTTTCATGGCATGATGGGCATACCCATTGGGAGCTATCCCCAAATTCAGCTCTCAAACCCCACTGAATACATATTAAAAGCAACAATATAGTATCACTGGTCTGGCCTGTATATAAACAAGCAGCCAATATGTAAAAGCTTATTGGCTGTCTCCTCCCAAGCATTTTCTTTTTCCGTGTATTTTAAGATCAGAAGGTTCTGTTAATACCTTTTTAAAAGGTACTGCTCCTGATCTGCAGTTTATTACTCAGTGGTTTAGAAACACTGAAGTCAGCTTTTTTGTTTTGTACTAGGAAAGAGCTTTTCGTTAGAATAGTCATTAAAGCTAAATGAAACCTTAGATCATCTTGGGGTTATCTGTCAAAGCTCCTGTCTTAAACTTCATTGCTTGAATGAATTTTATTTGATTTGTAGCTCTCTTGAAGGCACTGTGCTCACTTTCCTGGGGAGAAATGCTGAGTCTTATCAAATTAGTGTGTTTAATGATGCTAGCCCAGTGCTTCATGCTTAAGGGTTCATCACTGAAAGCAGTTCTCCTGCTGGTAACAGTTTGTCATATTAAAAATTGTTTTTAATGTACAAACAGAATTCTGTGTAGCTGTCAATAGGGGCTGCTACAGTTATAAATGTTGTGACTTACTATTTTTGTTCATAGATGGCCAGGAACCACATTGAATTCTAAGTAGTGGAAATATTGGATGCAGTGATCAAACTGACTTCCTTTTTAATTGCTTGTTTTTCAGGAAAATTCTGTAAGGAGGTGGAATTGAGAATTAAATGTTTTGTTTTTAGATCTATCAGCTTCTGTTAATACTTTGTTTCAGTAAAGCAGATGTTCTCTGGATGTTTGCCTTTTAACAACCTGTATTCCTCTTATGGGTTGTTTAAAAAAAACAAAAATATCAAGGTAAATTCTAATAGTACCTACATTCTAATAAGTATAGTTATTTTTATAGTATATGTATGAATATGGTGAAAGTATTTAGATGTTTCTCCAGTCAGATCTTCAGGGCTTTTATTGAACTGTACAGTATTGGCTTGAAAGACAGCTCAGTAGGGAAGTTTCAGGCCAGGTGTTGTAGCTGAGCTGTACCATCTTTTGTGCTCATGATTACCCATGCAGTAACCATTTTTTTTCTCAAACTATCTAGCAAAGTTTTCTTAAGTAGAACATAAGCTACTAAAAAGTAAGCCCATATGTTTTGTGTATAGTCAGAGTATTTCATGGAACTGTATACAGTAACCTTTCTTCCTTTTATTCTTATGTGTCCCCATCTAGAATCCGTATAGTCTGAATTTGGATTATTTAATGTGGAAAACAGTCCCTTCTTCATATGATCTGTATCCTATGTACAGTGCAATCCAGTTTATTTCAAAAAAAAAATAATTGCAGGACTTAGATTCTGTTTTTAATTTTCCTTGTTGTTATTGACACACTTTTAATTTCCTGTTCTCTGTCCAGTAATTTATGTAAAATACCTTTGGATAAAGGAATTCTGACAGCAGGGGTCAGTACATGAAGTGAGCACATTTGGCCCTTTGCATCCCCTGTTGGCAGTCTTGGCAGAGGCCAAGGATTGAAGGGACATAGAAACGGAATGATTTTCCTCTTGCAGAGAGAGTCTTTCCATCTCAAAGTACTGGTACAGCAGTTGAGTACTTTGAGAGAAGCTGGGTTTGTCACGCTGTATGTTGTTCCTGCTTGTGTACAGAGGAAGTGAGAAGTCAAACTCTAATTGTGATATATTCAGTTTAGTTTCTGGTTGCTTTATAAGAAGTAATAATTCAGTTAGGCCTGACTCTTATTAGTGGGTAACCCTTTAATACCTGTGGAAAATTGTAGCATTTTATTCACATCTTTCACTGATATAGATGAGGGTACCAAGTATACAAAGTATAGGCAGCAAAGAATGTGGTCCATTGTATCAGTGGGAGTTAATAGCATAGATATAGATAACCAGAGGTTCTGAAGAAATTCACCTGAGATTTAATATCGCAAATGCTAAAAGTAGGTTCCTGACAAGATCTGCTGGAATTGAGCTTGATTTTTTTTTTTCTCTGCCTTTTTATTAAACGTCTTTTTTTTTGCATCCAAGGAGAAGGGGACTTCAACTGTTACGTTGTTTTGCTACAGCTTCCGTTATTCATTGAGGCCTTTGAATTGAAATTTTTTTTTTTTTTTAGAGCTGTTCTTCCATTCTGCCTTTCATGTTGCCCTTTCTGTTTGTCTTTCTGTGATAAGGAAACTTATCAGGTGTTTTTATTAAACAAGTGCAAAGTTCTTCTTTTGGGATCAGAGGCCATTGATTCAGGCTCTCTGGTAAAACTTGGGCATGTACTAAGTTGGGGTAGACGGCCTGTAGCAGTCATGCCACAAGTGACATAGGCAGCCTCTGTGTGGCATGTGGCAGATCGCGGAAGGGACAAGAAGAACAGTGGCAGATAGGGCAGGGAGCAGCAAGCAGAGCAGGAAGGGAATACAGGGCAGGGGGCAGAAACCAGAGCAGCTGATTGGGCAGAGGAAGGGGATTATAAGAATTTTCTCACTTGGGATCTGGCATTTGTATGCAAGCAATAAAATTTGCATCGTCTTAAAAACCATCATTCCCCCTTGAGTCCTGCATTGATCTGCATGTTTATACCATTGGTCTGAAAGTATACTTGCCTTTTTCTTTTTTCTTTTTTTGGGGGGTGGGAATACAATATTTCTTCCTGGTAGACTGTTCCCCTGCCTTAGCGAGGGGAAGATGATGCTCAGTCACTGCCGTAGTATTCATGTCCCTTTCAGTTAAGTGTTAGTAAAGCAAATCTTGTGTGGACCTAATGGAATCTTCTGTATGTCTCTGTATGAGGGTAAAACTCAGTTCTGTTTTGTTCTGTGTTCTTTAATCCTGCCCCAAGCAAAGATCTAACATTGGTTTCATTGGTAGTAGTTCCTCATGATATAAAGCTTTTCAAAGCTATATGGTATATCCTAAAGATGGTCAGACTCTAGAAATGTATTCCTTGGTTAGAACCTGCCAAATATGAATTGTTAATCCTGCGGTCTTTGTGGTGTTTCGTCATCTGTATAGTTCTGGCTGAGCACAACTGCAGTGCAGCGTACAGATCACAATGCCGTCTCTAATGTAGTCAGGGTTAATTTTCAAAGCAATTAATAGATCAGGATCATTGGCATCAGAAGCTTCCTGAGAAGCAGTTGAAGAACCTGACCATAAGGCTGTTGTGCTCACAGCAGGTTCAGT
This sequence comes from Gavialis gangeticus, assembly GCF_001723915.1. NCBI lineage: Eukaryota > Metazoa > Chordata > Crocodylia > Gavialidae > Gavialis > Gavialis gangeticus. The sequence goes on along the minus strand of NW_017729018.1, from coordinate 4,392,032 downwards.
TATAAGATGGTGAGCAGTCTGCACCCTTGGCATTACCTTTGCATACAGCTTTAGATTCAGCAAACTACAGAAATTTATACTGGAAGTGAAAAATGCTTGATTCACTGTGATCAAGTTCTTTCTTATGAGGAAGGGGTATGGCTTTCTGACAAGATGGATGTAAAGGATGGCACCTAGTTATCCAGGCTTATGATGAAGTCAAACAGGTCTTGAGTCTGCATGGCTCTGCCTAGTTGGGTGCTGTATGTTCCAGTGGAAGGCAGAAACAATGTTTTGGCTAGTTCTTTAATGTATCTTTGCTTTCAGACCAGCATCATTCTGGTCTTGTCTTGGTTTCTGCTTGAGCCAGCTGACTTAAAGGGATGTCAGATTTCCTACATTTGACAGCAGTTGAGTGCGAGATATCTGCATACCACTGATCACTAGGCCTCTGGGATCTTTTTGTCTCTCCTTTTTGTCTTAATCAGTAACAAAGAAGTTGGGATATTATGGATCCTTGTAAGCTCAGAGACGAGGAGGAGTGTTTGGTGAGGGGTGGGCTATCTATTCCCACATTCTGGAGGGGATTGTTAATGTGTTGCGGTCTAACTTCAGAAGCTTCAACAGTCATCAGTCAGTAGCATGAGCTTTGAGATCTTACCTGAGTCTGCAGCCATAAAGGGTGTGTCCAGACAAGCGCGCATATGTGTTTTCCGCAGGGACAAACAGCAGTGGCACATAGCCATGCTGCTGCTATTTGTCCCCTAAGAATACTCTTGCAGGTGTGCTCTGGTACATGGCAAGTTGCCTCGGGTGGGGTAGGAGAGGCTGGGGCCAGAACCAGGGCTCATCCCAGCAGGCTTACCTAGGATCCAGCTTCCTGTGGCTCCAGTGGCAGTGATTCAGCAGACGGAGCCTGGCCAGCAGCCAGAGCATGACTCTGGCTAGCCAGGCTCCAGTTTCAGGTGGCGCATGCTGCAGCCATGTGCGGTACCCCAATGTCAAAAACACCCACCATGCTGCAAATTAGCAGTGTGGCAAATGCCTGCATGTGTGGTGTGTGCAGTTTGTGGCATGCACTGGACATGCATGCGCACTAGGGCTGTGCAAAGCTTCGGGTGGTGAGTCTGTTGGGCCCAATTCGGTGGCTGAATCTCTGAATCCAAATCAAATCAGGGGACCAATTTAAAGGTATGAATCGATGCCGAAGCTTCAGAGAGCTTTGAAAAGATTTAGAAAGCTTTGATTCAGGCAGTCCCGAGTGGCTGCAGCAGGGAGCTGCAGCCACTCTGAGCTGGAAAGTACTGGGGTGGGGGAGGGGGACCATGGGGGAACCCTGCCAGCCCCCCCATGGCTGCCCCCCCCCGCCCCGGTACTTTAAAGAAAAGCCCCGGTGCTCACCAGGTGCTGCCAGGGGG
>NW_017729018.1:4390140-4390554 GCF_001723915.1 Gavialis gangeticus | reverse complement strand
CCACTGCCCCATGCTGCATGGGGGGGCTCTGCATGAGCTCCCCAGACCCCCCACAGGTGCCCCGGCCAGGCCAGCTCTGGCCTTTTAAGAAAAAAACAAACAAACGAGAAAAGCCCCGGGATTCATTGCTCTGGCAGCAGCCTTGAGCCTTTGGAGGCTTGTGCAGAGCCCCCCACGTGGTGCAGGGTAGTGGGGATCATCCCTGCCACAGAAGCAGTGAGTCCGGGGTTTTTTTTGTTTTTTGGCTTTCTTTTTTTCCCCCTTAAAGGGCTGGAGCTGGCCTGAGCGGGGCACCTGTGGGAGAGCTGGGTGAGTGTTGAAGGAGTTCGTGCAACACCTCCCATGCAGCACGGCGGGGATTGCCCCCTGCCTGGCAGCACCCGCTGAGTCGGGGTTTTTTAACAAGTGCTGGGA
>NW_017729018.1:4381984-4385140 GCF_001723915.1 Gavialis gangeticus | reverse complement strand
CCAGAACCAGGGCTCATCCCAGCAGGCTTACCTAGGATCCAGCTTCCTGTGGCTCCAGTGGCAGTGATTCAGCAGACGGAGCCTGGCCAGCAGCCAGAGCATGACTCTGGCTAGCCAGGCTCCAGTTTCAGGTGGCGCATGCTGCAGCCATGTGCGGTACCCCAATGTCAAAAACACCCACCATGCTGCAAATTAGCAGTGTGGCAAATGCCTGCATGTGTGGTGTGTGCAGTTTGTGGCATGCACTGGACATGCATGCGCACTAGGGCTGTGCAAAGCTTCGGGTGGTGAGTCTGTTGGGCCCAATTCGGTGGCTGAATCTCTGAATCCAAATCAAATCAGGGGACCAATTTAAAGGTATGAATCGATGCCGAAGCTTCAGAGAGCTTTGAAAAGATTTAGAAAGCTTTGATTCAGGCAGTCCCGAGTGGCTGCAGCAGGGAGCTGCAGCCACTCTGAGCTGGAAAGTACTGGGGTGGGGGAGGGGGACCATGGGGGAACCCTGCCAGCCCCCCCATGGCTGCCCCCCCCCGCCCCGGTACTTTAAAGAAAAGCCCCGGTGCTCACCAGGTGCTGCCGGGTGGGGGGGGCAATCCCTGCTGCCCTCCACTGCCCCATGCTGCATGGGGGGGCTCTGCATGAGCTCCCCAGACCCCCCACAGGTGCCCCGGCCAGGCCAGCTCTGGCCTTTTAAGAAAAAAACAAACAAACGAGAAAAGCCCCGGGATTCATTGCTCTGGCAGCAGCCTTGAGCCTTTGGAGGCTTGTGCAGAGCCCCCCACGTGGTGCAGGGTAGTGGGGATCATCCCTGCCACAGAAGCAGTGAGTCCGGGGTTTTTTTTGTTTTTTGGCTTTCTTTTTTTCCCCCTTAAAGGGCTGGAGCTGGCCTGAGCGGGGCACCTGTGGGAGAGCTGGGTGAGTGTTGAAGGAGTTCGTGCAACACCTCCCATGCAGCACGGCGGGGATTGCCCCCTGCCTGGCAGCACCCGCTGAGTCGGGGTTTTTTAACAAGTGCTGGGAGCTGGGGCAGGCAGGGCAGCCATTGCCAGGCTGGTGAGGATGGGCCGGGCCGGGCCAGGCCTGGCTGATTTGGCCGAATCGGGACAGTGATTCGAATCACTGAATTGAATTGCAGTCCCCTCAATTGGCCAGATCTGAATCTGAAACTAATACTAACTGCTTTGCACAGGCCTAATGCTTACCTGGGTGTGCCCAAAGAGGTGGTTCTTTAATGTTCCTGGAGCTGCCTCTGGAGCACCCTTTGTGATGCAACTAGGACGTTAGCTGGTGGTTACTGCTTTTAGCCAAAAATAAAACTTCTTATGCATGTGCCTTCATAGACTATGCAAGATGCATGACAGAGCCTGGGGAATAGAGTGACAAATCATTTTTGTATCTCAGCAGCCTAGTGAGCTACTCTGAATGCCAACAGTAACTAATTCACCAGGGACGCCATTATCTTTTTTCTGTTAATGGAAAAGCTGCTTCTGGTTTCAAAAGATAAATCAGTCATTGTTATTATAGCTCTTTAAAATATTAATGTTTATTAATCCATTTAGATGAAATGGACTGACTTGTGCTTTAGTATTCTGGTTTAAATTTTGGAGCATCTCTGTGCAGTGGTTAAACTGGTGTAAAGTTTAAGCATCTAAGAATTGATGGTCATTCCTCATAAATCCTGGCTTAAACTGAATGAAGAGTTCTCACTTAAATATCATCCTTTATGTTTTTCTTTGACCTTTTAATAACTTGCAAGTTGCTATTGTATTGCATGTATTTAGCTTGCACTGATTTTTCTAACAGCTGGCTCTTAGCAGTCTTGGAAACAGGTGTTCATAATTAGCTGCTGTACACACACCACCTTTTTCTGTTGCTTAGTAATAGTCTTAATTGGAGAAAGCATTGTATGACAATTTGAAGGGTTGGAAGCGAGGTGGCTTGGGTTTGATTCTGTCCTTAAGCACATCATTTAACCTCTTTCTAGTTTTCCTCTCCATAAATTATGGGAAAATCACTTTTGTAAGGTTCTTTGAGAATTGTTGGTAATACTTTGGACTTCAGTATGCTAGTGTTATCTGTGGCTTGTACTTAACTCTCATTAAGCATTAATTTCTTTTTTCTTGGGTAGACTTTCTAACTTTTGGAAAGTTTTGTGCGTGAAAGTTGGTCGACTTAAGTTGGCTTCCTTGCCCCCCTCCCCCCTTTTTTTGTTTTTAAATTAAGGCAAAACCAGGCATTTTTATTGTTAAGAATTCTAAGTTTGTAAATTAGTGTATGAAAATGTAGGTTGAAGAACAGTGCATGCTAGTTTATATTTTGATGGACTGCAGTACATTTGTTGTTAAGGCCTGTTAACTTTTACTTGAAAAAATAAATTGCAGTCCTCTGATCCAGCTTTTGTGCAGTTAAAAACGATAAATGATGGTATAAATGCTTAAAACTATACAGAACAGCTTTAATTGCATGAGGGAAATTTGTTCTCAACTTAATGTGACTGAATTGCATCATAACTTTTTGTTCTACAAGAAATGTTTTCTTGAAATGTATTTTAGGTTTTCTCTTGTATCTCTTAGGATGGAATTGCATTTAAAAAGAGCAAAAACCCCACAAGATCAAGAATAGTGACTGCTCATTTAAATATTCTTTTGAAATAACATTCTGAGTGCCAGTTTAAATAGGCAACAGATATGTTAACATTCAAATGAACGTAGTTAAACTATATACTTTGGCTGGCCTTGTGCTGTCTTGTGAGAAATGTCTGTTTCTACCCAGTCTTCAGGAAATTTTGGTATTGGGTATGTAATGCAGACTTTGCCACTAGCTCAATCATAGCTGAACTCTCTTGACCCCTCTCTTGAGCAAGAGTTGAACACCTGGTTTTAAAATGTCTGTCCAAGTGATTTTCTTACAGTGGTTGAAGCTAAACTCTTTAGATGGATGTTGCACATAGGCTATAGATTCATAGATTCATAGATTAAGGGTCGGAAGGGACCTAGTAGATCTTCTAGCCCGACCCCCCGCCAGGGCGGGAGAACAACAAAAAACCCCAAAAAGAGAAATGGGACTCAAACGAGTCCAGCCAGGTAGGCATCCAGCCTCTTCTTAAAGACCCCCAGGGTAGGGGCCAGCACCACTTCCCTTGGAAGTTGGTTCCAG
>NW_017729018.1:4377771-4381873 GCF_001723915.1 Gavialis gangeticus | reverse complement strand
CGCATTGTCGGCCCATGTTCATCTTGGAGTCAATAATGGCTCCAAGATCCCTTTCTGCCTCCGTGCTCTCGAGTAAGGAGTTCCCCATTGTATAAGTGTGCTGCTGGTTCCTACTATATTGATGTTCTGTTTTTAACTCTATAGGAATAGTAAAGCCACTAGAATATGTAAGGTGATTTAACTAATGTACCCCTAAATTAGTGATTCTCAGCCAGACACTTCCTCTGCCTGATTGAAGGGTAATTGTACCCAAAAGCTTGCAAAGATTTTTTTCCAACTATTTGAATTGGTCTCATAAAAGATATTGGATTTACCCAAAGAGCCTTGATTCTCAACCAGGGTTTTGTGGTGTCCCACAATGCCTTCATATCCTTTCAAGGATGATGTGGTGGGGCCATGCAACGTTAGCACTGTTAGATGTGACATGATTCACAAGGTAAACCCAGAGTTTCCAAATAGTCATCTATAGAAGTAAAAATGCTGACCTGTTGTGCTCTGCCTGAATTCTTTGCAATCAAAGAATTGCTCGTTGGCTTTTTTGCACCCAAAAAGGAGTAAAAACTCAAATCTGGCATTTTCTGAGGACAGCCTTGACTCAAAGGTTGAGAACTGCTGTTACAGTTTACTTGATTCTCTAATTTTTAGTTTTTACTTGTGTTTGATATAAAGTTAAGGTGTTAGTTTCAAGTGCTTGTAATCTGGAAAGCTACCAAAATCATGGTTGATCTGACTCTTAAAACCTGTCTGGCTATTGTCCATATCCAGTGTTCTTCCTTGTCTTTTAATGTTTAAGAACATTAATAGTTTTAGCATGTGTACCTATGCTCCCAAAATCCTGTCTGGGTAGTCCCTATTCTTATCAGCTGTATTATCTGTATACAGGTTTCCCTTGCTTTATGCTGTACGTCTTCCTGGAAAATGGTGCATAGCTTGCTTTTTTTTTTTTTAAAAGGGAGCCCACTTTACAATGTAACAAATAGGGATATGTTCCAAGACCTCGACTGTACTGACCCCCAGACCCATTTCTGTCATTTCTACACGACAGTTTTGGTACTCGCCAACAGCAGACAAAAGTACGCACAAGCACTGGGAGAGGGGTTGGGGAGAAGCTTGCGGGACACTATAATGGGGATGGCAACTACACTCGTGTGTCCCAGACAACAAGCAAGGAGCACAGATCCACACAGGAGACTATTTTGGTGCGTGTCACTCCCACAATGCACCACACAAAGCAGCTAACTGCGGGCTTCCACCACACCAATCTCACAAGAGTGAATTTACCTCACATGTAACATCTTTGGTATAAAAAGGGTCGTTGCATAAGAGCGAATTCACATATACAGAACCTGCATAAAGTGAGGGAAACTTGTATTACTCAGCTGGTCCATCTAAGGAAAATGGGTGTTTACCCATCTGTTGTTTTTTTTTTAAAAGCGGCTACATCTGAGTGATGAGTGGAGTCTTCCTCAGTTGTTTTCCTGCAAAGAAGGATCTCAAAGAATCCCATCAGTAATGAGTGATGAACAAAGTGTGATCTTGTAATCTAATAGTACAGATGTTAGTAATTGAAAAGCTGTAAGAGAGTTTGTGACTTCAAGATAGCATTACAAGTGTTACAAGCTTAATTCTGTACTGGACACTTAGTTCAAATCTAGCAACCAAATGTATACAAGTACCTACTCGAAGTCATGGCATCCTGGAGCCCTTGACTGAGAGATGCTCAGTAGAGCAGCGTTCCTCATCCAGGATCCTGCGAGACCTTTTCAAGGGGCCACGGTGCCAGCACTTCCTGCATAGGGCAGTTTTGCCTAGCTGCAGTTAAAGTCCTTAGTTTTCAGGAAAACTTAGCAAGTTAAAAAAAAAAGCAAACAAAAAACCTGCCCAAAAAACAAGGCATATACAGAAGTGGGCCTGGATTGGGAAGCAGGTGCAGCAGGAGGCAGTATTGTTGTTGGTATTGGGTTTGTCTGCACCCCCTCTTCTTGCACCGGCTTCCTGGTCTAGCCCTGCACGTGCTTCCTGGAAACATGTGCGTGGAGCAGTTTCAGCTGGCCTCAGTGTTGGTGCTGGTGCTAGTGCTATGGCACCCTTGAAAGGATGACATGCTCCTGCCTGCCTTAGGTTTATCAGGTGCACCTAATACAGACAGGAGTGCTCCTTCCAGCCCTAGCATCTTCCTAGTCCAGCCCTACATGTGCTTCCTGGAAAATGAGGTACTGCTAAATTCAGGAAAGTTATGGAGAGGTGACATAAGTTTAAAAAGGCTGAGAATCATCGCTAGAGAGACAATCACTGTAGTCCAAAAGTGTCTTTGTAATTCTTGTAGATATATTTGAGGAGAGCTTTTTAAATCGGGTATCAAAGATAGCAGCACAGGCTTCAGTAACTAAGTATTTACATAGTATCCCAGGCAGGCTTGTGCTGTCTTCATTGCATGAGGCTACTGGTTGTACCCCTGCTACCTTGGTTTTGTCTATAGCACCTTTTCACTTGCTGCAGAGATGCAACCATAGTGACATGGGCTCCAGCACAGTCTTTAGATGTCTACCTACAGTCTTGGGTAGGTAAGTGGCTAATTTGTGCTGAAGTCCACACTGCTGCAATTTGTTCACTATTGTCACTTGACCTAATTTAGTAACCAGTGCTGTAGCTGTCCCTCTGGTTGCAATAGAAATGTGCCCTGTGCTCAGCTAGCCGCACAAAATGATAGAGTTATGTCAACTGTTAAGGAACTACTAGTGTGTAATGTTCCCAATCACCTATTGAAAGAATGTTCTGATAAGCTTAACCACTTGAATTTCTGACCACTGTGCTATAAAGTAGTAAAATGATCTTTATTTTAAAGTACAGGATTTGGAATTGGGATTTCTGGGTTTTCTGCTCTGTCGCTGACTTGCTTATGTGCCTTTAGACAGCTCATATAGCCTGTCTGTGCCTTCTCATAGGTTGGTAGAAATTTGGAGGGTAAGGAGAAAGCATGGGTAGTGTGTTTTAGAGATGTGCTGCATTTAACACCCCATCCCCTTTTTTCCCCACCCCCATTCCCAACCTGTCATTGCATCAGACTGACTGGTGATTGAACTCCATGAATACGAGGTTTTAGGATTTGAACTCCCCAATCCCCTGTCTACCATGGACCAGGATTATGAGAGACGTCTCCTGCGCCAAATCAACATACAGAATGAAAATACGATGCCTTGTGTAAGTATGCAGACTCAGGTTTCCCTGACCTGGAATATTCTTTTACTGTCCCTCCTTTCAGATTTTACAATTTGAGCCGTTTATTAAAGAAGGCGCGTGGGAGGGGGAGATCAGACTACTAAACCTTCACTGAGTTTCTGAATTGTTCTGGAAAACAGCTGCTGCAAACAACTGGTTAACATAGCTGACTTGTCATTTAAAATCAGTTTAATTTCTATATTATATATGTAATACTTGGAAGTCTAATTGGGGTCATAGCATCTTTACTCGGTACTTGACATAATAAAAATGGCATTGAGGAGCTACATAATCACACTGGGTACTCCTGGAATGTAAATAGTTTGGGGTTGTTAATCAAGCTTTAGAGAAGGAGAGAATAGTACCATGGGAAAATATCATGAGAGGGCAGGATCTCCAGGTTGCATGTTCTCCCCATGTTTCAGCCATATCTGATCCTTGAAGATTTAAACTATAATTCCACTTTAGAACACGTATAATAGAACCAACACCACACTGGCTTCATGCGTCTCTATTGGCTCCAGAACTTCTCGGTGATATTGCAGAGCCCTTTATCTTTTGCTTCCTCCCTGGTCACCAACTGCAACATCATTCACTGATGCATATAAATGACCCTTTTAAGTTTTTAAAAAGTCCCATGGGATTTGGGGGTGGGGGGAGGGGAGATTTAAGCTGTTTCAGTACATATCTATTACTAACCATATAGATATTGCACACATTACTAATTGTTAAAGCCTGGACTTTAAAGACAAACTCTCTTCTGCAGTGATCCCATATGGTATAGTTCAGTGGTGACTAACCCTTTTGGTAGCCATGCCACAAGTTTAAACCCCCTCTGCTCTGATCCCTGCCCTCTTCTTCCTCCTCCCCCATGTCCTGGGGG
>NW_017729018.1:4368878-4377180 GCF_001723915.1 Gavialis gangeticus | reverse complement strand
CCTCTGGCCCCCACCAGTACCCCCAGTCCCCCCCCATGGCTGCCCCTACCTGCCCCAGCTCCCAGTACTTTAAAGAAAAGCCCCAGTGCTCACCAGGTGCTGCTGGGCAGAGGGTGATCCTCACTGCCCCACACTGCATGGTGGGGGGCTCTGTACGAGCCCCCCATGGCTGCCCTGCCTGCTGGGGCTCTGGCTCTATAAGGAAAAAAAAAGAGAAAAGCCCTGGGACTCGCCTCTCCTGGTGCAGCCTTGGGGCTTCAGGGGCTTGTGCAGAGCCCCTGTGTGGCGGGGGGGGGCAGCAGGGATGACTCCCGCTGGCAGCAGGGGTTTTTTCAGGTTTTTTGGGTTTTTTTCTTAAGGGGCCAGAGGTGGCCTGTACAGGGCACCTGTGGCAGGGCTAGGGGAGGAGGGGTTTGGGGGCTCATGCAGAGCCTCCCCATGCAGTGTGGGGCAGTAGGGGGCAGCGGGGATCGCCCCCCACCTGGCAACACCTGTGGAGCGAGGGCTTTTTTTCCCCCCCAAGTGCCAGGAGCTGGGGCAGGCGGGGGCAGCCATTACTGGGCTGGGAGAGGAGTGAGGGATGGGCCGGGCCGGGCCGGGCCTGGCCTGGCTGATTTGGAGATTCAGCTGCTGCTGAATCTCTGAATCGAATCAGGACAGTGATTCGAATCACTGAATCGAATCGCTGTCCCCCGAGTCGGCCGAATCCAAAGTGAATACTAGCTGCTTCACACAGGCCTACTAATAGGTGCTCAGGTCTGGTCAGTAGAGATCTCATTAAACAGAGGTGTGGGGAGGAGCAAAGTATAGTGGCCTCCATGAGGGATATCTCAGGGCAGGGATCAGGGGGAGGTATGAAGGACTTGTCAGTACAATGTTGATTCCCAAAATGTCAACCTCTTGTAATCTGGAAGGCCAGGAGAGGTACAGGACACTGAATGCTTGTAACCGTTTGTCAGTTTTGTTCACTTGCTTCGCCTGTGAAATTCCTTCAAGATAGATCCTGTTGTATGGGAAGGTGAAGCAATATCTGAGTTGCCCGTACTTGGGACACTTTGCATGTCTTAAAAATACCATATTTATCTGCACACACCATGCACCATTTTCCACCCCCCCACCCCCCCAAATTGGGATGTGTTTGTTAATCAGAAAAGTGTAGTCACCATTGTATTAGTATTCAGGCAGGTGCAGGAGTCTGACTTAATGGCTCATTGCTTTTCATTCCAGAGTTGTTAATACTTGTCTTTTTCTTTTTAATGGCCTTGATGTTCCATTGATCAAACTAACCTTAGGGCCATTTTGCTGTCTGCTAGCAGCTCTTGGTCTACCTCTTCTTATTTCACAGCCTTGGAAACTAACTCTTTTCAAAATCATAAATCCTACATATGGAGACCAGTCTTCGGTGAGCAGCTTTGTTTTTCAGGGAGGTTGGGTGAGCTGAGGATTAAGCTGTCTCTGCTCTATGGAGCCATACTGCTGGAAAACTCTTTTTTTTTCTTTTTTTTTTTCCTTCATTCTACCTTTCAAAAACAAGATATGTATTATACTCAGGTGCACGTTATATACAATAAACTACAGTATACTAGTTACATGCTACTCAGGCTTCACTCCAAGGAAAGAAATGGCACTAAAAAGCATTGTCTGCTGCCTAACACTAGAAAAAATCTTTAAAATTGCATTGTAATGCATATGTTCACATGTGCGGAGAGATTGAAGGAGATGGATTGCAAAATAAACAGAGGATTAAAAACTGGGTCTTTTTTCATTCTATCATTGCCCCTTACATACCTACTTCTACCCAATGCCCTGCCTTCAGTCTTCCAGCTTTCAAGGGACATACTACTCATCTCAACTATTGAGAGAAAGCATGAGGAGAGACATTCTGTGTCACGAAGATCCCCTGAAGATGTGAGGGCGGGAGTGCAATTAGGCTTTTAAGGTGCCAACCTTTTGCAGTCTGTCCCAGATTTGTGCAGCCTGAAGGAGAATGGATTTCTGTGGTGTCTTTCAATCTTCCTGTGACCAGCATTTCTCTCTCTTTCGTAGAATCATAAAAAAGTAGGGGTTGGAAGTGATCTTAGGAAGTTATCTTGTCCAACCCCCGGCTCAAAGCAGGATCATCCCTATCCAGACCATTCCATACAAATGCTTGTCTAATTTATTCCTAAAACTGCAAACCAAGAATGTCATACAACCGTGAGGCTGTCTCTCACCACTGCAAGGGTTGCTAAAATACATCCAAGAGGGCCATGCCCCCTACTACAGAGGAAGGCAAATTCTTGTCTCATCCCTACCCTCTCCCCCTGCAGTCCATTTGAACTTGTTCTGACAGTATTTATTTCTGTATGTATGAGTTTCCCCCAACGCTTCAAATTTCAGGTAGCAGAGATGAGAAGAACACTGACTCCTTCCAACTCTCCAATGTCTTCTCCAAGTAAACATGGAGACAGGTTTATTCCCTCCAGAGCTGGGGCCAACTGGAGCATTAACTTCCACAGGATAAATGTAAGTATTGCACTGTGCAATATCAGGGCAAGGCCTTGTGGTGATAGGCGTGGGGGAGGATGTGATACCTTGCAAAGAGTTACCAAAGCTGATTTGGCAGGATCTTGCTCCTTCCCCCTCTCTGCATCAGTTCTCTTGCTGATTCAGAACTTGTCTCCCTGGAGAGTTACCATCAACTGTGTCCCTGATCTTTGTGACTGTACATCTGCAGATTTCTAAAGAGCATGGTGCCTTTCCCATTAACATCATTTTTTAAAAAAGATTTTTTTCAGATCTCTGTTCATGTGAGGATTGGCTTGATAGCATGCATTTTTCCTCCTTCAGGAAAATGAAAAGTCTCCAAGTCAAAACAGAAAAGCAAAGGATGCTACCTCAGACAATGGCAAAGGTTAGCTTTTTTTGTACCACTGTTCCCCCTGCATTCTTAGCTTTGATTTGAGCCTGAAGTCCAGTCTAAGTCACAAGCATGAACAGTAAAAATATAAGCATTCCTCTCAGTGTCTTAGTGTTGGACCTCCATTTTGCTTGGAAGCATTTCTCAGAGGAGAAGGATATCTTGCTCAAAATGGCTGATCTAATCTTGAATAAAGAAGTTAGCACTCGTGGCACAATTGTGATGTGGATACTTCTTTAGAAAGAACTAGATTGAACTTTGGGTGGGCTGCTGAGCTCATGACTTAGAAGAGAGAGGCTCTTTGGTCCCTTTTCTGTTCTTTTGAGCTGTCCTCTCCCAAAAATGTCTGTCTTGGCTGAATAAAGCTAGGAACGAGGTTAGCGGTATATTTTGTCTTCTCCTCATGCAGATAAGTGGATTTAAATTTAAAGGATGACCAGACATGGCATCCTCGCTTCCAGCTATGGGTTTCAAGCTTCAGTCCAGTCTGTTTGTTCCGGGCTTCGCTCAAGCATGTGTCTTTGTTGATGCAGATGGCCTTGCATACTCTGCCTTGCTGAAGAATGAACTCTTGGGAGCAGGGATTGAGAAGGTGCAGGATCCTCAAACAGAGGACAGGAGGCTGCAACCATCTACGCCAGAGAAGAAGAGCCTCTTCACAGTAAGTGTGGCTAATGGAAAAATGTCTTTTAACCTTCAATGCTTGTGCTATAACTTGCAGAGAGGAGCAGGCATTCCTCAAATATGGTAATAGGCACCTGGCACGTTGCTGTATCTGGCAGTCTCGACATTAAAATGAGTCATTGACAATGATGCTAAATAAGTAGGGTAGACAGTAGGGGCGTGCAAAACCGGCCGTATTCGATTTGGGTTTGGATTTGGATTCGGCCGAATCGGGGACAGTGATTCGAGTCATTGATTTGGATCACTGTCCTGATTCAATTTGGCCGAATCCAAATCTGAAGAGTCAGTGCTGATTCTGAGAAGATTTGGTGGCCGAATCCTAATAGAGTTGGGATACCCTTTAATCTCTCCAAATCGAATTGGAACCCTCTGAATTAATTCCAAGAGTTTCGATAATTTGGACGTAGACACAGCTTTAAATGTTTTTTCTACATACCTCAAGGTACCAGGCACAGCTTGCAAATGCTGTGATGCTGGGGTGGATGGAGCGTCTGACAGGAGCTCAGCAGGGTCCCCAGTGTGCTCCCAGGTGGACTCAGAAGTGGACCGGAAGTGCTTCTGGTCCACTTTCGGGTCTGCTGCCAAGTGCACTGGGGACTCCCCATACTTCTGTGGGACACTCAATCTGCTTGTATCCATAGCCTGTCTTCAAGCGTGACCACGCTCCCCCATAACTTGGTGTTGTTTGTGGGTCTTTGTCTAGCCGGGTCTTAAACACCTCCAAAGATGGAGATTCCATAACCTCTCTGAGTAAAAATTAACTTCTCCGTATTGTTTTAGAGTAAATATTTAAAGGAAATGTTAAGGGAAGGGACAAACGGGTAGAAAACAAAACAAACCTGCCTCCGTGCAGGATTTTGTAGGTAGCGTCTCATGCTGGGACTTGTACTGTGTAGGGTTGTTATATCTAGTGCTTTCTTTGTACAGTATTCCCTCAGTACCAAACGCTCCAGTCCAGATGATGGCAATGAGGTCTCCCCGTATTCCCTTTCACCTGTCAGCAACAAAAGGTAATAAGCTACCCACTGGGCAGGAAAAGAGGATGAGGTTCTTGACAGATTGGTTTTATAGTAACTGATTACCAACTAGCTACAGAATTTTGGACAAAGGAGTAGGAAGTAGGAGTTGTCCAGTTCCTAAAGAGCAAGCATCCTTAAAAATAGAGATTTTTGGTCAGTGTTTCCACTGGCACGTTCCTTCCTTTTCTTAGCTTCATTATAGGAACAAGAGCCTAACTTAATTCTCACCTTGGGTGGGTGTCACTGATGAACGAGCCACTAAAATGACTTCCTGTATTCTGTCCTTTAGAAAGGCTGTGATCAGTACAGTAGCAGTTTCTCTAAACTGGCTGGTACCATCACAGAGCCTTATAAGATATGCATATCTTTGGGTAACAGCCAGAAATTGCTAAGATCGCCTCGAAAGCCAACAAGAAAAATATCCAAGATTCCTTTCAAAGTGCTGGATGCTCCAGAGCTGCAAGATGACTTCTACCTGAACCTTGTGGACTGGTCATCTCTCAATGTACTCAGTGTTGGTCTTGGTACCTGTGTCTATCTGTGGAGCGCTTGCACTAGCCAAGTAAGTAATAAGCTAATCTAATCTATTTTATTTGCAGTGTCAGTTCTTCCCCTGCACTAAAATAAAATGAAATGTGTTTTATATTGAGTGCAACACTAAGGCCTCTGGCAGACATTCACTTAAGGCACAATGGGATTTAATTTCCTATCCCAACAATCGTGCCTCCTGCCATGCCACACCTATGGCAGATGTGCAATTTTTGGGAACAGATCCCACGCGCCCTACTTGGCAGTGTGCCCTAGAGAGTCATGGGCCTCGTGAAGCTGTGTAGTCCTGGGACTGAGACTTCCCTTCAGCTGATGGGTGTCACAGCCCCAGGACTGCACTGGAGTGAGTTCCACACTCTGGTGTTGTCCCACAGCAGGGACTGCCAACATGATTGGCAGTCTCTCAGTGCACTGATCACAAGTGCAATTTGAGGCATAATGAAAACTAGTCACAAAATTATTACACATTCTGTGAAATAATTTGGGGGCTTATTTTCACCCTTCTATCATGCCATTAATATCATAAACAGGTGGCCAGATCATTATTTAAAATGTGTTAATCGTGTCTTAAGCGTAACATCTTCCAGGGGTTCGGTAGTGCTCTTAGTCCCAGTTTTTAGCCTGTGAAATAGCTAATTTGTTAGTATGGTCATTATGCTGCTGCTGTTCAATTTCTTTCCCTTTTCAAGGTGACCCGGTTGTGTGATTTATCTGTGGAAGGTGATTCTGTAACGTCAGTGGGCTGGTCAGAACGGGTTCGTATAATGCTGTCAAACATGATTGATTTCATTTTCAAAAGTGCTGAGGACTTTCTGCCCCTCTCAACTACTGTTGCATTTCAAGATACACACCAAGCGCTCACTTTTCTGGGTAAAACAATTGGAACTGTTTTTGGTGCCTCTCCATTGATAGGAATGCAGTTTGATACATCAGTGTGAGCTGTATAGTTTAAGGGGGGGAAAAAAGTGATGCCAAAGACCATTAATTGCTTTTTGCCTTTTGTTAAAAGCTAGGCAGATGAGTCAGCTTTGACTAAAGCGACCATCTCAGCTATCCTGCTATGTAGATAAGGGTTTGGTATGTAGAAATGTATCATAAATGGAGTAGAGAAATCTGCCCATGTGTGGGTAAGTTGTGCTGTCAGTCCCCACAGTGCAACTCCCCGGGTGCCACAAACTTCGGTTAATATTTGCTGCTCATTGTGGAAAGTTGTTGACGTGAATTAATACAGTCGGTGCATTTCAAGTAATTCTTTGTAGTGCTACCGTGTAGCATGTGTTCTGTCTGGGGAAGGCCTGGGCTAAATATCTCAGGTTCCTGTTGAAATCCTTAGCGGCAAAACCCCTGCAGCCAAGTCCTCAAATACCATTGGATATTCTGGAGAAGGTAGGCTAGACTGTGACAGGTGGAGGACAAAGTGATCACGTCTCATTGCAAAGGACTTAAGATGCTTCATCTTGTCTAAACCAAGGACTTGATGATGCTACAGTGCTTAGAATATGCATGAAAAGTGCCAGTATTATTTGCCTTGAAAGGATTCTCTTGATGCATCTAGTTTAGTTCCTAGAGCAATTTTCTCCTAATATAAGTAGTAAGATGTTGAGGATGTGTATATACCCTGTTCGAGCACTCCCAGGTTAGCTGGAATTCCTTTGAGCATGGATGATCTCTCTTGAGACTTTATCCTTCTCTTTCCCGCGCCCCCCCGCCCCCTTTTTCAGAACCTCAAGTTTATGGTGTGGCCCTCTGAGTCTTTTTGTGTGCTTCTCCTTGCTGGCTTTATTGATTTGGAATTTTTCTTTTAATTTATTTAGGGGAACTTAGTAGCAGTTGGAACTCACAAGGGCTTTGTACAGATCTGGGATGCAGCTGCAGGGAAGAAATTATCCATGCTTGAGGGTCACACAGCCAGAGTTGGTAAGGAGCAAGTAGGAGACAAAGGATGAGGTGTTTTATTTTTAAATACCACCTTCTGATATAAAATATTGATCAATGAAAGCTAGAGCTGTCCACCTTGTAAGTGGCTGTGAGCCCTATGCCCTGTGGGCCATGGTAGTGGGGACCACACCATGGTGACCCACAGGTAGAGCTGACCCAAGCAGGGTGCGGGGCCCAGGGCAAATCAGCTTGTGCAGGGCCCTGACCCTGCATACCCTAGATGTGAAGAAGCCACTGCCGCCATTGGCAGGGTTGGGGTTTAGCGAGCAGCTGGATGCAAAGCCAGCGGTGGTGGTGCAGAGTCGCCACTCCTCCCGGCTCTGCAGGGGCCCTGGGATGGCTCTGGCCACAGGCCTCCTGGACTGCACTCCCTGCTAATGCCTCCCTTCCTTCTGCACCATACAGGCACCCCTCAGTTCACTGCTGCACTGCATGCTTGCATGGCCTCAGTCTGGGCTTTGGCTCCCCACCCTGTCCCTTGAGGCAAGGGCAGGCAGCAGAAGCCAGAGGGGAGAGGGGTGCTTGGAGGCTCTGGCTGCTGTTACAGGCAGAGCAATGCAGGGAGTAGTGGTGGGTGACAGTCTAGTGGGTCACAGTTTATTCCCTCACAGGCTGCCAGCCCTGAATTCAAACCATGTAAATACTGCAATAGTGCCTTAAACCTGATTAACAAGGAGTGCCAGAAATGTGGGGAGCAGGCATATCCTTGCAACTCCTGGGCTTTCTTCAAAAATTCATTTTAAATTTTCATTCTGTAGCAGCACTGACCTGGTTTGGGTGTGGTGATACATGAATCATTGCAGCACAAACTTCTGGCAAGTGCCATTTTTTTTAATTCATGTGCCTGAGGCAGATAAGGGTTGGTGTGCTATGTTACTAACCTTGTTGAATGTCCTTATTTTCTGGTTTCCAGTCTCCAGTTAAGTTGTTAACACTGGGAAGTTTTCAGTTCATTTTATCTTTAAGCAAGTAGTTTTATGGAAGAAAGCAATGCAACTCTAGCTCCCAGACCTAGATCCGGTGACCAGAACTCATGAGTCCCATTTCCTTATCCACTATTGACTTATCAAATGGTGGTGGTAACTCATGAGGTTTGTGTTTTGGAAACTGTTTTACAATCTTCAAACAAGTGCTGAAGACTTTTTTTTATAATGCTATAATCATATAATAGTATTGGTGCTTAACATGTGCATACTGTTTCCCCCCCCCCCCC
>NW_017729018.1:4360372-4368672 GCF_001723915.1 Gavialis gangeticus | reverse complement strand
GCTATTAATGACTGCATCAAATATCTCACTGTGCTTTGCTTGCTTCACAGGCGCCTTGGCATGGAACGCAGACCAACTTTCTTCTGGGAGTCGGGACAGAATGATCCTTCAGAGAGACATCCGGACCCCACCACTACAATCTGAGCGGCGGCTTCAGGGCCACAGGCAGGAGGTGTGTGGGCTAAAGTGGTCTACAGACCACCAACTCCTGGCATCCGGTGGAAATGATAACAAGGTATAGTACTGTTTTTGTTAGAAAGAAATTTGACCTCATCTCTGAACTTTCACTGCCAATTTCAAGAAAGTTTTCCTTCCTTCAAGCATATGCCTTCTTTTTTATTTAAGTTGCAGCCTCATTTACAATGTTTTTAAGGATGTTTTTTTTTTCCTGTCAACTTGCTAATTGGACTTAATTTGGCTATATTTGAGGAAGAGCAAAGCTAACCTACTACCCTTTCTAGTCTTCTACCATTTACTAAAGTAAATGGAGATTAATAGTCTGTTAGGAGGCCTGTGCAAAGTGGCTAGTATTTGCTTCAGACTCGCCAGGTGTTATCTGGCAGGGGGGCGATCCCCACTGCCCCATGCTGAGTGGTGGGGGCTCTGCCCAGCCCGGCCCAGCTCTAGGCCTTTTTTAAAAGAAAGAAAAGCCCTGACTCAACAGGTCGTGCCTGGCAGGGGGTGATTCCCCGCTGCTCCTCACTGTTCTGTGCTGTGTGGGAGGCTCTGCATGAGCCCCTGGAAGCCCCAAGGCCACTGCAGGAGCAGGTGAGTCTGGGGGGTTTTTTGCTTTTTTTTCTTTTTCTTAAAGGGCTGTAGCTGCAGCATGTGGGGCAGCCATGGGGGCCTGGGGGAGTGCGTGGGGGCAACATTTTGCCATTCAAAATAATTTATATTAAACTCCCTCCTGCAAATGTAAGTTTTTGAATTTGGTGTATGCAATGCAAGCTTGCAGTTTACCAGTGAGTATAGAGAAATATCCTGTGTTTCTAAGAAGTGGTTCTGAGAGCACCTTTTGGAATAGATTCCTGCACAGGTAACTTATGGGATGTATATTGGACCAAAGTCATGCGTACAGAGTATTGCCAGTTTTGGCACTCCTCCTCCAATAAATAAGACTTTTTGTCTTGTGATGTGGCTGGATTATTCAGTCACAAAGCAAGATAAAGGCCTTGCTGTTCACATTCATGGACCAGAATTCAGACCCTGGCTAAGGCTCAAAGGAAATGAGCTTTGGGATTTTATCCTAGGCTCAAATTGCAAAATCCCTCCTCAGTTTGAGCATGTTTGGTGGCTCAGAGGAAAGGTCCCATTTCAGGAATCTAAAATACTCAAGATGGAGGCGTGCTGGCAGAATTGTTCAGGCTGAGCTGTTCTGCTTTCGCTCTGTCTAGCTTTGGCTGGCACTATTTCCTTTTTTAGTGTAGGGGTTTGGAGACTAGAAGGTGGTACATGTGCTTAATTTATCTTGTTTCTTCTTTCCACTAGCTCCTTGTCTGGAATCACTCCAGCCTGAGTCCCGTTCAGCAGTACACGGAACACCTAGCAGCAGTGAAAGCTATCGCATGGTCTCCGCATCAGCATGGCCTGCTGGCCTCAGGTGGCGGGACAGCAGATCGCTGCATACGTTTCTGGAACACTTTAACTGGGCAGCCTTTACAGTGTATTGATACTGGGTCACAAGTGTGCAATCTGGCCTGGTCCAAACATGCCAATGAATTAGTAAGTGCTTCCCTATTCAGTGTCCTGCTGCTAATCTTCAGGTGTTGGGAACTGAGCCCCTGACTGTCTTGTCTTTTCCTCCTCCTGCAGGTGAGTACTCATGGATACTCGCAGAACCAGATTCTCGTCTGGAAATACCCCTCACTAACCCAAGTAGCAAAGCTAACGGGGCATTCATACAGAGTTTTATACCTGGTAAGCTATAATCCATACCTTTTTAACCAACTCTTCTGTAGCTTCTGATTCTGCTGTGACTACGTACAGTGATGGAATCCAAGGGCTGCTTTCAGCTGGATTCATGACTTCAGCAAGGTTTTTGATACGGTCTCCCACAACATTCTCGCAAGCAAGCTAAGGAAGTACAGGTTGGATGAGTGGACTGTAAAGTACATAGAAAACTGTCTGAATCATTGGGCTGAGAGTGCTCCTATACACATGCAGGGAGCCTGCTCCAATGCGCTGTAGAGCGTTGGAGCAGATTTGATTAATTGATTCTGCTGCAGTATGGAAACTGACGCACTCCAGCAGCCCCCAGCATCACAGGCATCAGCATGCCCACGCTGAAAAATGCCAGTGGGGCACTTTTAAAGTGCCCTGCTGTCATTTTTCAGCACAGGGGTGCTGATACACATGACACTCTGGGCGCTTTTAATTAGCGCAACTCTTGGACCTGCGGTAATTAAAGTGCCCCTAACACCTATGTGGACATTGGCGTCAGAAGCGGACTGGCCAAGTTTGACGACGGCACCAAACTTTGGGGTAAAGTGTCCACACCTGAGGACAGGAGGGCAATCCAAGTTGACCTCAACAGCCTCAAGAAATGGCCAGATGAGAACCTGATGGTGTTTAACACTGAAAAATGCAAGTTTCTCCACCTTGGGAGGAAAAACCCACAGCATGCTTATAGGCTTGGCAGTGCTACGCTGGCTAGCACTTCAGACAAAAGGGACTTGAGGGTCATGATTGACCACAAGATGAACATGAGCCTTCAATGTAATGCTGCAGCTAATAAAGCAAGCAAAACACTGGCTTGCATCCATAGATGCTTCTCAAGCAAATCCCAGGGTGTCATTCTTCCATTGTATTCGGCCCTGATGAGGCCGCAGCTGGAGTACTGCATCCAGTTTTGGTCTCCACGATTCAAAAAGGATGTGGAGAAGCTTGAGAGAGTCCAGCGGACAGCCACGCACATAAGAGGTCAGGAAAACAGACCTTACAATGAGAGGCTGAGAGCCATGGGACTCCAGCCTGGAAAAGCGCAGGCTCAGGTGATCTGGTGGCCACCTAGAAGTTTATCAGGTGCTCACTAGGGTCTGGGGGAACGTCTGTTCACCAGAGCACCCCAAAGGATGACAAGATCCAACGGTCACAAACTCCACCATGACCGTTTCAGTCTGGACATAAGGAAGAACTTCTTTACTGTCCAAGCCCCCTAGGTTTGGAATAGACTGCTGCCGGTGGTAGTTCAGGCACCTACCTTAAATGTCTTCAGGAGACATTTGGATGCCCATCTTGCTGGGAACCTATGACCCCTGCTGACTTCCTGCCCTTTGGGCAGGGGGCTGGGCTTGATGATCTTCTGAGGTCCCTTCCAGCCCTAATGTCTATGAACCTCTTGGAGCACATGTATAAACACCCAGAGGGTAGTAGTCAATGGCCCCATGTCTGTTTGGCAGCCAGTATCAAGTGGAGTGCCCCAGGGGTCAATACTGGGGTTGGTTTTGTTCAATATTTTCATCAGTGACCTGGAAGATGGGATGGAGTGCACCCTTGGCAAGTTTGCAGGTGACACCAAGCTGTGGGGGAGTAGTGCATACGCTGGAGGGTAGGGCTAGGATTCAAAGAGACCTAGACAAATTGGAAGATTTGACCAAAAGAAATCTCATGAGGTTCAATAAGGAGAAGTGCAAAGTCCTGCATTTAGGATGGAAGAATCCCATGCAGTGGTACAAGCTGGGGACCAACTGGCTAAGCAGCAGCACTGCAGAAAAGGACTTGAGGGTTACAGTGGGCAGTAAGTTTTATATATGAGCCAGCAGTGTGTGTATGACAGTGCAGGGCCAGGGTTTCCATGGAGCCTAGCCTGAGCAGCGCTGGCATGGCACATGGCTGGGCGAGGAGCTGCTCCGGGGCTGGGATCTTGCAGTGCAGTTCCCTGCACAGCCGTGTGACTTGCCCACGCTGCTGGAGCCAGTCTCTAGAAATCCTGGCCCCATGCTGCTGGGGTCCCCATGGAAACTGGCTGCAGCGATGCAGGCAGGAGCTGTTGGGAAATGGAATCCAGCTGCCAGCTGGATCCATCATTTTGCCCACCTCTGAACTAGACTGTTCTCAGTGGTGGCAGATGACAGCAAGGAGCAGTGGTCTCAACTTGAAGCAGTGGAAGCTTAGGTTGGATATTAAAAAAATAAAGCACTGGAATGGCTTGCCTAGAGAAGTGGTGGAATCTCAATTCTTGGAGGTTTTTAAGGCCCAGCTAGACAAAGCCTTGGCTGGGATGATGTAGGTGGGGATGGTCCTGCTTTGAGCAGGAGGTTGGACTAGACCTCCTGAGGTCCCTTCCAACCCTAATTTTCTATGATTCTCTGTAGCCATTTGTTAATCAAAACTGCGTGTAGCAGGGCCATTGATAATTTGGCTCTTCCCGCTTGTTGACATGGAATAGGCTTCTTGACTTGACACTTCACATTGTATGGTGAATTTTACATCTTGACAGGTGTCAAAACTTGCCAAAAGTGAGCTTCTCTCATTCCCAAAGGAGCATGGTAATTAGATCTTAAGGTAGTAAAAGCCAGCTGCTGCTTTGGCATAAAAAGCTCTTTACTCTACTCTTCTCCCCTCTTTCCATTTTCTGTTCTCTGTGTTTCTTCTTTTTAGTACAGTATAAAATGTCCAGTGTGATATTTTTTTGGTTAGTTGGTTTTTGGTTTTTTTTGTTTGTTTAATCCACCTCTGTCTCTGGATAGATTCTTCTCTTGTTCACCTTATGTGCATAGCCTTCACTCGCATAGTGCTTTTGGGAGGCTTCACTAGAAAACACCATGAGTCAAATCTGTTGAAGGGATATGTACTAGCCAGAGTGTGTTTTAGAAGTAAATCATTTGTGTAATTAACAGGGCTTAAAATGCCAACAACACTTCTGTATCTCATTGCTGTTTTTATAATAGGCTAATGCATATCCCCTTGAGGTTTAAATAAAACATCGCTTTAGGCAGGAATGAGATCCAAAGGTAGGAGTTACCCCTGAGTATCCTGTAGAATGTAAATAAGGTCTATTCCCAAATTTTACAATTTGATTTCCTCCTGCCTGATCATCTAAGGTGGCCATTCAGAGCAAATGCTGCTGGAGAATGGGGGTGGGGGGATGGGGATTGCGATCACTCAGTAAAATGTATTTTGCAGTCTCTTTATTCTCTCTCTTTGCCCTAGGCAATGTCTCCTGATGGAGAAGCCATAGTTACAGGAGCTGGAGATGAAACCCTGAGATTCTGGAATGTTTTCAGCAAAACCCGCTCAACAAAGGTAAAATCCATAGTCTCTAGTGGTCAGTTTCTGGAGCAAACTAGGTCCATCAGGGGAGGAGTCACCAAGGATGAGGCTTAATGGTTAGCTGTGCTGTCAGCTTTCTGGGTGTTTCTCTTGCATGATCAATTCACCTCTTGTATATTCTTTCCCGTAGTTGTTTGTGCAGTAAGTCGTCATGGGAGTGGGGCCAGGGTCAGAGCCTGGGCATAAGGTTAAAGGGGTTTGTGATCCTCGGTTGAAAGTTACACATTAGGTCTTCACACGGGATGCATCTACATGTGCACGTTAGTGTGGAGTTGACTAATTAGCTCCACAGTAGAGCATCACAATCTACACGTTTCTATTTTTAAAGAAACCTTACTGAGGACACAGAAACAAACCATTCCAGTGTGCTGGAAGAACAGCAGATACAGCAGGTGACCAGCTTGGCTTAGCAGAGAACACTTGAGTAGACTTAAACATAAAAAGGAAGCTTACAAGAAGTGGAACCTTGGGCAGAGGACTAGGGAGGAGTATAAGAATATTGCTTGTGCATGCAAAGATGAAATCAAAGGCCAAAGCGCAATTGGAGTTCCAGCTAGCAAGGGACATGAAGGGTTTCTACAAGCATGTTGGCAAACAAGAGGAAGGTCAAGGAAAGTGTGCGTCCCTTACTGAATGGGGGAGTTAACCTGGTGACAGATCATGAGGAAAAGGCTGAAATATTCGATGCCTTTTTTTACCTCTGTCTTCACAGGCAAGGTCAGCTCCCAGACTACTACACTGGGCAGCACAGTTTGGGGAGAAGGTGAGCAGCTCTCAGTGGTGAAAAAACAGGTTAGGGACTATTTAGAAAAGCTGGACATGGACAAGTCCATGGGGCCAGATGCAATGCATCCAAGAGTGCTGAGGCAGTTGGCTGATGTGATTGCAGAGCCTCTGGCCATTATTTTTTTTAAAACTCATGGTGACAGTGCCCATCTTTAAGAAAGGGACAAAAAAAGATCCAGGGAACTACAGAACAGTCAGACTCACCTCAGTCCCAGGCATACATGCAGACACTGTGTCCAGGCACAGTTGTCTCTGACGTGAACTGCGCCGGAGTTTATTGCATTACCTTAGTTGCTTGTGTAGATGCACCCGGAGATGAGTATCACAGCTAAGCACAACATTGTTTTTAATCTGCGTTTATAACACTGGATATCTTGCTATGCTGCTGACATGCCACTAGAACGTGTGCAAGATGGCGTTGTGTCTTGGCCATATGCTTACAGTTGTGTCCTTGGGATCTGTATCCTTTAACTTCTAGCTGAGTTGTCCAAAACAACAAATTTAAGAAAAAGGGGATTTTGTAAATTTGACCCTGAGAGGTACTGTGGATAGAGATTTCCTCAAAATATAGTTCAGCAAAAATAGACTTTTGCAGGACTGTTCAAGAAGTAGCTTCAAACACAAAAGGAGGTAGTAGAGTCAAGGGCCGTGATGTCCTGAATGGGCTTGAGAAGGGGGAGCACAGTGGGGAGGGAGAATAAACTCATTCCCTCATGATTATGAAAACGATGTACTACAGAATTAACCCATTTCTCCCATTATTGCACTTGCTCTTCCTTTATACATGTTTATGTGCTCTGAGTGGCTGATCTCTTGCAACAAGGATGCTTGGAGTTTGAACCTACCTTTGAAGGGTTCCAGACCCTGTTTCCCTAGACTTGTCTGTGTTCAAGTGCAAGCTTCTTGGGGGAATATTTCCTCAGCAGTGTAGTGATGTTGTATGTACTGTACTCATCTCTCAGCAAATAACTGAATTGGGCATCTTGGTACAACACTGGTTTCTCTTTTTCCAGGAGTCTGTGTCTGTTCTGAACCTCTTCACCAGGATACGGTAAACCCCACCCACTGCACACCATGAGACCACAGTATGATATACCGGGAGAAAACCACTAAGTTGGCGTGCATGGATCCCCAAACTATCAACCAGAAGAGGGGGAGGGAAGTGTCACTGGGACTGAAGGATGGACCTTCAAGATACTTTATTAAATACATGATTGTGAACCATATTGGACAGTATTTGGGATTTGGACTGGGAGGGTAATGGAACTGCCAAAGGCTTCACTTTTCATCAAGGGGCATGGGTACAAGAGGGAAAACTGAAGAAAAAAACCCCTTAATCTTATGTTGTACATTGGGCAGAACTTGTATGATATGGACCATTAACTAAGACCAGACCAAGAGCATCCCAACTGCTGCTTTGTTACATATGATGGGAGAAGAGTTTCCTTGTTGCTTTGGAGGGAATAGTTTTAATATGCTGCTGTGGGTGTCTCATTCTGCAATTTGATCAACACCTTTGAAAGCAGGAGCTAGCCAGGCTTGATCAGATCTAATTGGTGCAAAGGGACGCACCTTTGAGCTGGGCAGTGGCCTCTCAAATAACAAGGCACTGTTCTAGCCTTGCATCCATTTTCCAAATAAAATGGAGAAATGCTTATTTGTTTCCCCTTAACACAGTGTTCTCCATTTTTAAAAAGATGCTGCAGTACTTGATATTTCCGTTCACTTAAGTCAGTTTAATTTTCAGCACCTCTGATGCCTGGCTATAAAAAATTTTTAATTCTTGTCTCTCAATTTTTAGAAGGGTTTTAATGGCCCTCTCATGTGTTGAAGGGAAAGATTACTGCACAATCAACATTTTGTTGTTTTTTTTTTAAAAAAAAAAAAAGAAACAATACATGTTCAAGGCTGGTCTTTAGATTTTTAGTTGAATGCATACAAACAATGGCTTTTACGAAGACCCAGGAGTGTTTTATTTGGAGCTTCCTTCTGTGCCAATTATTGCAAACCAGTCGCTGCAGAGTGTCTTTCAGAGGACAAAGCCAGTTGAGATGAGTATGTAAAAAAGACTACTGTGGATCTGTTTTCAAGGCAAGGTGATTGTCTTTTCCACTTAAGAAGGAAACATCGTGTCTAAATCTCTGCACAAGACTTTTTTTTTAAAGAAAGGGGGAGAGGTGTTTCATGCTTTTTCTTTCTCTTTCTTTTTTTTTTTTTTTTTTTTTTTTTTTTTTTTTTTTTTT
>NW_017729018.1:4345928-4360320 GCF_001723915.1 Gavialis gangeticus | reverse complement strand
TTTTTTTTTTTTTTTTTTTTTTTTTTTTTTTTTTTTTTTTTTTTTTTTTTTTTTTTTTTTTTTTTTAATCAATTAGGTCAAAGCCAGGGACCCATTTTTAAGTTGTTATGGGAGAGAGATCCTGCCAGTTTGGAGCCTGTGTGAAGAATGCATTGGGATGTGATGCAAAGCACTTGAGTGTGTATGTTGTTTTTAATTTAAGAGAAGCTGTTATGCTTGCAGCAGCCTCTTCCTGTCTCACTTTGTACATGTGCCATCGCTCACCCGGCTGTGCTTCTGGCTCTTCTGCTCACCTCTTTGCCTCCTTTGTAACACATTTGGATGTAAGTGCTGTGTCCTGTTTTTTGTTTTGTGTTTTTTTTTGTCGTTTTTCCGTGTGTGTGTATAGACCTCGTCCTGTGTCAGTACAGTGTGCAGGCAGATACCTTTTGTGAAATTGGACTGCGGGGCTGGGGAAGGTGTGGAACGCAGTTGCTTGCTTTTTTTTTTGCTTTTTTTTTTCTTTCCCCAACATCACCTAACCCATTTTTTTGGAAAGCAAAGGCATCCAGGGTGGCAAGGCTGGCAAAATGCATTGGTTAATTCATTCCCTGTTCGCGACGGCCTTGACTGAGCATGCCATTCACATAGTGCCTGGATGCTGCTCTCCTCAGTGGCTTGACACAAGCACTGTGTGTACTGGAGATGCTTCCAGGCTCTTGTGTGCCAGGTACATGCCATGTTCCTTAGCAAAGTTGACAGCCTTGGGCATCTTGAAAGCCAAAAGTGGGATCAGAAAATTCTTATTTATTCCCCTGCCCTACTCTCCTTTCCCAGTCATAATCTCAAACCAGGTCTGCTTTGCTGTTTTCTTGCTACAAAACTACTGAGAATTGTAAAAATAGTCTAATGGCTTCCAGACTCCTCTCCTGCTGTTTTGTACATTCATTGGCATCTTTAAACATCACAATGCTGAAATAGCCATCATAAAGCTCTGCAGAATTGTTACCCAATTAGATTAAGTTGGGCAAGCATGTTTGAATTGAAAACACCACCTGCAGTTCAGCATGGTTTATAAACACTGCCTGTTCCATTTGTAGTTGCCCCAAGAGAGTAGAGTGGACTAGGGGAAAGTACTGCATGTGTTTTATATGGGGGGGAGCTGCTTCTGTGGATTAGTATCACACCTGCAGTCTAGGCTTTGAGAACTCTCACTTAGTCTAGAGATTGGGCGTTAGCAATTATCATGAGACACTTCTTCCTCATAGAGAGAGAGAGATCGGCAAAAGAAGGGGAATTTGGAAGCTGTCCCTGAGGCAGGTGTAACACCTGAGAGAAGAAGATGCTTTGGTTTCTGTTTGGAAAATGCACGCATCTATTTAATGAGAGAGTTTTGAGGGGTTTATAGAAAGGAATGGCAGAAAGCCATGCATACCAGCAGAGACTATTGTGGGGTGGGAAAGGTGAAACTTGGGATGTGCAGTGTTCCTAGTCTGCCCTTTTAGGAGCGAGTGCCTGCACTGACCTCAAGCAGGCACTATTAACAGTTCATCCTCATTTCTCCCTGCCTTGTGATAGAGCAGAGCAGGCTCAGAGGATGTTAGCCAAGTTTTTCCATATATACACCTTAAAGCCACTTCTGCTGAGACGTTTGCCTGAAGTGTTCAAGCTTTAGATGAGAAGTGCTGTGGTCTGATGTGTCCAACTGCTATAGGGATGTTTGGCAGCTTCCTTGTTTCCTACTGCAGCTCCAGCGTGGGATTGCATTCCCAGAGTCCAGCAGGGAGGGGGTATCTCCTTAGTCATTGTCTTTTTCCCCTCACTAATATTCCCCTCACTTAGTCACACAGGTTTGGCAACTGCGTTGCTATCCCTCTGTTTGCTTAGAAAGTAAATCCAGACCTGCTCTGAGATGGGACCATCCCTTTTTCACTTCCTTATTTGATCAGCTCAGCAGGGAAGGATAGTTGCCCCCAATCCATATCTGACTTAGGGTAGAGTGAACTGGCAATCTGACAAGCATTTAAATGCATCTGCCAATGGAATGAATGGTGGGGCTAAGAGAGGAAGAGGGAAGTTATTTTACTTCTGCTTATAGTACTGGAACTGTAAAATAGTGTCCCCTTTTAAAAAAAAGGATAATGACAAAATGTAAAGGGAACTGTTCCAGTGACTGGCTTCATGTCTGTTCAAGTAACAGCCTATAGTCCCCTCCCTGCCCTTCCCCTACCATATGGTCCCACTTCACGTGCAGCTGCCAAGGAAGGTAGATGGCTGGGTCCATGAAAGTGCCCTCAAAAGGTATCTCGCCAGGGTGTGCGTGTGTGTTTGTGGGTATGCAAGTTTGTCTAGATTTTTCATGTAGGCAACTAGTGTGAAGTGACCGGCTGTCTGGCGTGTGCTGATTAGCGTTGTAAATGGAAAAAAGCAGAAATCTTGTACGCTTGTATTTTCAATGTATGAAGCATAAAAGTACTGAAATGTACAGTTCAGTTTGAACAAAGGGTTTCCCCTCAGAGTTTATGCAGATAAATCTAAGAACTTGTGGCATTGTTACATATAATACATCATATGGAAAATATAGAGAACACTGTAACTTTTTCATGTAAAGCAATGTTACTGGCATTAAACAAGTTGTGAATTTAAGTCTGTCACTGCATGAAGCATGTATAGGAGTGGTCTTCTCTTGTGCATGCCAGTTGACTGTGCACTCAGATATTTAAGTGGACTCTCATGCCACAGACTCCCCTGCCTTGGGACAACAATCAAAGTGACCATATAAACATGAAATTTTGCATCATTTTTTAAAAACATCTGTTTATAATAAGACAAAGTATGGCCCAGGACAGATATGATGGGATGTTTTAATGGAGAAGGGTGGGGGTATCATTGCATTCTCGATTGCTGTGGTATGTAAATCCATCTGGCTTCCTCTAGTCTTCACCCAGCTGTCTAATACAGTGGTTCTCAAACTTTTTCAGACTCAGGAAATGCCAGCTCTTAGCTTTCACTCTATTTTTCTGTAGGCAAAAAAACCCAAAACCAAAACAATTTTTTTGTGCAAAGAATTCAGAAAGATCCTAATAGGTCAGAATGTCTCTGACACTCCAGATTCCTGTGTGAAAGCTCTACATTTTATCTTGTGAATCACGTTTGTACACCTACCAGTTTATACCATTGCGTGGCACCCTTGAAAGGCTCTCAAGGTACAGTATAGTGCAGCGGCACACTGGCTGAGAATCGCCACTCTTGTAATTCCTGCCGTAGGAATTTAGCTGATGGATCTGCTAGTATCCCCCAGGCTAGGCTAGATTCAGTCTTGCTCCCCTCCATTCTTCTGGCAGAGGGAACTAATCAGTTGACTGACCTGCCAGTTTTAACATCTTGTTTTAGGCTTGAAAGCAGCTCTATGCAAAGCTTGCCTCCTAGAGCTCACTAGGTTTGTCTACACATGCAAATGCTGCAGGATGGGTTTACTCTAGAGTAAATTACTCCAGGGCAGAGGTTCTCAATCCCCAGGCCATGGCCCGGTGCTGGGCTGCAGCAGGTTGGCTGCCGGTCTGCAGCACGGTCGGCTGCCAGACCAGAAATGGTTGCAGACTGGCAAACTGTGGCCCACCAGAGCCAGGTGGAGAGGCTGTGGCTCCTTGCGCAGGGCCTGTGGCAGCGCAGGGTGTGGCCCACCCCACTGCCTGAGGGATGGGGCTATTCTTACCTGTCTTCCAGCTGGAAATTCTGGCCACAGTTGGCTGTGACTGCTGGGTCATGGGTTGCCAGGCCACGCCATAAAAACTTCGGGAACCCCTGCTCTAAGATAAACCCACCCTGGGCAGGTGTCTACATGTGTGGCGATTTGGGAGTAAATTTGCTGCTCCTGGCAGCAGCCTGCTCCCGGCCCTGCACTGGCTTCCTGCAGTAGCCGGGGGGAGCTTTAGGCTCCTCTTGGGTGCTAGCCCAGGGGCTGGCAGGTGAGCACAGGACCAGCAGACAGTTGTCTCTTGGTGGGGGCTGAGAGATTGCTCCCTGTCCCTGGGAGCTGTCTGCTGCCGGGGCAGGCTCAGGTGGCAGAGCCGAGGTAGCGACAGTGTCCACCTGCCCTGGCAGTAGGGAGCTCCCAGCCCCAGCTCCCTGGGGTGGGGAGCTTGGAAAGAACTGCAGGGGAGGGGAGCAATTGCAGAGCTGGGACTGGGAGCTCCTTGCTGCTGGGTCAGGGGGGCATTGTCCAGGCCCAGGCTTCAGTGGCAGAGCCCGCCCCTGCAGCAGGCAGCTCCTGAGGGCAGGGAGGGAGCAATCTCCTGCCCCCTGCTGCCCATCTACCAACCACACATGCCATACTGCACAATAATTAATCAGCAGTTAATTTACTACTTGCATTTGCAGGTAGCAAATTAACTGCTGAGTACAAGAAATTAATGTGCAGTAAGGGTCGGCACATGTAGACAGTGATGCTTACTGTGCAGTAATTAGCTCTACTGCACAGTAAAGCGTCTCTTGTAGACATGCCCACTAAGTAGGAATGTTAACCCACTTGGTTCTCTTGCACAGTTCTAGGCTCCTTACACACATTCAGTGTGACACCCTCAGAAGTGGGTCATATACATACACAGCAGCAAGCTGAGCTGAGTAGCTAACATACTCCGAGGTATTGGTGGCAAGAGAGGAAGCACGTACTAGGGGAGTAGGGAACGGCCACAATCTGTGCTGTGTGTATTTCACTGGAGATTGCCAGTGTAGGGCTCTGGGATGGCAGGATGCAGGTCTCCTTCCTCCCCTACCTGCTAATCGACAGCTCTGAGCAAGCCTCCAAGTTGGTTTTGTCTAGACGTCAAACTACCAGGCTGTCCACAGTTTGTCTGAGCTGCTGCTTCCTGGATGTCTGACCCCGTTATGTGCTTCACCTCCATGTTGAAACCCTCTAGGGCACCCAAGGCAGAGGATCTGAAACTACCCCCCTCCAAACCTCTTGATTTCTGCCCCCATCCCTGCTACCAGTGACAGGGGAGTGGGGTGGGAAGACCACATTCTCAGAGAGGGTTGCTGCGCTAGGACAGGCTCTGTGTGTATTGGGAACCCTTCCTTTAGCAGAGCAATGAACTAGTAGCTTCCCGGTGAAGGAAATGCATCAAACCAGTGAGAAGGCATCTCTCCAGAGGGGGAATTCCTGCTCCATTAAGGTACCCAAAGCCTCCTCATTCCTTTGTTTCCCAAGGGGATGATGTAAAGCAGCTTCAGCTCAGCTCTGGCAGGCCACACTGCCCTTGGGCTAGGATGAGAACAGCCCAAGGGGAATTGGCTCTGGCCTACTGCAGCAGGGGCCTGAATCCCACCGGCTCGGTGGTCTGGAGAAGCTGCTGTAGCCCACCTGCCATCCCTCCTGCAGGACCCAGCCCTGCCTGCTGGGACTTCTGGCTGTCCCTGCTGCTGCCCGGTTGCCCGGGGGATGGTTGCCATGCTCTCCTTACAGCAACAATAGCCTGGATATGGCAGCTGCCTTGCAGGTGCAGTGCGAGCCGTGGGCTGAGAGGAGGCAGCCATGGAGGCCCTGGATTTGGAGGCAGACCGTCCATATGTCCCCCAGGGGACTCTGGAAACTGATTTCCCCACCCCCTTGTACAGGTGAGAGACTCCCCGTGCCTCGGAGTGAAAAGGTCACGGTGGGAGTGGGAGGCAGAGCTGGGCTGGGCTGGGCTGGGCCCCAGCTGGGGGTCAGGCAGCCTCAAGTTTTAGCACCTGCTCTGTTGCCAACTGTGGCACTTGGCCGGCTGGGCCTTGGCTTCCCAGGCGGCACAGAGGGCAGCTGCAGTGTAGATGCTCCAAGTGCTTTGCGGGCACGAGGCACCTTCCCTGTCTCCAGCACCAGAGCTGAGGGGTGAGATGTTGTTGGGATGGGGCAGCATGGACCCATCTACCCTGCACCATAATCCTCAGTCCAGAAGGGTCTTCCTGCTCTGCCTCCTGGTTCTCGATAGACCCCCAAGCACGTCCCCCCAGTAGCGTTCCCTGCTGTGTATGTGGGGTGCGGGAGGGCTGAGCCACCTTCCAGGCTTTCCCCTTTCACAGCTGGCTGTTCACCCACCTGTCAGTATGGGGTGGGAGGTGTGCTCCCTAGGCTTGGCTCTGACCTGAGTAAACCTTGAAGCCCTGATCATCTGTGGGGAAGCACCTTTTTGCGAGCTTCTCTCCCAGCTCTCCCAGGGCTGGGCCTGCCTCTTGGCCCTGACCTGGTGCTCTGGGGGCATGTCAGGGGTTCACCTTGCAGTTGGGGCAGGCAGATGGGAGGTGCTTAGAGTCCTGTTTGTAGGGCATGGAGTGCTTGCAGTGGCATGGAGCCCAGCACAGGCAAATCAGAGTCCAGAGTATGGCAGCTGAGGGGTTTGGGCAGCTTGTGCTGTGGGCTTGTGCCATGCCAGCTCAGGTGCTGCACCCACATCCGTGTTCTAGTGCCCTTGGACCTGACTCAGGAGTGAGAAAGGCCCCAGGTGGCATAGGCCAGAGGGGATGTGACCTGACAAGTCAACGGAGGGGGCTCTGGCTATGCAGCACCTCCTGTTTGCAGGCCCAGTGCCCAGCTCTAACCACCCTTCTTGTTTGCAGTGACCAGTACCTGACACTGCGAGGGCCCCGCAATGCCCCCATCCTGAAGCAGGCCGTGCGCTGGTCATGCACCCCCATGGGCTGGGATGCCCGCGGGCAGACCTGGTACACAGGGCTGACGAATAGCGACAACCGAGATGCCTGGTACACACTCACCAGCCCTGTCAGCCAGGAGGCCTACCTCCGCTGGGCCCAGGCCCATGCCAAGCGGGAGCAGAAAACCCTGCCCCCTGGTAAGCTGGAGCGGGGGGGACCTAGAGGGGAGGCTGGGCCACTTGAAACGCCCTGTGAGGCTTCTTGTTTCACCCTGTGCTGTTACAGTTGGTGGTGCCCTGCCTCTCTGCAGAGCCAGGTCCCACAGGGATTAATGCCAGCAGCAGCTGCCTCCACTGCCCTACAGTAGCTGTTGGCTTGAACTTAGCAAGGCATCTGCTGCCTGCCCAGCCCCAAGCATTCCTCACAGCCTCCCTCCCCTGTCACATGCCCTGCACTGGCCTCCTGCTGCCAGAGGAGCTTGAGTTAGCACCAGCAGTGGGAGCAGGATGTGCTTCTCTGCCCCCACGACCCCAAAATGTATCCTCACCTTGATGCCAGCCAGAATGTGAACCTGGGGCAGGGCACCTGGGCTATGTGCTGGGCTGGCCAAAGTGTGTTTCCCCCAACGTGTAGGGCAACTTATGCAAAGAGCTGTAGGAGATGAGCCAGCAGCCCCAGGGAGGACAGCACCAGAGAGGTGTGTTGGTTCCAGTGCCTGCTTGCACCAGGGCTAAGTGCCAGTTGCCTGCATTAACTCTGCGTGGCAGAGGTGCTTTTGACATGCACTGAGTGCTTCCTTGTGATGCTGCGCTCGTGTTTTCCTGCCTGCTGCACCCTGCTGATGGAACCTGAAGGGGCCCCCGTCTCTGTCTCTATAATTGTCCCCACTGTGCAGCTAGGAGGTCCAGGCTATGCTTGGGAAGGGAAGGAGTACTGCTTGCACACCCCAGCTCTGCCACTGCCTGGCTAGGGGACTGCTGGGCAAATCACTAAACTGCTCCATGCCTCAGTTTCCCTGTGTTGTGAAGCCCAGTGCATGTAACGCTCTGTGCCTTCCTCCCTGGGAGACCCTTGGGGGCATCTGGTCATTCTGGAGAACACCTGGGAAGTGGCATTGAAACAGTCCCTCTCCTTCCCAGCGCCCTGCCCTTTCCATCCTGCCCGTGCTTCCCAGGCTAGAAGACAGCAGCTCAGCAGAGTAGCGGCATTTCCCTTCCAACATCATTGGAAGCTTTGTGTTGTTGCAGACATGCGAGTGGGAGCTGCATTTCCTAGGACACCGGGCTCTTCAGGCCAGAGCTTCCTGTTGGCTGCTCTTTCATTACCCCTCAGGTGCATGTGCATGAGCACGAGGGCTGGAGAATACAAGTGAATGTCAAATATCCTTCTCCCCTATGCGCTGCTGGGGCTTGGAGTGCCTGACACCATCTCAGTGTGTGCTTGTAGATAGGTCATCACATGGAGTTCCTGGGCCAGGAGCGGAGCTCTGTGATGCTACTCTAGTACATATAAAATAACGGGCTAAGATGCCCTGAAAAGAAATTTGTGAGGGATGCAGACACACAGCTTGTATACTTTAAAGGAGATGGATTTTCCTCTGGTGTAAATGGAGTGGACGTACAGTGCACAGCTTTACAGCAGTGCAAGTCAGTCCACTCCAGGAAAGCAAGGAGCATCCTTACCCCAGTGTACTGCATGGGTGTCTGCTCTGAGCGATCTTTCCCAGGGCAGCTGTCTGCTCAGAGTAGACCAGCTCCTCTGCTGCCTTGCAGCTGGGCACTGTAATAGCTCTTTGCTGCAGGCAGACCATGAGCACAGCTGAATTTGATCCTTATACAGAGTAAACTCTGGACTGAATTAGTCCCTCATAATTGTGCTGTGTGCACGTGCCCTGGTTCCCCTGCAGGTCCTCCTCTTGCATCTGTGTATGCCTGGAGCCTTGGGGAGATGCATTTTGCAATGGCAGCCATTTGCTGGGGCTCTTATTAATGGTGTGAGCTGTTGGCCCTGTTCCAGCGTCACCCAACATGTGCTGTGCAGGTGCACGTGGCAGGGGCCACCCAGCGCTCAGAGATCTCCGGGGCTGCTATGGCAACGTTTCGCACCCATTCTCCTCTCCTTGTGCCCTGATGTGTGAAGACACGAGGAGCGGGGAAATGGGGACTTGCACCTGGAGATCGGACTCAAGGATCTCTACCCCTGCTGTGGCGCTGAGGGGTTTTGGATCTAGCGCACCTGCTGTCTTGCTCGTGTCTTCCCAACTTGTTCAGGAAGGGAACAGGCAGTCGTGATGTTAGTCTGGGAACACGCTGCAGGAGAAGCTGAGGATACAAGCTGTGCATCTCACTAGGGGCTTTGCTTGTAGAGAGCTGAATGACAGGTGGTGGTAAAGGATTAATCCCTGGTGACAGATCTCTTAGCTGCCTGCAGCCATTATCCTGTCACCTTCTGAAACGCCGCCCCCATCACAACCCTTGCTTACCTTTGTGCTGTAACATGTTTATAGTGTCTCTTAATCACCAGCCTCTTGAACCACGTGAGTGGAGCCCTATAAAGCAGCCATTATCAGCTCCCATGGAGACGGGCAGCAGCATAAAACCCTCAGAGAGCCTAGGATCTGGTGAGGGCATTGCTAGGCCTGGTGCTGATGACTGATGCCAGCAAAGCTCAAGCTCAAGGCCTTGCTGTGCTGGTCAGGGGAGCAACTGGGATGTGGGTGGGTAGGTGAGGGGCTCACTCTAGAGGGTTGCAATGCAGGGGAACTGAGGAGTCAGCAAAGGACCAGTCTAGAGGTGGGGTGGAAAAGAAGCAGTGGGCCAGGGGGCATCAGAAGCAGGATGCAGGGATCCAGACTGGCATCACTGGCCTGGGGGTCCAGAGCAGGCAGCAGTAGCCATAACAGACAGGGACGCAGGCGATTGCCAAAGGAAAGCCACCAGCCAGAAGCTGACTGTCCGCAGACAGGTTTGAACTGGAGTCAGGAGCAAAGCGGGGCAAGGAGCTGGCAGGCCTGGAACAAAGAGCCGGCAGGTGGGAGCCACCAAATGAAGGACACGGAGTCAGAAGCCTGGGGCCATGGGCACACCTGTCAGGTCCTGGAGGCTGGACAAATGCAGGGCAGCAAAACAGTTCCTGCCCCAAAGAGCTGATGTGCAAAGAGCCTCGGGACACAGGAGGCAGGAAGAGCACAAAGGAGCCATGAGACACCATTGGTCTCAGCCTCCCAGCCATGGGCAAGGATGGGGCTCCCATGCCTGTACCCCTGAGCAGTGCACAGGCTGCATCCTGGCTGCTTGGGGCTGCAAAGGGGAGGAAGCTGCAGCAAAAGAAGTGCAGTTCTCTGCCCTGCGATCTCCACAAGAGGTGGCCAGGCCATGGCAGGGGCTGGGGATGCTGGGGGTGAGTATCTGAGCTGCAGGCATAGGGGTGTGGGAAGGAGCCAGGCTCAGGGCTAGGAAGGGCATTGCACTTCCTGACTCGTGCACCTGCTGCTACTGCCCCTATTGGCCTGCCCGCACTTGTGCTGCAAGTGTCCGGCAGAGGGCAGCTGGGCTCCTGTCAGCAGCAGGTGGAAGCAGCTGTGGGACATCCAGCAGCATCAGCTGGATCCTGCCCAGCCTCCACCTGCAGTGCCTGCATACTTATACACCCGCTGTGCCCTGTATTAGCTTGGCAGCCGGCCGCGTCCTTGGGGAATGTGACCTCTGTTTTGAAATCTCCTTTGTGCTTCGCGCTCTGGCTGCACTCCAGCCCTGACTCTCACTCCCTGGCTTCTAGCAAGCACCTCCGCTGGGCTGGGCAGCTCCCGGGCTGGTCCCCAGCCCCGAAAAAGTGTCTCGGAAACCATTGTGCCCCCAAGGCAGCCACAGTGGGGGCTGAGGAGGGAGGGGGTATGTGTCTGCTCAGCACAGACGTGCCGCTGCTGAGGGCCCCGAGATGGTGCTGAGGGCTGCTGTGTGTCTGACAGACACAAGAGGCCGGGACATGTGGCTCTATCCAGGGCTGTGCCAGGCAGCTGAATGTGTTTGTTAAAAGGCAACTCCTTTGCTCTCTGCCCAGGGCATTGCAACGGTTCCCCTGTGGCTAATCCCAGCATTAGCTGCTGCCCTGGCAGCTCGGGGCCCTGGTCTGCCTGTCCTCCGATTCCTGCTGATGGCTGTGCTTGCTCCCACCCGCAGCCTATGCCCAGCACCTGCGAGAGGTGGCATGGTACGACCCCATTGTACCTGCTCAGTACCTGGAGCCCAGCACGCGGTGGGGGGCCTTCCGCTGGAGAGACAAGCCCATCCTGGGCAAGGAGTATGGTAAGGGCATGGGGAGGGGAAGGAGGGTCTCGGGCCCCTGCTGCACTTGTGAAGGGGTGGGGTGGGGTGGGCAGCAGCTGGAGCTGGTTACCATGCCCATCACTACGGTGCTTTCGTGACTTCCCTCCATGTCCTCCCAAGGTGTAACTTGGGGTGCCACCTATCCTGGAGCACCCCAGACACAGGGCTCCTTGTGCCTGGTCCCAGTGTGATTCCACACAGGCCCGGGCAAATATATCACTGCTCCTTGCCAGTCCTGGATTAGGACCAGGAGCTGCAGTGCCCCTGTGGGGCTGGGAGCCTTCAGTCTGCCACGCTGGGGAGTCATTTGAAGGGGCTCTGGCCACTGGGTATGGCTGCCTGGAGCCCTCCTGCCCGGGGCTGCTCCTGTTGCCCCTTGCTGTGGCCAAGTGGGCCACAGCTTCCCCCTGCCCGACTTCTTGCCCATGCCCTGCTGCTGCCCCTGCACCACTGCCCCCTTCACCTGCTCTCCTGTTTTCCAGTTGTCAACCGCAACCGCTGCACCAGCGAACTGAAGGGCAAGGCCGGCTACGTCCCCTACCTGTCTACCCACACCCCCCGGTTCACCACCAGGGACATCCGCACCTGGAGCCTGTTCAGCCACCAGCCGTCCACCAGCCAGTAAATGCTGCACTGCAGCTCTAGCCTGTGCTTTCTTGGGGGACAGTGAAGGAGGTGGATGGGCTGGGGTTGCTACTACTGTGGGGTGGCTGGGCAAGTCCAGCCCATTTGGTTTATTGGGCCCTGTGCCCAGCTGAGTCCAGGCTGATGTGGCATTTGTGCAGCACCTGACTCTGATATTGCCAGTGCCACCTCCAGGCTTGTGAACCTGCTGTGGGGGAGCCAGACCTCTCCCAGCCCCTGCCTGCTCAGAGCCACCTTGCTGTCCCTGCCTGGCCCTGGGAACACCCCAGACATCCCCCCAGCAAAGCTGCTGCGGGTCGCCTGGCTCACTTGGCTTTCTGGCTGGCCCAGTCCCTTCGCCAGCCACCCCAGCCTCAGCTCTCGCTCAGCTCCCTGGAGCCCATGGGCGAGCAGAAGAGGGACTGGAAGAGTGGGCTGAAGATCGCTGCCAGGCCACCTGTGCCCTGCACACGGGGCTGAGCCTGTGCTGTGGGTGGCTAGCCTTTCCTCGCATCCTGTGGCTATCCCTCCATCTCCCCTCTCGCGCCAGCACAGCAGGGCCCAGGAGCTTGTCGCTCCCCCCACAACATGGTGCAGGGGGTCTCGGGTGGGGCTGGCTGCAGCACTCTCCTGCTGCGCTGGTGTTTGGAGCCTGGGCCAGCCCTGCTGCTCACACGCTTTCCCCCTCCATCACCTGCCCCACTGGCCTGGGCAGGAAGGGAGGGCATGGCCTTGATGGCTTAAAGATGACCCTGTAACAGAGCTCACAGGCCTTATGCCTTAATCAGCAGCTCTCCTGGGGGCTGTCAAGTGCAGGTGGGGCAGGCATGAAAGGGCCCCACTTCCCAGCTCGGCTGGTCCTGTCTGCTCTGGCTCCAGGACAGCAGCCCTTCCCCTAATGCAGATCCTCATCCCCCCACCTCTGCCCCATGCAGCTGGGCCAGCAACTGGATCTCATCCAAGACCTGCTGCCCTCTGGAGAGGCCGGGAGCCCGGTGCCTCCTTGCAGACACCCGCTCTAAGGAGCCCCCTCAGCCTACAGGCTCCCTGTCTGGGCCCGAGGGAGGGTGCAGGGAAGGGGTGTAGGGGGCAGGCAGTAGAGCAGGGCCATCCTTCCTTCCGCTCACCCCTGAGCGTGAGCAGGACCACTCGATGCATTGATGGACATGGGTAGAGCCTTCCACAGCCAGTGGAGAGTGAGCAGGGCTTGCTGACTGGATGAATTCCTTTATTGATAATACAATACAGCTGTCCTCGCCCCCACCCCCACCCTATCCTTAATCAGGGAATCAAGCCTGGGTTTGGCCAGGGCCTGACTGTACACCTCTAGGGACCAGCTTGTCACTGGGTGCAAGCTGTGAGTGCCGAGAGGTATAAGGGGCACCTTGCCCCCAGTGCCCAGCTCTCAGCCTGACAGCATAATGAAATAGTCCCCAACAGCACTAGACTCAGACCCGTGCAGACTGTGGCTGCAGGGGCAGCCTGGCCCTGGCTCCCCGCTCACACCGGTGGTGCCACCACAGCTGTCACACCATGCATGGCCAGATGGCTCTAGCATTGCCTGCCCTTTCCTGTTGCTCCCGACAGTGTCCCCATGTCCGTTGCCTTCTGGCTGGGGACTGGCGAGGAATTGCAGGCCCAGCTGGGGACCCTGGAGCATGCCCGTGCTGGGTAACAGCAGCTGCAGCACCTCCCTCCCCCTGCCACCCCCATTCCCTGGGGCTGACTGTACTGAAGGTGCTAAGAGAAGCCAATGACAACCCCACCGCAGTGCTCTGCGCAGGCAAAGCCTGAGCCAAGCCTGCCTCTGAGAGCCATGCGTGGTTCCCCACGGTGGAGAACAGAGCTGGAGCCCTGGTCACAGGAGACAGGCGAGAGGCTGCGCTCCTGCACTGCTGCGCAGCCGAGCCCTGGAGCCTGCTCCCAGGCTCGGCTGGCTCCGAGCACGTCCCACCCAGCCTGGCACAGCCAGAGCACCAGACGCCCACCCCCACGCAAATAAACTACACACATGGCAAAGCACATGGATCCGAAACTAGAAATGCCCATTTCCTTTCCCACACAGTGAAGGGTGTTGCCATCTCTTTTGCTCCCAGGCATGGCCAAAGTTCACTGGAAAGTGTCCTGCCCGGTGCAGTTAAACCATTAGTCATTAGAGCTGAGGCAGAAATCAGCAGGGCCAAGGAGGAGCTTCGCGGTCCTTGCTGGGAACGGTCCCAGAGGGCAGGCTGGGGAGCCCCAGGCAGAGGTGCGGAGGAGTGTCGCTCTGGAAGGCGTGTGGTGCCCGACCCCAGGGGAGTGCTAAGGACAAAATACAGCTTGTTCAGGCCCCGGCTGAGGAGGCGGTCTGCCCAGGTCCCTTCCTGGGCCTTGCCTTGTCCGGAATCCAGCACCTGCCACACTCCTTAAAACCAGCCTGAGCTTAGCTCAGCTTAAGATAAAGATGGGTCTCCCAGCAGTGATGGGGGAGCTGCTGAGAGGTTGCGAAGTCTCTGTCCCATCCGTTCTGGGTCAGCGGTGGCTTCTGTCCAGCAGAAAGCAAGGTCCTCCAGGGGCCGGATTCTTTGCTGACTTCAAGTCTTCTTGTATCTAAATACATAAGAGCAAGAAGGTTGGGCTCAGGACTTCCGGAAGGGGGCTCTGCTTGGCGGGGCAGCAGCTCTGGGAGTGAGGGTAGCTCGCTGTTGTAAGGCACAGGTTCCCTGCAAACTCCTGTTCAGCCCCTATGGGCATCACCGCTGCACTCTGCCCCTCAGCATCCTGCCACTGCCGTGTGTGCAAGTCCCTTAGGAACAGGCAGTCCTGCATCAGGAGTTGGACTTAGAGGTCCTTGA
>NW_017729018.1:4339751-4340928 GCF_001723915.1 Gavialis gangeticus | reverse complement strand
TGGGTCAGCGGTGGCTTCTGTCCAGCAGAAAGCAAGGTCCTCCAGGGGCCGGATTCTTTGCTGACTTCAAGTCTTCTTGTATCTAAATACATAAGAGCAAGAAGGTTGGGCTCAGGACTTCCGGAAGGGGGCTCTGCTTGGCGGGGCAGCAGCTCTGGGAGTGAGGGTAGCTCGCTGTTGTAAGGCACAGGTTCCCTGCAAACTCCTGTTCAGCCCCTATGGGCATCACCGCTGCACTCTGCCCCTCAGCATCCTGCCACTGCCGTGTGTGCAAGTCCCTTAGGAACAGGCAGTCCTGCATCAGGAGTTGGACTTAGAGGTCCTTGAGGTCCCTTACAGCCCTGCGATAGCATGCTTTTAGCCAAGTGCTTAACTGGCAGCGTGGGCTTGCCCAGGAGGCCTCAGTTAGCCTTCCCCTTGCTGCTGTGCTGTAGGCAGCACCTGGACAGCCTACAGGGCAGGGAGCTGCGTGCATCTTAACCCGGCCCCTTGGAGCCTTGGAGCAAATGCCAATCACCTCATTGAAACACAGACCGCAGCCCCACATGGTTTCTCCAGCCTGTTTCACCATGTGCAGCCCAAGGGACTCTGGCCTGGTGCTGCCCCATGGCCCTGCATGGCCACAAGGCCCAGATCAGGTCCCAGCTCTCCAAAGCACTTCCTGGGCTTGGGCAGTCCCTGGGCCTCGGCTCCCCGGGTTTGCAGTGGAAAGGCCCCAGCCCTGGCAGGGAGCATGGGGCAGGTGAGTGACAGGGAGGGGGCAGTACTGTACTGTCCAGCAGGCAGTGGGCTGGTGGGATGTTCATCCCAGGGGTGAGTGTCATGGGAATGAAGCATATTCCCAGCCAGATTCCTGGGAGATGCTGCAAGTCCCACACTCAGCTAATCACGGGAACAGTTGCACAGGCCCTGGCCCCAACAGTCCCAAATGGTCTCAGACTCCCTGGCCAGCTGCTCACAATGAGCTACGGCCAGAAACAGCACCGCAGATAACTGGCTTCAGCACAGAGATCTGCCTGTGGGATCTGCATCAGACAGGACCAGCCTGCAGAAGCTGGCCTGCAGCCCCCTACACTGCATCCTGGTGTTACGTGTGGGCACCACATGAGGGCAGCTGCATCATGTGAGAAGACAGGAGGTGGCCTGTGTGGCGGGTGCAGAGATCCCACCTCAGGAA
>NW_017729018.1:4338065-4339712 GCF_001723915.1 Gavialis gangeticus | reverse complement strand
CTTCTTTACTGTCTGAGTCCCCAAGGCCTGGAACAAACTCCCCAGCGCTTAGGGGAGAGGGGATATTTGACATCCACTTTCTTGTATTCTCCAGCCCCAGGACCCTGCCACTATGTGCTGGCGAGATCCTACACACCCCAGGAGCTCTGCTCAGGCCCCCAGGGCAAAGCTGCAGGGCCTGAGTCTCAGAGGAAGAAGTCTGCCAGGCTGGGGTCTCCCCTGTGCACGGTCACGGCCCTTGGAGGTTGGGCTTTGACAGGCAGCTCCACCTTCGAGCCATTCAGGCTCTTCAGCTGACGCGAGGTGTGATGGCCTAGATCAGGAGCTGTGAACCTGCGGCAAGCCTGCCACCAGTGGCACGGGCTCCCTCCCTCCCAGGCCTGCAGTGCGGTGCTGGGTGCTGCACAAAGGCAGCGAGAAGCACTCCCTACCCTCCCATGCCAACAAGGTGGAGAAGGAAAGTGAGTCCCATGAGCAACAGCAGGACCCGGTCTGCAGACTCCCTGGTGGCAGGTGCCCTGGCCCATCAGGCTGGGTGTGGAGGACCTTGTGACCAGGAGAAAGCGGCTGCTGGGCCTCCACAAATATCTACTCCAAATGCCCACCCCAACACCCAAAGGACAGGGACGGGGTTCCTGCACTCACTGGTGCTCCAGGTTCAGCTCTGGCCAGGCCCCCATTGACGTCAGCTGCTGCTCCAGCTCCACGATCCTCAGGCCGATGTACCCCGAGGACAGCAGCAGGATGACCACCCTGGAGAGAGGGGCAGCATTAGCCCATGGTCCCTGACATACCCAGAGCTGCTGAAATGGGTGGGAAGGGGAAAGGGTGACATTAACCCTTGCTTGGCTGGTCTGGACATCAGAGCCAAGATGGTATCTGATTGAGGCCAGGGTTGCAAGGCATGCCAGCCAAGCAGCATAAGACCTGGAGCCAATGGGGTGCCAGTGCTAGGCACCGGGTGGCCCTGGCATAGCACTGCCCAGTGCAGACCTGGCCATGCCCATGGAAGGGTGCCTTATCAGTGCCCTGCCCCAGCACTCACAGCAGCAGGTAGATGAGGATAACCACATTGAGAGTGCTCAGCTGCGACCACCAGCTACTCGTCGTCACCTTGGTCTGCCCAATGACCTGGATGCCCCCTGCAGAAGAAGGTACCATTGCAGATCTTGTGGGGGTACAGGGGACTGCATGGCCTCCCCCTTGCCCCATAGCCTCTCTCTGAATTGAGGGGGTAGAGTGGGTGCATCCCCATACATGCCAGCCAGGGGGCTGAAGAGCCACAGGTTTCACACTTGCAAAAGGAGGGGAGCCGCAGTGCTTACTGCACATGAAAGCTGTGGGAGCGATGGCAGGGGGGGCTCCACTGCTCTGGGCAAGGGATCCAACTGGCCAGGTCCTGCCTAACCTGTCCCAGGGCCAGCCTGTGCTGACTCCTTTAGACTGACTGACAGCAGGTTAGCACCTGGTTTCAAAGCTGTGGCAGGCCTAGCAAGGGGGCATGGCCATGCCACTGTCAAGCAGTCACTGTGACAGAGAAGAACACATAGCCCAGGGTACACATAGGGTTTGCAGGACAAGCTGGCACTGGGGGGCACCAATGGAGACCCTGTTTCCCACTATTCAGAGTAGCACATGTTGCAATCT
>NW_017729018.1:4318012-4333065 GCF_001723915.1 Gavialis gangeticus | reverse complement strand
TGACTGACAGCAGGTTAGCACCTGGTTTCAAAGCTGTGGCAGGCCTAGCAAGGGGGCATGGCCATGCCACTGTCAAGCAGTCACTGTGACAGAGAAGAACACATAGCCCAGGGTACACATAGGGTTTGCAGGACAAGCTGGCACTGGGGGGCACCAATGGAGACCCTGTTTCCCACTATTCAGAGTAGCACATGTTGCAATCTCCTGGGCCAGCTGAGCTGATGCCTAGTGTCTGTGCAAAGGATGGGTGCTGGGGAGGTGGCCTGGTGACACATCCCCACAGGGTGGGTGGTGCAGTGCCCAGCAGGACAGGGCCTGCGGAGGTGGCCCCCACCCTCACCCACCCCAGGGCTGTGACTCTTGGCCCAGAGGGCCCGCTCACCTTTGCTCAGAGCCACTGAGTGCTTGCCCACATCCTCCTTCATCCTGTTCTGCTTTGGCCTGGGCCCATCTGCACACACAACAGGATCCCCTTCACTGAGTGCTCCACGTGCCCAGCAGAAGCCAAGTGCAGGGGTGTCCCCCCACCCAGGGAGGTCAGTGCACCAGCTGGGGAGGGCAGGGCAGTGACATATGTGACCGCAGGCACTGACGT
Source organism: Gavialis gangeticus (assembly GCF_001723915.1). NCBI lineage: Eukaryota > Metazoa > Chordata > Crocodylia > Gavialidae > Gavialis > Gavialis gangeticus. Next base: position 4,332,470 of record NW_017729018.1, on the reverse strand, counting down.
AAGAGGGATCCTGCTCTCCAGTGTGGGCTGGGGCAGTCCATGTTCCTAGACCTGGCACACAGAGCCTGCAGTCAGGAGCTCTGGTGACTGCAGGACAGTGGGAGTGGGAAGGGAGAGAGGGGTGCTGCATGCGTGTGTGTGTGTGTATGGTTGTGCCTCCCCAAAGGGGCTGTGGAGCAGGCTGGTCAGACTCCTTCCAGCCAGAACACTTGGGTGATGGTCCTGGCATGAAAGTCAGGCTGTGTGGCTGATGGGCACAGCATGGCTCTGAGCAGCATGGTTCTGTGCAAATGAGTGCATTTTCAAGGAGAAGCATGCTCCCAAACTGGGTGCAGAATGTGAAAGACTGCAAATAGGAACCAAAGTGCATGTGCCTGCCTGTGAGCGAGGCTTTCTGCATGTGCAAATGAGCGTGCATGGGTGCAAATGAGCATGCATGAGTGCAAAGACATATGCACACGAATGCACATACAGCTGAGCATGCAGCCTGTGTGCAAATGTGCATGTACATGCACAGACAATAGTTGTGCAAGTGAACTCTCATTAGTATGGCTACACATGGAAATGAGTGTGAGTGAATGAGAGTTGAGCTGTGTGCAGGCACACGTGTGAAGGCAAGAGGGGTCAGTGTACCAGGGTGCTGAAGCAGGTACCCAGCAGGGAGGGCCCAGCCTCACCTGGCGTGTCCAGGAGGCTGTCAGTCTCCTGCGGGTTGTGTTCCAGGTCTGACTGGCTTGAGGTCTGAAAGAGGAAATGTCGCTGGTCACAGAGGAGCCCTGCTCCCTCCTTCCACTGCTGCCACCCAGCCCTCCCCATCTCTCCCATCACTCCTGACGCTTGGTACTGACTAGCAAAAGCGAGGAGGGGTGACAGCCTGCAGGATCCAACACAGCCAGGCTTCCTGGCAAAGGGGACAGGCCCAGGGCCTCCAAAATGCTGGGCTGGTGCCAGGGCCCTGCTGCCTCTGGAGATTCCTCACCTGGCGCTTCCTGAGCCACCCGGGGACCTGGCTCTCTGGCATCTCTCTTGGGAGCCATGAAAGAGGGTCCTGGAGCCCTTTCCAAGCACTTGAAAGATGTTGGCAATGAGATCCTGGGTGTCAGTCATGCCTGAGCATGGGGTAAGGGGTGATCCCTCATTAGAGAGGGCTGCCATGGAGGCTGGGGTCAGCCTTGGGCTTGGATTTGGAGCCACCTCCCATCCTGGCACTCTTAGAATTGGCAGCCAGGCTGGTGCAGGTTCCCCACGGGGTCTTTTAAACCAGGGCAGCCCAAAGGATGGGCAGGTGAGGGCAAAGATCCCACAGCAAAGCACAGGCATCACCAGCACTGCTGCCCAGTGAGCCAGCTCCACTCCCAGCCCGGGACCCGGGCAAGGCAGCAGTAGTTCAGGGAGAGCCCCCAGCTGGTGGGTGGCCCTAGGAAGGGCCCAAGCCAGGTCAGTGCCTTGAGCAAAGGGCTGGAAATAAGGCACCTGCCCTGTGTGAGCCTGCAGCAGGGTCTGGACCAGCCAGCACAGCAGGTCCAGCTAGAGCGTGGGGCCCCTGCCAGACTCCTGGAGCAGCACCCCCAGCTCTAATGAAACCAGTGCCAGCAGCAGCAGCACCAGCCTAGACCCCTTGGCCTAGTGCCCAGCCGCTAGTCAGGGCAGAGCGGGTGTTTTCAGCCGTACCAGAGGCTTCTTGAGGAGGTGCTCGGGGCTGGCGATGGTTGGTGTGGCTGTGGGGCTGCTGTTCCTGCTCTCGTCCTAGAACAACAAGAAGTCGGGGGGTCACAGTGGGGACATACGCCAGGTCACCAAGGCCAAGGGGGGCTCTATGCAGCTGCTGGGCGATGCTTCCCCCAAACAAGGAGCCCCAGGAGCATTCACCTCCGGGGATTTCATCCTCATCTCCCCCCTCTGGCTCAGAGATAACTGCAGAGTGTGTGCGCTAGGGCCAGGCCTGAGGGGCTCCAGCCGAGCTGTGAGGAAAGGGAGCAGATGAACTGTCTGGGCTGCTGAGGGGCCTCCCCAGAGCTGCAGCCATGAGAGGAGCCCCTGGGGGTCAGGATGGAGGGGCGGCAGCCCCACGAGGCGACACGCCAGAGGGGCAGTGGGGGGTAGTGGGCTGCAAGCCATGCAGTGCTGTGCAAGACGGCAGCTGGCCAGCACTAGCCACACAGGGACACGCCGCCCCACCTCCCCATGAGTATTAATGTACAGGCGGGACAGGGACATGGAGACCAGACATGAGGGCAGCCGGCTCGGTCCCTACCTGCAGGTGTTTGCAGACTGATCTCAGCAGCTGGTAGGTGGCTTCCCGGGTGCGCAGCGACACGAAGAGAAACTGCCCAGGTAGGGCAGGGGACAGGTCAGTGTTGGCCGGACTCCACTGGAGAGCCGCTTCTGCAGCGCTTGCTCCCCCCAGACCCTCCCGCCCGGAGCCAGGGGTGGTTTTTAGCAACCAGTACATCTGTTGAAAATTGCAGTTTCCATGGTCCCCAAAGTGCTCGGGAATTTGGGTCAAATTGGCCAAATGTTGCTGGAAAATATTTCTCAGGGCCAGACAGGTGCCTCCCTTGATCCAACAGCCCAGGGTTTGGAGCACTCTCCTGGCAAGCGGGAGGGCTGGGCTCAGGTCACGGCTTTGCCCAGGATTTAAACCCACGTCTTGCAGGAGAGCGCCAGATGCCCAGGGAACACACCGTGCCGGGGTGAGCTCAATGTTCAACGTGAATTGGTAATTTAGCAGGTGCTGGAACGGGAACCCAGGTCCCACTCCCAGGGAATGGCCTAACCACTGGGCCGGACAGCTGTTCTGCCTCTCACTCTGTTTCAGCGGATAGTTAAGCATGTTACAGTTGAGCAGCCTCACTGGGAGCACCCCCAGCCCACAGCCGCGCGCGGCCTGCCAGGAGGGCTCTCCTGGGAGGTGGGTGATATTAGTTCAACCTCTCAGGCAGAGGCGGGCAGTGAGACTTTGTGCATCACCTCCTGGGAAAGGGCCACAGCCCCAGGGTCAAAGGGAAACAGCATTCTTGTTATCCATTTTGGTTTGGGAAACAACCCACATCTTTCAAAGAAATTTGGTTCAATCCAAACCAATTTCCCTCCTGACATTTCCTTGCATTTGCTGGACCCAAACCACCAACTGTCTCCACAACCCTCCTCCCTGTGTTCACTGCTTCCCCTCCTGTAACACTGGCACCACTTTGCCACCTCTCCCCAGGCTCCCACTCGCTCTTCTCCCACCCCGTCAGCCCGTCTCTCCGGCCTCGTCTTTGCCGATGCTTAGCAAGGAGCTCTGCCATGTTGCCAAACTTCAGCTGCCTGCTGCCAAGAACAGGGCATGCTCTGCTCCAGAGGCCCTGAGGATGTGGTGCCACACAATTCACACCTGCTCTTACCTTCTCGCCTTCCACCGTCCGGATGCTGAGCGCGTTGGGCACCAGGAGCGCAGTGTTGGCCTTCTTGAAGATGGTGATGGATGAGACAGGAATCACCACCTGAGCCAGCATAGAAGAGCAATAAGCAAAGGGTTAATGGCGCGATGCTGAATCCATCAAACCCTGCAGCGGGGATGGGGTGGGGAGCACAGGCCTGGCACAGAGAAGCCTGGAACGTGCCCAGTGCGGCCGGGGCTCCAGAATCCCTCCTGCGGGCACCGGGCAGGCTGGAGGAGTCGGCCCCCACCATTGCCTGTGTCAGCGGAGGGGCCAGGCCGGTGCAGGAAGGCTGAAGCCCCCTCAGGGCTGCCACCCTCGGCGCTGGCAAACCGTCCTGAGCATGAGCTGTGGCCGGCTCCTGCAGCACGCAGATGAGAGCACCAGGTCCCTCAAGCAGACCCCCGGCACTGAGCTGTCGCTCTGGCCCCCTGCCGTAGCCCTGGCACAGACCCGCTGCAGGGAGATCGAGTGCCCACTCCGCAAGCTCTGAGATCATAGGCCCATCACACAGCTGCATTGGACAGGGAGCGGCATGAGGACTCAGCAGGGTCTTCACCGCTTTCCAGGGCAGCTGCTGCAGGCTCTGCCCGCCATGGGGAGCCATCACAACGCTCTGCCAAGCTAACAGGCCCCTGCTGCCAAGCTAGACGTCCTGAGGGCAGCCGCGGGGAGAAGAGAACAGCTCTGGGGCCAAGCCCGCAGGCAGAGGGTTTGGCCCACGGGGGCGAGGGGACAGATAAACTATACAAACCCATGCACAACTGTCCACACCACACACCGCCATCCCTTGACCCCACAACACTGTCCTCCACCCCTTAGGCTCTCCCCCACACGTCACATGCATCAACATCCTCTCACACTACCCAAGCCCCCAGCCCACACACACGACGCCATCCCCATACCCGACACACCACTGTTTCCCCTGTACACACCACCCACACACACTCACACAGCACCCTCCCGGTACAACACACTCAACACACTACACCCCCCCCACACCATTCATACACCATCAACCCTCCACACCGCATGCACCGTGCACACACACCAGTGTGCCCCAAACCACTCCATGTGCCCCCACCCCCTCATACCACACCCCCCTACACATGCCACCATCCCCAGCAGCACCCCCTCCAAGTTCATCACCGTCCCCTGCTAACATGCACTCTTGTCCCATCACGCCACACACAGCCCTCCCCCATGACCTGACTTCCCCCACACGACACGCACACCATGCAACAACCACCATCCTCCCATACAGCACACCCCACCCCATCGCCCTGCGCACTACACCAAGTGCCATCTCCCCCACAACACAATCCTCCATTCTTTACTCTCACTGCTCCCCACAGTCCCACACTCACCCCAGACAACTCCCCCAACACACACACACACACACTTTTCCCACATGACTCACACTACTAACAGGTGCTAAGAGCCCCCGGGGCACTGCACGGGGTCAGCGACCCCTGGACAGCTGCCAGCCCGGCGGGTCGCACCTTGACGTCCTTGAGCAGCATGCTGCAGTGGAAGCAGATGTAGTTTTGCGACACGTAGAGGCGGCCATGGTAGGGCACTTCCTTCTGCCAGGCACATGAAAAACCTGTGGGCCAGGGAGAGGGGGGCCAGGATTAGCGGGAGTGCCAGAGCAGCACCAGTGTGGTAGGGAGCAGGAGGAGCAGCACTCACTGTCAAGCAGGGCCTCCTCCTCGGGGATGTCCTTGAAGGCCTTGTGGAAGCTCACCATGCGCTTGACCAGCTGGGGACAGAACAGAGGGGACGCTCAGCCCTGCACAATCTGGCCCCACAGCTGGCAAGTCTCAGCATGGGGCCTAGGCTGAGCCGCGGCATAGGGGGAGGCAATATTGGGGGATTGCCCCAATAGCTCTGGGGCAATCTCTAAATCTGCCTTGAAACTACGGCACATCCCTCCCCTGACTCCACGTGGGTGGAGGGAAGAGTCCGCAGATGTGATCAGCAACATTTGCCCAGGCCAGGCCAACATGGGGGTGTTTATGCAGAAAAAGTCCTGGCTGGCTTTGAGAAGGGCCCAGCGGGACGATGTTACACCCGCTGGGCCCAGGAGATCCAGCCCATCAGCAGCTGGCCAGGTCCCAGTTCAACCCGATGCCCATGGGCAGGCAAAGCCAACTCATCCCACCCACATCCCAGCCCCAGAGCAAGGAGTCCAGCCCAGGCAGAGACCCACCGAAGAAGAGGAATTCTTTTGCTTTCCCAAGACCAAGTCCTTTTCAGGCTCTTTGGAGTAGGACGGGTCATAGGTCTTTGATCTGAAAGAAACCAGGAGCCAAACATCAACACCAGCAGAGCCCTAGGCAGGGGGTACAGCTGCAGGCAGACGAGTGTGTGCAATGGCATGTGTGTGCACACGTGCTGCATGGCAGGGCTGGCTCTGTGGAGCAGTCTGGCCAAACCCACAGGATCATGACAGGCACGCACACGCTGGAAGCATATTTGTCCTGGGGAACATGAGGGGATGGGCTGCGGGGATGGTCTTTGCACAAAGGTTGTGCAAAGGGAAGCAATAGAGAATGGGCCAAGAGGAAACCTGAGAGGTGGTGAATTCAGCTGGTGCCACTGGGACAGCAGGCCAGGCCCAGGGTCTGCTGGCATCTGAGATGGCAGGGAGGTGCTCTGGGCCTTAGAAATGAAAGGAGGGGGCAGCCTGGTTTGTGGGAGCCCACAGCTCCTCGGGAAGGAAGGGACCTCACCTGGCGAGCAAGGCGTGTTTCCCTGGCTGCAAGACTTCGCTCCTAGTCTCTTCCAGGCTCTGCCATTTCTTCTGCTCCAAAACCTTCTTTTTGCTCTTCTTGGCTTTTCCAGATGGCACAGCTGGGTTGGCCAGGCAGCTGGGGAGGGCAAAGGCCAAGTCAGGGGTCACTTCCACAGCGCGAAGCCCTCTCCTGCCCCCTCACCAAGGGCGGGGTGAGCAAGGGGCCCAGCTGGTGCTGCAGGCTAATGTGCCAGCCCAGGGGACCAGCGCAGGAAGCACGGCTCGCTTACATCCCGGTGCTGCCCAAGCCCTGGTGCGCAGGCTGCCCGCAGCTCCCCTCCCGTGCCCCAGCCCGGCTCCGCATCACAGGACGGGCACTGGTCGCAGCCCACCCCAGACATGGGGCTGGGTCTCTGTTCCCTCTCCCTAGGAACAGGAGGGCAGGTCTCAGCTCAGGCCACCCAGGAGCTAGAAGGACATATCTGTGCGTGCCACTCCCGTGGCAATATGATGCCAGCTGCCTCCCTCCCCGTGCTGCTCCCCAGATTTCTGCAGTCTCTCACGTCAGAGTGGGGGCCTGAGAAAGCCCCTGCTGTGACTCTCCTCCCTGCTCACACCACAGGCAGCCTGGGGCGGAGGGGCTACATCGCTCTGCTAAAGCCTCTCCAGTAAGTAGCTCACCTCCTTGCCAGGGCTTGAGCCTTCCCCAGGGATGAGCTACCCTGCAATCAAGGCTCGGGGTGGGCTCACCAAGGCCCAGGCTCTGCTGGGTTCATTTCTACTAGCTATTGAGCCCCTTTGCCCCTGGGGGGCCTGAAGGGATCAGAATACCCCTGCAGGGCTTGGAGTCAGGCTGAGAAGCCGGAGCCATGTGCCAAGAAGCACCTGAGGAGCTTGGGGGAGCCTCACTACAGCAGAGCAAGGGGCCAGCAGGACCCTCCATCCCAGGCCACGCTGTGTCAGACTGCCCCGATCCCCGTGCTGCTGTGACGTGGCACAACTGTCCCACTGGCTGTAGGTGTCCCTCTGTCTCCTGCTCACTAGTGATCCTCGCTCCAGCATCAGGGCAGCAGCATTACCTGTATTTTACCAAAGGGGTGACAGAGGCACAAGAAGGGGGAGTGAGTCACCCACAGTCACCCAGGTCACCTAAGTGCCTAGTTGAGGCTGCACCTAGCAGGCGCCCTCAGTCTCCCCACGATGCAAACAGATCAGCTGGGACACCGAGGAGTGCTGTGACAGGCCCATGGTGACGCACCAGGTTGGGGACAGGGATAGAAACAGAACCCAGGTGTCCCAAGTTGCCCTCCTGCTCCCTGGCACTGGCCCATGCCACATCCTCACACATGACATCAGCAGGCATCGGCAGTGGTGATGCAACGAGACCGCTTGTGCTTCCTGCCCTCCCGACTTTCCAGAGTGTTGCACTGGGTCTGTTCTCCCATGTGCTGCCCCACAACACTTTAGGCACTCTCAATCAAACCTCCCCGTCATTAGAGGGAGTTACCTGAGCTGAGCTGTAATTATTATCTGCAAGTCATAATAAACCGGCTCCTAGACAATTGGTTTCATCTTATATAATCCCCATTTGTGTGCAAGAGGACAACAGACCCCAGGCAGAATCACGAGACAGGCAAAGTGCAAAGGGGCAGCGCTGGGCAAGGGGTCAGAGTTTCAGATCCTAGATTTCTCAGCACAGAGAAGGGAGCAGACCTTCCTGCATCAGGGCATGGGCCCACCTCTCATCAGGGCTGTCTTGAGGGGAACAGATATTTCAGCCCTTTGGCTGAAGCAGCTGGTGCCGCCACGGTTGCAAGTGGCATTCTGGGCTGCGAAGCTCCTCCATCTCCCCGACAGGCTGGAGGGAAGTCTGTCTGGACCTGGACACCGGGGCTTGGCCCCTCAGCCTGTCTCCTATGAAGTCTGCAAACAGTAGCTGATATCATGTGCTACAGATGGGCACTGGAGACCACAACTCCTGGCTCCCAGCTCTGCCTCCCCCCCCACTCACACATCCACTGGGAGTCCACATCCCTCTTGACCCAACCCCCATTCACACCAGGATCCCAGGTCACATTAAGCCCTGCCCTCTGCATAGGACCGGACCCACCAGCAGCTGCCGGAGGTGGAGCTGACTGATGACCCCACTAATCGCTGCCGGAGGTGGAGCTGACTGATGACCCCACTAATCCCTGCCGAGTTTCGCTGCTGCCTGGAGCCCTGGGCACCTCCCAGGGCAGGTGGGACTGGGATTTTCAGTACACAGTTGCGGGAGACCTGATGGGACTAGCAAGAAGCCACACTCAGATCCAGCTGCAGCATTTCAGGAAGGAGGGAAGGAAGAGCCCAAGGCTAGATGCCCCCAGGACATGGGACACCTGGGGTCACACTCCTGCTCTGCCCCAGGCTTCCTGTGCACCCTGGGCAAGTAGTCCTGGCCCTGTGTCTAAGCCAGGGGCTAAATACACCAGGCCTGCAAGGAGCCCAGCCTTTGGTAATGGGCACCCAGTAAATACCTTGGATAGAGCAGAAAGCTTTGCTGGGAGCCAGGTGGGAGGTTCACAGAAGGGCAGCAATTTCTACCTCATTATCTCAGTGCTCCTCCTATCCGGCAGCCCTGGGGGGAATCCTGGCGTGCCAGCAGCTTCCCACCTTACTCACATCCTGCAGGGAAAACTTCACTTCCTCCATGTGGTCTGTGGGACAGACTCCACCAGCACCCACAGCTCTCCCTGCCCAGCGGTGCCGGGCAGCTGTGGCACTGGGGGAGTCTTCTGCTTCCTCCAATACGACAAGAACCACCCTCCCACCCTGCTGGATCCTTCCACTGGAGGCTGAATTCTCCCTGCCACCGGTCACCGGCTGCGCCTGGGTATTTATAGCCCTGTGGGAGATCTCAGGCTTCTTTGGGAAACCACTGCCTGATGCTGTGGGCTAGAGCAGGGGACGGTGGCACAGGACTCCTGGGCTCTGTGCCCTGCTTGGGGAGGGCACGTGGTCTCGTAGCTATGCCAGGGAGTGTGTCAGGGCTCCTGCCTTCTCCTCCCAGCTGTGATGCTGGCTTGCCATGATGCAAGTCTGCCACATAGGATTGAGCAAGCCCCCCTCAGCCTCCCCGCTGCTCAGAAAGCCTCTGGAGTAACAGGAAATGTGGTCTGTGCAAAGGGCTTTCAAGTTCCTCCTGTCTGCTGCCAGTGGCGAGGAAACAGGAAGGGGAGCAGGAGCAGTGCTGAGGGCGGCAGAGTTTGGATCTGGATCTGGGCCTCTCCAGGGGGTGTGCAGTGCAGAGCTGTGCCTTCCCCCATGCCCTCCCATGCCCCAGGCCCTGCCCATGGGCCAAAGCACCCTCCTCCCCGACTCCAGCAGAACCCAGCGGAGCTGATCCATGCCCTGTACCTCGTCACTGGGAAAGCGGAGATCCCAGGTCCTGCCCTGACTCCCAGCTTAACCATCCCAGCTGCCCCGGACTCCAGCTCACTCCTTCGGGCTCTGAGCAGCTCCATCTCCCTGCCTGTCTTCTCACTCCTCTGCCGGGCTCTGATGCTCCTCTAGTCCCTGCCCCTCAGCCCACATAGCCCAGCCTGCTACTCCTCCCAACTGGAGAGGAAGGGCGGGGATGCCCCACATCCAGCTCTAGGAGCTCACTTGCTGGGACCAGCTTAATCAAGTTCCTTGGGGAGGTGTCGTGCTCACATACTGTCTCCTTAAAGGGCTGGGCCAGCCCAGGAACATGCTGGGAGAGCCGACGGTACATGCTCCACCAGCACATTCCTCCCCGGTGACTCCAGGGCTGGGGCAGATCCTGTTGGAGCAGCTCTCTGGATCTGAGCGCAGAAACCAGGGGCTGTGGGCCCAGTGCTTGGAAACGACCTCAAATCCTCCCCAGAGCCCAGGTTGGGCCTCACAAGAACCAGTGCTTTCCCCGCGCCTTAAATCTCCACCTCTTGGAGTCACGTGAACTACCAGCTTTCTGTCTCTCCCAGCCGTGCAGCTGGTCCAGCAAAAAGAAACCACCCACAAAACTCCTTGCCTCTCGCAGCTTTGATTTAAACAGAGGAGTATGTTTGCAGCCCTCCAAAAACCAGGACCAGCGGGTCTTTGTCATTTTGCTTTTCTGTCTCAGCTTTTCTCTGGATATCCTGTCAAGAGGCATATCTCCTTCCTGCCTCTGAGACCTCCCGATGACCAGTCTATTAGATTAAGGCAGGATATGAGGTAGGATGATTATTTTTTTCCAAATGGTCTCTCAGTCCCCAGTGGCTTCCTCCATGGGGAGGGGGAAAACACAGCAAGCAGGAACAGCAAGTAAATACCTCCAGGGGCTGGGGGGGAAGGTAATTTATACTTGGGGGGGGAAGGTACAGCAGCTTATGGTATGTTCTTGTATGGGATGGGGAGGCAGCTCTACGACACTTTTATATGAACACAAGAGGGGCGATAGGAGCAGCTAGCCTCACAGCTCAGCATGCAAACAAGGACCAGATGCGGTGCACAGTAGGCTGGGGTCTGCCCCTGCCTGGAAAGAAATGGCCAGAAACCCAGCCAGGCTTCACTTGGACAGGACAGCCCAGATCCTCGGCCAGCAGCACACAGCCACGGTGTGGGTGGCATCACATCTGATCACCTTGGACGCCCAGCCCAGATGGGCAGGAGTCTATTTGCAGCTACCCAGGGCCTCGGGCTCAGGAGCGGAGGAAAGCTCAGATTCCCGCCTCTGGACCCAGCGTGAAATGCCTTAACTGCTGTGCTCCCATGCCCGGCTCCTAGAGGCGCCGGCAGAGACGGTGACGCCACGGACTCCAAGTGACGCGAGTCCAGATTCGCCGAGTGCAGCTGGGAACAGGCCCAGGGCCAGCATCTGCCACATGGTGCACAGTGCCCCCCCACAAGAGTCTGGGAGAGGCGGGAGACCCGGAGATGTGGGCAGCACGTCACTGGGAGCCGGGTTGTGAAATACGTGCCTCCACCCCAGGCTGCGTAATGAGTCACTCAGAGAGACATGCTGTGCAGGGCCAAGGCAGCAGATTGGAGGCAGCAGGCGGTGCAGGCACCTGCTCCCAGGCCCCTGCGCTTTCCTCCGCTCTGTCGCAGCAGGGAAATGAGGGGCCAGGAAATGAAGCCCCTGTCCCAGCTCTCCTGGGCACTGCGCCTGCCCCAGTAAAAAGCAGGCAGGGCCTGGATGCTGAAGACAGGCTGTGCCAATGCACGTTGCTCCCAAGTGCTGGCTAAAGAAGATGTGCAATTCTGCCGCAGCCCATTAACCCTTTCATTCATTGCCCCGAAGTGAGCAGCCAAGCCCCTGCCACAAGGATGCTCATCCTTGCCACTACCCAATAATCAGTGACCTGGGCAGGGTGGAGAAGGCACCAGGTGAAAGCCTTCATGGAGAAGAAACAGCTACAGCCAGAAATCCTGCTGCGCTGTTGTGTTCCAGCCCAGAGACGGCTGCATTTGAGTAATGGGGCAGCTTGTCTATTGTAGCACTCAGGAGCCTGTTTCCCCCTTCCCATTCACCTGCCAAGCTACAAGTTAATGTATAACCACCTGGCCTAGATTTAGCAGGCACAAGCAGTGTATAGCAAGGAGCTAAATATACTCCTTGAATACTACCTGTGTTAACCCAAAAATGACAGCTCACCCGCATTCAGGATCCCTTTTGCTTTGTTGCCATCTGCTCAGGGAGTGATGAATTCAAACCTGTTCTCTGTGCGTCACATACCTTTCCCAGGCATCTGTGGTATATTTGGCCTCCTGCCTTCCCTGGGGAATTTCTATTTCTGGTGGTGTGAGTAGGAGGCCGGGTGGATCTGGGCTTTGGGGTTTTAAGCCAAAGCTTCCTAAGAACACAGAGGAGCCTGTTGTGCAATGCTGATTACCCTCCTGGGTCCCCGAAGGGCTGCAGAGAGGAGTGTGGGCACCCCCTGACCTGCCTGTGCTATTGCTATTTACTGGCGGGCTGTGGGAGCACCTAGGACCCAGCCAGGAATCAGCATCCCATAACACCTCTGCTGGTGTCAGGCAGGGCAAGCTGGGCTGATGGCATGGGGGGCATGCTGGGGGATTATCAACCATGGTAAGCCCTAAAGAAGTCCCTGAGTGGCCCTGGCAGAGGCGGCTGCTCCCTGCCTCCAGAAGGCAGCCAGAGTTGTCCCTTCCCGCTCTCAGCTATACATGGGCTCTGGGCAGCACAGGCCTGGCTGGCTGGATGTCACAGCGGAGGCTTGGCTGTACATGAAGGGACCGTGTGGAGCACAGATGATGGCTCAGGTCGCATGGCTGTCCTCATAAACTCCTAGAGTGGATCAACTTGCGGGGAACCATAAAAAGCCTGAAGGCAAAATCAGGTACACTGTGTTTGATGTGTCTGGTTGCAGGGAGCTGGGGACAGTAGTGTGAAGGTGGCGATGTAAGCCAGGAAGATTCACCTGGCAGCAGCAGCCCTCCATCACCCCAAGTGCAGATCCTGGGCACACGGCCCCCGAGCCTCCCGGGGTGCGTGCAGCTGCAGGAGCCTTGCCCCCCAGACAAGTCGCTCGCGGCTCAGTCCCGCATCCTGCCCCAGCTGTGCCGTGTTTGCCCCAGCCCCACTCCTTTCCTCACCGCTGCGTTAGCATCCCTTCCCACCCCTGCTGCAGCCACCAGAAGCCCGCGGCGGGGCTGACTTGTGGCCCTGCAGCGGCCCCATGTTTGAGGGGGCTAAGCCCTGTTAGCCACCCCCTTCCATCGCCTATGGCAGCCATCCTCCCCGCTCTGTTGCATAGCTGGGAGGATCTCCTCAGACCATGACCCCTGTCATTTCCTCCACTCAGCCTTTTGTACCACCCACGGTGCTGCTGGAAGCTCACATCATCCGGCCCTTGAAGTCACCCACTCCTGAAGCACTTGCCATCATTTGTCCTACGTCATCCATTGACGCTGCCTCTGTACTTACACCTTGCATCCACAGCGTGACCCTACCATTGACCGGCTAAGAAGTGCACGCATCCCTTTGTGTTCATGCCTTACTTCACTTCCCCTGTTTACCAGCGTGGAGTCCTCTCACTCTGTGACTTAGCCTGGAGACAACCTCATTTGTCAGACCAATATGTCTGCGCTGTGCCCCACACACAGGACCCCAGGCAGGGGTGATTTTTGGTTGTGACATTGATATTCATGTTAAATAAGCAATAATAATGTTATTGGAGCCCACTGCCAGTGCACTGCAGGGAAGCAGCTTCAGGAGGCAGATCTTATTCCGCTTGGCCTCCTGAAAATCCTTTCATGCATATGCTTTTGTAGCCTGCTGGTGAATACATTGGGTAGAGGAGCTATTCTTTAGCTGGAGAGACAGGTGTGTGCTTGTTGGGCTGATGGGTGAGAGCTCTAGTCCCATCTCCCCCTGCGCATGTCTCCAGGACTGTGTCTCTAGCATTCACCTTTGCCCACATGGTAGGGTCACAATGCAGGCTAGATCAGGGTTAGAAGGGGAGAAGGCAGCTCAAGGCTGGGTTTGAGCCTCTGTCGAGAGCTCAGCCTGAAGATCTCAGACTCACCCCCCCCGTTTGACAGAAAAGAGAAACAAGTCCCTTGAGTGTGCCCCAACGTCCTCTCTGCTTCCCCAGCCTGGAGCTCACATGGTGCTTTGCACCTTGCTCTCTGCACCTTCCGAGATAAATAGTTCCCAACCCCAGCCCAGGTGATTACCTGGGTATGTGCCATAAAGTCCGGTTCACAGCTCAGGCCGTGCACCCCCACACAAGGCAGCACACATACTGGGGGCAGAAGGGAGGAAGGAAGGAGCAGCCTGTGGCTCTGATGTCCTGCCTGGCCAATTCTTCAACTCCAGCCATATGTTGGTGAGGCTAAAAACCAGCCCAAGGGAAGGAAGGTCCAATCCGTTGGGTATGTGGCTGATCTCCAGTATCAGGCCTTGTGATGTGAGCAAGTATGGCAAGGCTGAGCACCAGGTTTCTTTGCAAAGAGGCTTGGTGCAGAGGCAGTGATCGGTGCCTTCCCCTCGTGGCTCTGACACCTGCAACTTCTGCATGGGGCCAGGTGAGAGCCTCATTTACCCACAGACTGGGGCAGGGGTCACCACAATGGGGGATGCCAGGAAGAGGTGGCATCCCCCCACAGCAGTCAGGGCAGACATGGAGCATCCCTCAGCCAATATCCATTTGACAATGGGGCTCTGGACCTGACAGGCAAGGTGCAGCCCAGGTGCTCAGGGCCATTGCAGCTGCCTCCCCATGGCTCTAGCACAGAAAAGGCACTGACAACCTTGCACCCAGTTGCATATGTAGAGGGGGCCAAGAGCCCA